>NC_080080.1:10695869-11024127 GCF_949987535.1 Balaenoptera acutorostrata | reverse complement strand
GGAGGCCGGACTCGGGTCCTGGGGCCGCGGCGGGGTTCAGCGCGAGGGCGCCCCACAGCGGCCCCGCGGGGGAGGTCAGCCCCGGCTCCCCCCGCCCTCTCCCCGAGCTTCCCTCCCTTCTCGGGACCCCTCTCCTTTGGAGAGCGTCTCTCTCTGTCTCTCCAAGAGGCTGAACCCCCATGGGGTGGCGCGTGCCCCAGGCTGTCACCCCAGGGTCCTCTCAACGGTCCCACCCTGAATTCCTCACCGTCTCCTGGAGGGCCCGACGGCGACTCCTCCCCGCGCTCGTGCGACGTGCCTCCGGCGCCCCCTGCAGGCCCGATGCAGGAACGTCTGCGGGCCGCTCCTTTGCCTCCTGCTGCTCCCCGCACCCCGGCCACGTGGTCACCTTCCTCCGTAAAAACATTAAAATTACCATTTAAGACTGTACTGGCCCACTCCCAACCATACGTTAAATTTCTCTTTGGCCTTAAGTGTATTGGCATACAGATGACTATTCTAATATTAAGTATTATGACATTCTCTTAGAGCTAAAAGTTCTTCTTTCTTCTGATTTTAAATAAATTAAAACATTTTTGTGGGCCCTGGGCACCATGCCTAATGGAGAAGTCAACCCCTCACTTCCCTCCACCCCCCTTCCCCCCGGCAGGGGACAAGTCTGTCCCCTCGGGCTGGAGCCCATGGTCGCACCCTCTGGATATAAGCTCTTCAAGTCTTCCCTTTCCACTCGGCTGGGCTCCCGGCTGCCCAAGCTGTCGTCCTAAAACACACGCACTGGTGTGCAGTGCCGCTGCCCTGCTCACGAGCCCTCTGTGGCTCCCAGTGCCCTCCGAGGTAAGGTGCCCACTGCAAGGTCAAGTGCTATCAAAGACTACGGATAAAACGCTACTGGAGTCCGGGGGAGGGAGGGGTAGTTAGAGGATCGTCCTAGATGCATCTACCCAGAAACCCAATGATGTGGGCTCGGAGAAGAGAGGACTCCCTGTTCCCTTCCTGTTCCACCCGCATCTCTTCTCCCCGTCTTTGGACCGTGCCTGGGCCCCGCTACCTGGGAAAAGGAGGCAGGGCCAGACCGCAGAGGGTAACAGCTTATTAACCTGTGCCAGCGCTGTTCTAGGTTCTTTACAAACAGCTCGTCGGTCCTGGTCACAATCCCACAGAGGAGGTATTACTATAGATAATAATAATCTATAAATATTTTATGTAAATATGCATAAAGTTCCACTTAACACGAGGAAACTAAGGCACAGAGTAACATTCCCAAGGGAACAGCTGTTCCAAAACTGAGGAGTCCTTGGTCCTCGAGTTTCTTGGGGTCCCGCGCAGGCAGGTGGGGGGGGGGTGACTGGAGGGGTGTTTCCGGGGGGTTTGACCACCTGTGATTTCCACCTACAGGCTGACTTTAGCACCCAGCTGCGGGCATCGGGAGCGGTCTTCCCAGGGCGCCCCACTCTTCTCTCTGTTAGAAGCTCAGCCGGCTGGCAGCCTTCACCAAGGCCCCCGCATCCACAGCCCTGGATGACACCCGCTCTTCTTAGCCCTCAAGGAACATGTCATCCCTGTTCTCGAGGGGCACCTAGAGCTTGGTCAGAGAGCTGGGCAGGAAAGGCGAGCTGGTGGCCCGTGGACAGCCTGGCCAGTGCCCTGCGCCTGCACCCCTTCTGCCTGGTGAGGAAGAAGCACAGACGCCACCTGTGGCCTTGGGACGCCCCCCTCATCCCCACGGACTTCTCCCTCGTGGATGCACTGGAGCCCGGCTCCCCCATCCCGGGTACCTTCAGGTGGGGCTGGCAGGCGGCAGAGTTGGGGGGCTGCAGGGCAGCTCGAAAAAAGATCCACGTGGGTGAGCAAGCTGACACCCTCCTCCCGGGCACACAGAGCGCCCGGGCCTGCCTGGCCTGGAGTCACACAGCGGGCACCCCGGCTGGCCCGTGCCTTCCGTGTGGGCGAAGGATGAACCGTTTTCTTCCTCCTGTCCCGGCTGTGCGATAGTTAATCATCATCATAATTTCAGTCACCATAATGGCTAACAAGGATGAAGTGCTTGCTGTGCGTCAGAGACCATGTTGGCAATTCCTCAGTTAATCCTGACAACCACCCTTGGAGGAAGACCCTGTCATTCTTCCGTCCCTTTTATAGATGGAGAAACTGAGGCTCCAGGAGTTAGGTGGCTTCTTGCCCAGGGTCACACCCAGCCAGTAAGTGGCGGAGGCCAAACTGGAGCCCGAGGCTGAGGCTTAGCCACACTCAGCCCTGCCTCCCTGGCTTCAGCCTGGACCTCTCTCCCCGCAGAGGTGAGCCGCAGCGAACCCATCCACCTGCGGGAGATGGTGGCAGGAGCCGTGACGGGGGGCGTGAGCGTGGGCACCGGGCTGCAGGGGAGCGTGGCGGGGAGCGGCGTGGTGAGCCGCAGCTCTGCCCTGGCTGTGCAGACCCTCAGGGCTCCCCCCAACACCTGGGAGACGCTGGTGGAGAAGAGGTGAGAGCTGGGGCACATCAGCCAGGCGGGCTGGGCTCTCCTCTCTGTGGGCACAGGTCCCCCGGGCTGGAGGGGAGCGTAGGGGGCAGGAGAGAAGAGCCCAAGGCTCCTGCCAGCTCGAGGCCTCGAGTGAAGCATTCTGAGGCCTGGGCTGGGACGGGGGAGTCCACTATTAGCAGCAAACGCAGGGGCCCAGGGAAGAGAGAGTGGGCGGTGAGAGGGACTCATGCTAGGTCAGAGATTTCAACCCCGATGTTTCTAAGGCCAGAAAAAGAAACAGAAGTGCGGTAGCTGCCAGATGTGAGGCAACAGGGCATGGTGGGGACTCCAGCAAAGCGGGGGACACATGCCTGCCTGAAGCTGGCAGCTGTGTCTCAGCTGCACCTGGTTATTGCCAGGCAGGAATGTGAGCTCAGTGGCACTGGTTTTTGAGAGAAGCTAGAAATGGGATTTTTTTGGTGAAATCTACCAGTTTTAATATTATCTCAAAATTTCTAAATGCCACGTGAGCCAAGGAACGTATGCCTTTTGCCCGACTGAGCTGGCAGAAAGCCCGGTGGTAGCCTCTGGGCTGGACATCTTAAACCCTGTGGAAGACAGATGTCTCAGAGTTCCGTCAGCTTCTCCCCTTTGTGACCTCGCCCACCTGACCCTGAACTCTAGGCCAGCAGACAGGCCAGCCGCCCGCTGTCCCCTCCCGCTGCCTGCAACAGCACAGAGTCCAGGCTGCCCGCTTCGAAAGGCCCCTGAGCGGGGGAGCCCTGGAGAGCAGCCCCACCAGCTCTGCCTCTCCTCCTGCCCACACCCCGCGTGCCTGGCAGGAAACCGAGCACTCCGAGGCCCTCGTTCCTCAGGGAGCTGCAGAGCCGCAAGGAGAGGGAGAGCCTGTATGTGGCGACGAGGCCGTGGAGGCCGCAGAGGACGCCACGCTTCAGAGCCTCAGCCGAGGAGACAGAGCGGGGCGGCTGTCACTCCTCCGGCCCAGCCGTTTCAAGGTGCAGGGGGTGTCCCGGGGGTGCTGAAAGCCAGCAAGGGGCCCACCCCTCCACCCTAACTCCTGCCAAAGAGCTGCCCCCTGGAAGTCGCCCCGTCTAAACCAGGAGTGGAGTTCCTGGGCACTTGTGTCGTGGTTCTCAACGCTGCGTTTTAGAATCCCCTGGAGAGGCGTCGTGTTGTTTTTTGATTTTTTTTTTTTTAAATACCAGCACCCAGACACACACACGCACACGCACATGCACACACAATCTGTTTTAACTGGTCTGGACTAGGACCCAGTTGCTGGTCTTCTTTTAACTCTCCCAGGTGAGTCTTACCTGCTGCCGGGGGGTAGTATCACAGTGCAGGGGGGTTCGCACCCGCTTTGGAACTGGGCGTGTCTGGGTGTGAATCCCAGCTCTGCCCCTGGCTGGCTGGGTGGCCTTGGGCAAGTCACTTGACCCTCTGAGTTTGACGTCTCTGGTCCACGAAGCTGGGCTGCAGAATCGGGGTGAGGATTAAGCAGCGATGTGAGAAAAGTGCCCGGACGTGCCGAGTGCAAGGACAGTCAGTTTTCCTTCCACCTGTCTTCAAGACCCGGGCCTGCTCCTCCGCGGCTCTGTTCTCTGGTCATTCAGCGCCCATGGACCGCGGGTCCCCACTGTGACGGGGGGAGGCTGGGCCCCACGGGGCTCTCGTCTCCCACACATCGAGTTGGACTCTCAGCACCAGCTCTGGGCCCCAGCTCTCGCCATCCCCGGGCATGCAGCTGAGTACCGGTCAGTAGCCCTTTTCCTGTGGGAGCAGGGCGATAACAGGGCCACCACTGGCCCACATCAGGAGCCCCGGCTTCCCAGCACCCCCCAACAGCCGCCCCTCTGTGCCTCGGTTTCCACCTGCTCAACGAGGGAGGGCGACTTCGAGATCGCTTGGCGGCTGTTCAGCTGCAGGGCCCCAGGATTCCAGCTCAGCCTTTCCCAAAGCGAACACTCCAAATTCTGGACAATGCTTACTGAGGCAAAATAAAACTCATTTCTTTATGGTGGGAACTTGTAGGGCTTTTACCGTGCCAGTGTGTACTGCTTTGACCCCAGAGTGCCTTGGGTTTTTTGGAAATACCTCATGTGCAA
Organism: Balaenoptera acutorostrata; assembly: GCF_949987535.1. Classification (NCBI taxonomy): domain Eukaryota; kingdom Metazoa; phylum Chordata; class Mammalia; order Artiodactyla; family Balaenopteridae; genus Balaenoptera; species Balaenoptera acutorostrata. The sequence goes on along the minus strand of NC_080080.1, from coordinate 11,019,543 downwards.
CATATTTGGCAGAATGCTGTTTGTGCTGTGCCTGAGTGTCCCCTGCCTTTGGATCTCCCTCTCCCCGCCAACCTCAGAAGGCCCTGGTCATCAAGAGGGACCCTCGCAGTCCCTCCCCCCGTGTCCCCCCATCCCCTGCTCCTGTCTGCCCCCGAGACCCCTTCCTGCAGGCCCTAGCGTCCTGTGTGGACAAGACGTCCTGTTCTCCCTGCCTCTCTCCCAGCTCCAGGGTCAGAGTGCCATGGCCAAAGAGAAGACGGTGGCCATCCCACGGGGCACAGTCTTGGCCTACAGGGTGCTGCAGCTGGTGATGGGGGAGGACCGCTGGGGTACGCGGAGGCTGGAGGAGCCGGAACAGCTCGGACGCGACTCTCCCTCTGGGAGGGCTGGGAGGGGGGCAGGGGCTGCGTCCAAGTGTGGGGCAGGAAGCGGGAGAGGGAGGCCGTTTCCTCGTTGGCCTGAGCAAGCAGCCAGCCAGGCAGATACTGAAAGGGTGTGCCTTTCACAGAGGGCTGCCGAGGCCCCAGCGCTCAGGGAGGGCTTACGAGCCAGCCTATGCCCTGCTTGTCCCGGGGCGCCGGGGATGGGGGGATGTGACCGGAGGAAGGGTCGTCTTACCTAATTAGCACAGAGAATCACGTGGACCAGGGGTGGTCCTGCTCATCCGTGGCCCGGGGACCCTTCTCTTCTCCCTGCCTGTGCTCCCACGCAGCTGTGCTGTACCTGCCTGAAGGAAAGCTCTGGAGAGACAGCAGCGGAGGTGAGTGACCCCTGCCGGAGCCCAGGAACCCAGCCAGAAATCACTCCTTCCCCGAAGAATGCCCTGACCCCATCATTGGGGTCCCTTCCCTCCCCATGCGGTCACCCCGTGTCACTCGGGCAGGGAGGGGCCGTGTGCTCTCTCCCCAGCGGGAAGGAGATGAGCTGGAAAAACCAGGACCAGGCTGTGGGGAGAAGGATGGTGAGTGTAGGAGTCGCAGGCTGGCTCCAGGCTCCAGCTCCAGTCTCGGTCGCCACACCCACACAACGGGGAGGCTGGGACCTTTCTTACCAGGTCAGAAGGATCTGTGATGAAGTCTGGACAGCATTCGGTACCTGGAAGGTTGGTTCTCAAGAGGCAGTTTGTACTGTTAACAAGACAGGAGTGGGAAGGCGGGGGCGCCTGACCACTCTGCCAGACCCACCCACCTCTGCCGTGGCGCTTAGAGTCTGAGAAGCCCTCTCTTAGCCATCCCAGTGGGGCAACTGGCCGGAGGTGGGGCTCAGCCTGGGGGGTCTGAGGAGCAGACACACAGCAGGCCCTTGGGCAGAGAAGGGGCCTTCCCTTGAGCTGAAGCATCAGCCCTGGGCAGGGTGAGTGAGGAGGGGAAGAAGGAGAGGAGGAGAGTGAGGTGGGTGAAAGGGGGAGAGGCGAGGATAAGCCCCGTGTGTGGTGCCCGCTTTGTAGTAGGTGCTCAGAAAACGCTTACGGAAGGAGGGGGGTGGGGGGGGGGAGGAGGGGGGAAGGGAGAGGTGAGCCCATAAAGGTGTGCTCCGCCTGACGCAGGCCAGGTCTGTGACCCCAGGACCTCCTGGCCAGGTTCAGGACACCAGGGCCCGACTGGCGCAGGGCAGGGAGCCCGCGAAAGGCTCCGGCAGGCGCCGATGCCTCTCCCCACAGGCACGGCCTCTGGCTCGGCCCCAGGTGAGGAGCCTGACTTCCAGGGCCTGCAGAGGCAGGCTAGGGCCCAGTTGCAGGACCTGGCCACGCTGCCCCCAGAGCTGCGGGACCCGCTGCTGGGCGCCCTCCAAGAGCTGCTCCAGGACCCTTGGGCACTGCAGGAGCTCGAGGACACAGTAAGGGGCTCAACGGCCAGACCCGGGCTGGGGGCTGGCATCCAGGACAGAAAGGGATGGGCTAGGGGGATGAGGGGCAGGAACGGGACATGCTATGGCTCTTGGTAGCACACAACCTCGGAAGGCCCTGGGGTGACTGGGTGCTGCCCCGTACCAGCTGTCATATCAGAATCTCCCTGAGCGTTTGTTCCCTGAAGCCCAAGGAGGGACCTTGGTTCAGCATTGTTGGCAATGAACCCAGGCTCGTCCCAGCCTCACTGGCATCATGAGGGGCTGGGGACCCAGGGCATGGGGACGGGAGCTTGGGTGGTAGAGTACGTGGACAGAGGGGGACCCACAGCTGCCTCTCCGCTCTTACTCACCGCTCTCCTGCAGCTGGAACAGGCCCTGGACACTGGGGTGCTGGGACAGCTGGGTGGCCCTGGGGGCCTCCTCCTAATCATCCTCCGGGGCCCCTCAGGCAGCCTGTCACCCTCGAAAGGCAGGGCCATCCTCTGCATTCTTGGAGCGCCAGCAGGTAAGAGGACCCCCGTGGGCTGGGGTCGGGAAGAAGAGCGCCTGGGGAAAGACGCTGTTCATGGCTGGAGCCTCACGCTGGGGGTCAGGCTGGCCTGGTTCTCGTCCTGGCTCAGCCATGGGCAGCCCTGGGCAGGTCGCACCGTGTCCTGCTTAATAACCACCTCGCAAAGCCACCGGGCCAGAAGACGAGCTAATACACATGAACGCCTTTTGTAAGTCAAGCCCACCATCCACCCGTAACAGATTGTGTTTTAGGAAGACTGAGGGGGACGGGAGTAGTCTTACTGAAGACCACGCAGCACTTCCAAGGCAGGCACAGTTCCCACCTTCTGGAATCTTCTGGGGAAAGATGGCCCCAGAGATACCTGGTGGGGCTTCTCCCCAGCTCAGGGCTCCTGTATCCCAGCCCTTCCTGCCGGGGCTGCCAGGCCCACGAGGAGTCACAGGTGCCACAGACCCTTGGTGGCCCTCACCCCCCCCCACCCCGTCTCTCCGCAGTGCTGAGTGACGCCCAACACTGCCTGCTGGCCCAGTGCCTGGAGAGAGGGGTCCTGCCTCAGCGGCTGGAGCTAGGGAGAGCCTGGGGAGGGGGTGTGGGGAGGACGTCCAGGGAAACAGACCTGCGAGCGTGCGCTGGGCTCTGACCTCTGTGTACCCAGACCTGAGCAGCCTCTGCCGGGTGGGCTACACCCAGGTTTATTCACAGATGGCGTTGGACTCCTCCCTTGTGCCCGGCCCTCTGCTAGGGCCCGAGAACACGGGGGGAAGAGGCAGCTCTGTCCCTCACAGGCTGCTCAAGGGGATACTCCAACAGGTGATTACAGACAGCGCCTGATTTAGCTTGTGTAGGTGGCGGTGGGAGCTCAGGGGTGTTTCCCAGAGCGGGGGCCCCTCCACGCAGTTCATGGATTAACAGATGAAGGATAGGGGGTGGCTGTCCAGGCAGAACAGCGTATGCAAAGGCTGGGAGGCACTGGGCGTGTTGGAAACCACTGACTGCAGGCAGCACAGGGGAGAGCATTTTGGGGGGGGGGTTACTTGGAACCACAGTTCTGCTGGGAGCAAGGCCCCAGGGCCGAGGCTTCGCTGTAGGGAGGGCGGGGGAACAGAGGCCCGAGGCTCCCACCCTCAGCGGAGGGGTGTTCCACTGCTCCCGGCCTTGGGAGACCTGTCTGTTCACTCTGGGTGACTCCTTGCAGGTGGCGAGCATCTTAGAGGCAGACTTCAACCAGATGGAGGAAACGACCTTCTCCCTCCCACCGGCCATGCTCTCGTCCCTGCAGAGTGGGGACGTGGCCCTCACCCGGAGCCTGGTGGAGGGCTGTGAGCTGGAGGCGCAGGGCCCGGCCGCCAACTCACCTGGGACCTGGTGTCACAGCTGTCTGCGCTCTACGTGTCCCTCGCAGGGCTGCAGCTGCTGGCCGCCCCGGCCCTGCGGCCCTCCGGGCTGATGCCTGAGACGGGTGCCACATCCTCCCCCAGGGTCCCAGCCACCCTGCCTCCAGGGAGCTGTTGGCCTGGAGCCTCTGTGCAGGGCCGGGAGGCAGCTGCCCCTCCGGCAGCCACAGGTGACTGGGGGGCTCCCGGGACCGGCTCACACACCCTCTTCTCTCCTTCACAGGATGGCCCCCAGACTGTAGTTGCCTGTCCGCATCTGGGGCGGGCGGCACCAGTTAGGCTAGGGTCCTACCTCGGATCAGGATTCTTCCTGGAGAGGCCGTAGAGGCTGGTCCCAGAACAGCCTGGCCTCCATTCACTGCTCCACCACCGACAGCTGGGTAGCTGGGCACGTCCGGCCTTCTCTGCGCCTCCTCCTCCTGTAAAATTACCCCCGTAAAGTGGGGTGATGAGAATTCCTAGCTCACGGGATTGTAGCGAAGATTTTAAAAGTTGTACATAAAGTGCTCAGAACAGTGCCTGGCTGCCAGCTATTATTGCGCGATGTTGTTATTATTAATAATAGTATCACTGTTCTGGAAGAAGCTGCCAGACCTTTCTCCAGGTTAACAAAGGACTTGGACAATCTCCCCTTAATTTCAGCTCCCTGCAGCTCTCCTTCAGCCTCAGTTTTCCCATTTGTAAAATGAGAGTGACGGATCAAACTGCTCAGTTGTCACCCAGCTGCACCGTTCAGGGATTCCACTACAGACTGGGGTGCAGGCCAAGGGCTGTGCATCTTTGTGTGAGCAGTGGGGGGTGTGGGCACACACACGCGTGTGTAAGGGCATGCACAGGGAGCAGGGGAAGCGCCTGAGCACGCATCACAGGCCAGAAGCGGCTCTCCCGCCTCCCAGCTCCGTGCTCCTCCTAGCAGAGCACACCCAGACAGAAACAGACCTCAGGAAGACAGCGCTCAGAGGCAGACAGATCAGCTGGTTTTGCCCACTCTCGGCAGGATCACTTTATATATTCTCGTCTACTGATAAAACCTAACAATCAAAACAATGGTCATTGTAAAAAATAATAATAATGGGGGCTTCCCTGGTGGCGCAGTGGTTGAGAGTCTGCCTGCCAATGCAGGGGACACAGGTTCGAGCCCTGGTCTGGGAAGATCCCACATGCCGCGGAGCAACTAGGCCCGTGAGCCACAATTGCTGAGCCTGCGCGTCTGGAGCCTGTGCTCCGCAACAAGAGAGGCCGCAGTAGTGAGAGGCCCGCGCACCGTGATGAAGAGTGGCCCCCACTTGCCGCAACTAGAGAAAGCCCTCACACAGAAACGAAGACCCAACACAGCCATAAATAAATAAATAAATAAATAAAATTAAAAAAAAAAAAAAGACCACAGACTGGGGGGGCTTAAAAACTAGACCTTTAAAAATAAATAAATAAATAAAATAATAATAAAGTTTCAGAAAGATATGAAAAACATTTTAATCTCCTTAATTCCATTCTCCGGAAATAACCAGTATTGACATTCTGATATTTATCCTTTCAGTATTTTTTCCATGCATTCATATAAATTATCTTGCAGAAAAATTTGGTAACGTATGTATAGTTTCATAAACTTGCTTTTTAAAACTGTAATATATTATGTGTATGCCATCAAACATTCTCTGTAACATGAGAAGTGAGGTTTTGGGCAAGGGAATCTTTGCAGACCTTACACCAACCCCTGGAAAGCTCTATTCTGGAAATAATGCACCAACGTCACACTTTCACCAAATTTCAGCATCTTCAGTTCCATCTGAAGAGTGCGGACACGGGCTCCTCCTTGTGGGGAGAGCAAGAACATAGATGCTTTCCACTCTTCATTGCCAGTTGTCCAGTCCATCACATTAATCAAGCCTTTCTTTTTACATGTTGCTCTTATGGGCTCAGAGAGGCCCATGTTTTAATAAGTTAATGAGCCACAAGTAATTTAAAAGGGATTAATGTTCAACTCACATGTCTTAAAGGGCATTAAATGAGTCCACACACATGGTCTGCATGAAAATCCTCTTTCCTTTCCCAGCCCCTCACCTCCTGCAGCTGCCCCAGCCCCTCTGACCGCCCCTCCGCCTGCCTGACTTCTCCTTAACCCCTCCCATCCCCCTCTTCCTCCTCACGCACCCTCCCCTCTCTGAACTTCATTACACAAACTGGCCAATCTTCTCTCCCAGCAAGAATCTCTCCGTTTGTAGGGGCGGGAATGGATATCCAGTGGCAATGAAAGGCTTCTCTCTTGTGGTCTGGTGAACATAATAATAAATGTTGTTCCATAACACATACATTTTTAAGTTCAACTTTCTTGAAAACTAGCTTCTGCCTGAAATTAGAGGTGGTCACAATTTGAACCAACAGTCTAATTAAATCAAACTAGTTCTAGAAAGTGAGAGTTCTAGCAGCAGCAGCAGCATCAAACATGGAGAAAAATAACGTAACAGAGAGCAAGGGCCCTGAAACCAGTAGATTTAGACTGAGCAGTGGCTCTAGCGGTAGCTGTGTGACCTTAGGCAAGTTTCTTAACCTCTCTGAATGTTTCCTCATCTATAAAACGGGGGTAACAATATCTCCCTATGTTTGTGCCCCTTGAATAGCATGCTTACGTACAGTGGTTTCCTCCCTTTATAGGACCTCTAGAGAGCCCACTCATCGGCGCTCACAGGATGATCCTTGTGTGAAATCTTTCAGAAGCTAAGTCAGGGGCTCCAGGAGCTGTTAGCTTGGGGCCAGCAGCAGAGCTGGGATAGGTGAGCTGCCCTGCGGCTGTAGGCGTCTGAGGAAGCCGTCTCTCTTTGCATAGGCGCCTCCTCTGCCTTTGACCACCGGAGCAGCTCTCCCTTCTCAGGACCTCCCCCAAGCACCTGGGGCACAGCCTGGAAGCCACTGTTGTCTTAGCAGCTATTCCAGGTCAGAGGTGGGACCACGGAGATTGACTTTTACAGATGGGGAGAATGGGGCCCAGGGAAGTCGTAAAGCCAGTGAGTGAGGGGCAGAAAGGGACCAGAACCCGTACAGTGGAGACTCTCCTCTACACGGACTGTCCTGCGGTCCACCCTCCATGCCCCTGCCCCTCCTCCCAGCCTCTCGCTGCCAAATGCTCCCTGGAGGACCACTCCCCCACCAGACCAACAGATGCCGTTATAAACAGGAGGCGGGGAAGGCAGGCCTCACTGGGAGGATAACACCTGATCAGAGACGCAGGGTATGACCCATCTGCCACCCCACAGGGGGACCAGCCACTGCCAAGGGCCTGGACAGTGCAGCGCCCTCACTGCATTTGAGGAACAGCAAGGTTAGCGTGGTCGGGGTTACTTGATGTGGAGTGAAGGAGACGTGGTATTTGTGTACATGCACGATGTATGTACAAGGTCTGTCCTCACATCACTGTTTACAGTGACAGTAGTTGACACTGTTTACAGTGACAGTAGTTTGAAAATAACACAGATAGGGACTGGTTTAGCGAATTACGGTACAGGCATATAATGGAATACCACACAGCATTCACAGAGAATGAGGATGCTGTCTAGGTAAAAACGTGGGACAATCTACGATTCTCATTAAGTGAATAAAGCAAAGTATGCAAGAGTATATGGAACAAATTGCACTTGGGTAAGGGGATAGGAAGAATAAATACTGGTGACAGAAAATTTGAACCCAGGTCTATCCCACCTACTGAAGGCGCACTGTTTCTACTACAACCACAGGTTTAGAAATTTTTCCAAAAACAGTACTTGAAAGATCCTGGTGTTTTGTGTCAATATTCAGACCACATACTACTGGGAGGCTATATACCAACATTTGCTATTGCTCACGTGGCTTCCTTCACCCGAGCGCCCTCTTTATACACCCAGAACTCCGCTGCTCTCCTCCATGATGTCCCCACCCGGCAACCATCTTCAGTCGTAGGACACTGTCTAGGTGGGCTCTGGACAGGTACCTACTATTTACTGACACAATGATGCGAACACTGCTGCAGTTATCACCATACTGGCGCTCAACGTTTACAACAATTATGGTACTAGTTTTGGTTTCAGATACACAGTTAATCGCCTGCCCACTCAGAAACCAGTGCTTCCTCACAGTAAGTTTTTATTAATCAGTTATAGGATCATTAAAATTAGGCAGCTTTCCCTAACACCCTCACAGACTGAGGAAAGTAGTTAGAACTGGTGCTGTGAATTCTAGGATCTGTGGAAAACCATACATGTTAATGGACAAGACACCTGAAATAGGTTACAATACAAACGTCATGATGGTCATAACAAGACTGGCACTCAGCACTCCTGACGTGCACTGGACAGTACAAGCATCATAGACTCATAGAGCACAGCCCTCAGGGCCACGGTGGGGGGGCTAAACATTTCAAGCATTTTGTTTTATAAATGAGGACACATGACACTCATCCAAAGGCACACTGCGTTAAACTCAACTCCACCAACTCTGAAGTCTGTGTTTTACTTTAACTGTTTACACCAATGCTGCCTTTTGCTGACAGTATAGACAAGACACATAGTATATGAAACGGAATCAAACGTTAGAGATATTGTCTCAATTCTCATTTTACTGATTAGGAAAATAGAGTTCCAAAGAAGTGATATGGCTTGCATTTCCTGAGTTTTTTTTTTTCGATCAAATATTATTTAATGACAGCTGTGCATATAAATGTGGTTGTATTAGCATTAATATTCAAATCCTGGTGGCTCTGAGCTCCCACCTGCATAACTTCAAAGTGTTATCACCTCCCCCAGCTGTTGCTGGGAGACGCTGCAGGTGCCTCTCGTGTCCTCAGGAGCAAACCTGACCTGCTCTCCTGCAGAGACTGTGGGCCAGTCAAGGAGGCACCATGCAGACAGGACCCTCCATCCGGCCTGAGGGGGACTGCCCACCTCGGGAACTGCTCCCTGGCCCCATCCCACGCTGCCACTCAGTTCTAGCACCACACTGACACTGTGTGGGACCTGACCCCAAAGCGGGGCTCCTTGAGCTCTGAGTCTCACCACGACTTTTATTAATGCTTCTCGGTCAGCTTCTGCCCCATCCCCTCTCCCATCTAGGCCAAAACCCAATTCTTCAGGCCAGACAGTTTCCTGAGTTTCTATCTACAGATCTTTGCATTACATCTTCTGGGATCACCACGTAAAGATTGTGAAATATGCTCTGTAAGGGATTATAAGAATTTATGAACTGGCAATTCCTGCAATCTCAAATGGAACCAGTATGGCATTTCAACTCAAAAGACCTGGGTTTGAGCACAAATGCTAATTATCCTTATGACAAGTCTAAAATACTTGGAGCAGTCTTAAAATAGCCCAGAGTGCTTCTTAATCCAAATCTCTAAAGTGAGGAAACAGCCAACTGAAGAGTTCTACTCATCTAGGTGGAGGGCTGCAGAAACAGGGCAGATAACAGATCATCATGGGTATCATTGGTGGAAGACATGATGCAATGGATACTTTACACTGTGAAGGAAGAGACATGGGGACTGGGACAAAGGATGAGTAGAGAGATACCGACCGGGCTGTGTTTTAGAGGGAAGAGGGGGTAAAAGGAGGCTGCCTTAGGGTGACAGAAAATTTACCTGCACAGAACGGAGTCACACCTCCCTCCAGAACACAGGGCAGATCCTGCTAATTAATCCTGGTCCTCTTTCCTGATGAGCCCATGGCCGGCCCCATTATCCTTCATTCTGAGGACAGACATGAATAGAGATCAGACTCGGCAGGTGAGAAGATGCCTTTTTGTTCTCTCTGGCTATCTGAAGGGCAAATATTAGACCAAATTAAACCCACTTCCTGGCAGCAGAGATGGCTCCTTGTATCACTCTGCAGCACGGTGCTTCCGACACACTAGGTTCTCAAAGAAACCTGCTCTTCTAACTAGATGAGAGATCGGTAAACTTTCTGTAAAGGGCCAGACAGTAAATATTTTAGCCTCTGAGGGCCATATGGCCTCTGTCACAAGAATTCCATTCTGCTGCTGTAGTGCAAAAGTAGCCAAAAGTAACATGTAAACAAATGACTGAGGCTGTGTTCCAATAAAATTTTATTTACGGGCACTCGAATTTGAATTTCATATATTTTACACATGCCACAAAATATTATTTTGACTTTTGTCAACCTTTTAAAAATGTAAACTATTCTTAGTTCGTAGGCTGTAGAGAAACAGGTGGCAGGATTGGCTCACAGACGAGTTTGCTGAGCCCTGGTCAGAGGTTGAGAGATCTTTCCACTTGCTCTCCAATGTACAGATCTCAAACTATGTCAACTGCAAAGGCCGCAGCTGTTATTACTTTATTTCAGCTGCAGCCTTATTTTTAATTTACGTCATTCACTCCATTCAAGCACGCACACTTGGCACCTACTTAGATTCAGGCAGAGGGCAAGATCCTTGGGACACTGAAGGGACCTCAGACATGGCTCTTTTCTCAAGTTCTCACAGTATCAGGAAAGAGGTCCAGCGAAATATCAGCAGTGTTGGATGAGATACTTGTATTAGAGTCTTAGGGCTGCCATAACAGGTTACCCCCAACTGGGTGGCATAAAACAAGCTTATTCTGAGTCCCGGAAGCCGTAAGTCTGAAACCAGGGTGTGAGCAGGGTTGGTTCCCTCCGGAGGCTCTCAGGGAGAACGGTCCAGGCCTCTCCTCCAGCTTCTGGTGCTGCCGGCGACTCTGGGTTCCTCGGCTAGCAGACACACTGCTGCAATCCCGCCTCCATCTTCACACGGTCTTCTGCTCTGTGTCCGTTTCCCCTTCTTTTCTCTTACATTGAGTTTGGGGCCCCAAGTAATCCAGGATGGCCTTATCTCCAGATCCTTGACTTAATTTCAGCTGCAAATACCCTTTTCCCAAGTGAGGTGGCATCTCCAGGTTCCAGGTGCACGTATCTTTGGGAGAGGGGGCACTATTTAACTCATTACAACTCTCTTATTAGAAGGTGCCTAGAAGGAGGTGGCTCATGTATATCCCAAAGGCTTCATCAAAGTGACACAAGCTGGTCCTTGAAAAATGAGAGCTGCTGTTCATCAGATGGACACGCGGGAGGAAGTGAATGACAGGCTCAGGGACCAGCCAGACCCGAGTTACGGAAGCGTGACACTGTGTGGAACGATATGAGCAGCTCACACGTGAGCCCGGCTGGGAGCAGGGTGTGGGTGGGAGAGAGTGAGACCAAGGCCAGAGAGGTCAACAGGGATTCCATTATGAAGGGCTGTGGGCATGGTGACCTGGCACTACTAAGCCAGAAGGTTCTGACGGAATCCTCTGGGATTTTCTCCCACAGTTAACTGTTAAACTAGCACGGGTGAACTAGACAAGCTTTAAGCAGTTTCTCCCCATCAGGACACCTAGATTTCATGATGACGGCTTTATGATCTTCAAGTAATAAGCATGCGAGTTTCCTTGTTTCTTTCCTTGTTCTTGTCACTTGAAACAAGTGATCTTGTTTCTCCCAGGAATTCCCTCATATACTCACTCTCCTCCCAGTCATAAGAACTGTTCTTCCTCCACACTCTGTTTCAAGTTGCTACCTTCTCGCTCCTGGAAAATGCCTATCAAGCAAGAGTGTAGTTTTCCTTGTCACTACATCCATACAAGAGTAAATCGAGGATAAAAGTCAAGTATGACAAGATCACTAGTCTTACTGCGCTTAGCAAGATTTTAAAAGCAATTAAAATGATAAAAAAGAAAAAGACCCAGCCCTCCTCTAAAAGAAGGAAAAAATATGTAATGTGTATATACGTTCCATAAAAATATACATGGGGAAAGCTCTAGAAGCCTAAAAACAAAACACCAGTAAACCAAGCCACACTTAGAAAAATGAAAGCTGATTTTTATTTTATCAACAGCCATTCTTTAAACGTGAACATGCATACGTAATATTCTACGCACACATCACAGTTTTTAACATTAGTTAATAAAGGTTAAACACACAACATACATCCTTACAAAAAAAGTCAAAATGCAAACTTAAAACTTTAAACAAAAGTCTTACTAATTTAAAAAAAGTTTGTGTTGGGTACCATTTGTACAACACAGTTAATTTAAACATTTTCATTTTGGCTGCACATGAAAAAAGCGGCAGTAGAAAATAAAGTCATTGAGGGTTTTTAAATAGCAGAATAGGCAGTTTTGCCATGCAGGAGAAGCAATATTAAATATTAGTTTTCAAAAAAAATCCACATTTAAAAATATTTAGTTCAAGTCACAGAATTTTTCTCAGTAGAGACCCCAATGCAATGCATAATTAGCTGCCTTAGATGGCCTGTTTGAAAGGACAACATCCCTTCAGAGTATAACTTTACTGATTTTGGCACAGAAAAGAAGTCTTAAGAACAAGAATATGATTAAAAAAGAGGGAGAGGAACAGAGGAAAGAAATAAAAAGCAAGAGTAAATGAGATAGTAATTGCAATCACTAAAAACTGTGCATTCTCAGTCACTGCAGAATACTGTCTTCTGTCTACAGCAGGTGCTTATTCCAGAACTGTTATTGCAGCATGGATTTAATCTGCTTGGAGGTAGTCTCATCATTCAAATGTTTTGTTGTGTACCTAAAAGGGAAAAAACATCAATTTTAGGGAGTTAAAAAACAAACAAACATAACCTGCATCAGGTTCTATAATTATGGTAAGAGAGGCAACTGGCCAGGCAATCTTCTCTCACAAAATTATGCCTTTTCATTCCAGCTTTAACCCTGTTCAGGTCCTGCTAGCTTATGCTCCTCTCACCTTTTAAACAGAATATCCAATGGCTGTTTAACTTATTTAGAACTACCTTGTTGAAACTACCTGGTTAAATTCTAAAGTAACTTCTCACTCAGAGGAAAATAATTGTTGTCCTATATCAGGGGTTGGCAAATTAGAGCCCGTGCATCAAATCCAACCCACCACCTCTTTTTGTAGGGCCTGTGAACTAAGCATATTTTTACATTTTTAAATGGTTGGGAGAAAAAGTCAAAAAATAGTATTTCGTGTTAACATAGAAATTACATGAATTTCAAATTTCAGTGTTTATCACATTTTACTGGAACAGAGCCATGCTGATTCATTTAGGTACTGTCTATGGTTACCTTCTTGCTACAATGGCAGAGCTGAATAGCTGTGACAGACAACACATGGTCTAGAAAGCCTAAAATACTTGCTTATTCTTTGGTCCTTTACAAAAAAAAGTTTGCCAACCCCTGTTCTATTCTGTATTTAAGACAGTTCAACTATGACACATTTCTGTCATATCCCAAAATGTTTCAATTCTCTAAGTGCCTTATTTCCAGGCAGATGTGTTTTAAGTATGTAAATGCAAATTAAGAACCTAAAAAAGAATCCCTAAGAGTGATTAGTATTTTATGAGAAGATTCACCATAGGATTCTTTTTAATGGCAGAAATTCAATAAGCAGGCCTACTGTGTGTCAGGCACTGTTCCAGGAGCTTACCACCTAGCAGAGGGAGAAAGATGATAATACACTACTCCTGCAGAAGGGGTATTAGGAGCAAAGGAGGAAAGTACTGGTGGGGCCTTAGAGACAAAGAAAGACCAGGTCACACAGACACTATAGGCCACAGTGAAGAGTTTCGAGATTACTCTGAGGTTAATGAAAGCCAGTGGAGGATGCCGGGCAAGGGGGTGATGTGTGTGTGACTCCTCTCTGGTTGCTGAGGGGGACGTGCAGGGAGAAGGAGCAGCAGAGGGGCCAACCAGGGGGCTGGGAAAGGGTTCCAGTGACCAAGGCTTGGACCAGATTCGGAGCAACGGAAACAGGTGCTCAATGCCTGAATGTGGGATACATTTTGGAGATAATTCACACAGAACTTTAATGCTGGATCAGTTAACCTGGTTTACAAGCATTTCACGTATCTTTAAGAAATGTATCTCTTTAAGCAGATACACATGGATGGTCTCTCTTTGTTAAAGAAATTTAAACTCAATTCTCATTACATTCGTTTCAAATCAATTTAGAAATTGAAGAAAGTACCTCAACTCAAGTAAATCCTTAGAGAGTAAAGAGACAAATATGTGCTTTAGTAAGTCTGTGATACACTCTACAATTTTACTCAGAGGTCACCTCCATACTGTTCTCGTATTGCTGAACAGACACCAGCCTGGCACGTAACAGGTACTCAATTAGTATTTGTGGAAGGAAGACAAGAAGCTAAGCAGCCAGCCTGAAAGAAAACTCCATACGGGAGAATTTTTACACTAAGTGGTAGGTGATGTAGCAAAGACTTAACCTTTCTGTTTTATTTCCCAAGTGCAGATAACGTATATATCGTTATACATAATCCTACTGATGCCAGGAAATAAGAATTTTCAACATCCATTCCTTCATTTCTGTTGTTTCCATCTCCTTTACACAGCTGCACAGTGGAAACAGCCAAGTAACAGGCACGACAAAATGTCTACTGCAGAGTAAAGCATGACTACTCAGCAGTGCACTGCGCCCGTGCAGGAGTGGCGAGCGCTTTCCTCGCTACCCAGATATGAGCTCTCGCTCCTCCCGAGGGATGTGATCACAAGCTGCAGCAGTTCTCAGAGCCTCCTGGACAGAGCCGATCCAGAGGCATGTCGCATCCTCACACTCCTATCAAGAAAAGGCCAATGGGCTTCCCTGGTGGCACAGTGGTTGAGAGTCTGCCTGCTAATGCAGGGGACGCGGGTTCGAGCCCTGGTCTGGGAGGATCCCACACGCCGCGGAGCGACTGGGCCCGTGAGCCACGACTACTGAGCCTGCGCGTCTGGAGCCTGTGCTCCGCAACGGGGGAGGCCGCAGCAGTGGGAGGCCCGCGCACCGCGGTGAAGAGTGGCCCCCGCTTGCCGCAACTGGGGAAAGCCCTCGCACAGAAACGAAGACCCAACACAGCCAAAAATAAATAAATAAATTAATTTAATTAAAAAAAAAAAAAAAAGAAAAGGCCAATGGCATCTAACATATGTGAAAATAATGTATGAACATGTATGGTATTATTTTACTTTATGCATAAACACAAAGTCCTTTTCCAAGTGCATATGACTTTTCTACTGAAGAAAAGCAACTATTATTTACCTTTCTTTTTAAACTTAATGAAGAAGGCAATTATCTAGCACTGAACCTAACTCCCGGCTCTAGCTTTCATTTTCTGTCTCTCTTTTAATCAAAGACACTTGGTTCCATTTCCCCACCTGTAAAATGTAGACATGGCTCGTTGCTTTCTCCTAAGCACATAGTATAAGCTGGTGGGAACTATATCATTACCACAGAAAAGCACTCAAAATAGGCAACGTGTATATATATGCAACTACACTCCTATTTGAAACTTGGCTCTGAGGAAAATGATGGAGTGAGCATCTCTAATAAATAAGCTATTCACTAAAAGAAAATAATGCAGCAAAAATGTGTTCCATTTTGTAGAGGCAGAAATAACAGCACTTGCACAGCACTTTGGGAATTCCAAAATGCTTTCTTAACAGTATCTTCTTTGCTCTGAGGGAAACATATTAAGGGTTAGGTTGCTTTAGTTTGAGCAGTGTTTCTCAAAATTTCAGCATTATCTACAACAGACAGGGTGTTTATCAAATGAGGTGCCTGAGCCCCACCCCAGACCTAATGAAGAGACTCTGTGGAGGTGGTAACCTGGGAATCTGCATGTCCCTTTCCATCCAGATAATTCCAAAGTACACTGAAGCTCAGGCTCATGGTACACCTAAGGCTCAGTGATGTAGCATCAAGTATATGGGATTTCAAGAATAAAATCCTGAATTTGAAAACAGATTCCAATGCCTATTAGCTATATAATCTTTAAGCCTCTCAAGAGCTTAAGGTAACTACTGTATGATGGAGATACCCCAACACCCCATACCCAACACCTACCTCACTAAGCTGTGGTAAAGATTCAATAAAGCCACAGACATGAAATTGCACTGTAAAGGTACAGTGACATAAAAATGATACTAATTATAACCACTACTACATAGCAACAAGTATACTGATAAACTTTACAAAACCTCCCAGGTAAAAATTAAGAACCAGACACAGAATATGTGTTTCACTATGAATAAAAACAGTTCAAGAGTTATCTCTGCAACAAACTTTTATTTTCTGATTTCCATTATACATTTGGAAAGAAAACTTAAAACCGACAGGTGGCTCTTGCCTCAGTGGTGCCTCTCTTCCTCTTTCCCTCAAACACAGATTGCTGCGTGGGAGACTTCAGCACCCTTTCACTCACCGCCACTGCCCTCCTTTTCCCTACACCAAACTACTTTTACACTTTGAAAAATAAAAGTAAACTCTGAGTTTTTAAATTAATGTTTGAAGCACAGTCCTCTTCAGGGTAAAGAAATATGTAATACTAAAACCTCTTTGACCTCTATTACCTCTTACTATAAGAAAATGTCCTGTCACTTGCTGGCTTTGGAAGAGTCTAACCAATCAGAAAGAAAGGGCCTGGGAGAAAAATCAGGCTGACTGGGACACAGGGAGTCCTCAGAAAGGGACCAAGTAGGAAAGATTCACAAAACCATAAATACTGGTAAAACCAATGAGAACTCTCCAGAGTAAAAACTTAAGGTTTTTGATAGGCTTAACGGTTGAAATAATTTGACATTATAAGAATTTTTGTTGTTGTTACATTACGTTCCTTAAGCGTTTGGTGTTCGTTTAGAATACATCTCCTTTATTCAGCAGTCACTGCTTATAGAATACTTTTCATCATCTTAATAAAATAATTTCATGGTTCCACTCAGCTGAAATGACACATCCTAGATTTTGCTTTATGACTTACCAGGTGACTAAGTATCCAAAAGGAATAACAATCTGTTTTGCTCACAAAACATGTGGGGAATATAATATTAAGTTGGAAATCATTTTACTCTATTATGTGAACTACAATGCACTGCAGTGAAAAGCAAAGATGGCCTATGACCTCAAAAAGTCACTAAATGAATATTTCTGCATTCATATAATTTTTGTGTTCAAACACAAAATAATCAAGTAACAAGCAAATCATCTTTTATGTTAGGGAATTTATACTACCAATTAAATATCTGTAGTCAAGATGTTATAATGTGCTGATATTTTCATTTAAAAATATTATAGGATTCTTAGGAGCTTCAGTAACTAAATCAAGTAAGTCTAAGCTGAGAAGACATCAAATAATGACTGACTACTTTATATTCCTTGTAAGAAATATTGTAAGAAATGCAGGGGGCTTCCCTGGTGGCGCAGTGGTTGAGAATCTGCCTGCTAATGCAGGGGACACAGGTTCGAGCCCTGGTCTGGGAAGATCCCACATGCCGCGGAGCAACTAGGCCCGTGAGCCACAACTACTGAGCCTGCGCGTCTGGAGCCTGTGCTCCACAACAAGAGAGGCGGCGACAGTGAGAGGCCCGCGCACCGCGATGAACAGTGGCCCCCGTTTGCTGCAACTAGAGAAAGCCCTCGCACAGAAATGAAGACCCAACACAGCCATAAATAAATAAATAAATAAATAACTTTTTTTAAAAAAAACAAAAGAAATGCACAAAAATAAGAGATCTGTATTATGAACACAGCAATGTAATTATACTATATTAAGGGAAAAGAGTCAGTTATTAAACAGTTTGTATGGTATTATTTTGTAAAAAGATTAACTATTATATAGAGCTATGACTATATACAAGTGTTTAAAAAAGAAAAACTCTGGAAGGATATATACCAAAATGTTAATAGTGGTTTATTTCAAAATAGTGAGGTTTCATTATTTCCTTCTTTTTCTTTAAATTTTCCTGTTTTCTGAATCTTATTTACAATTATTTTCATTAAAAAACAAAATATAAGCAATCCTTGCTTCAAGGGGGGCAAAAAGTGAAAGCCAAACTCTTTAGCAAAGAAATGAAGCTGCTATTTTAATTTATACACACACAAACACACACACTCATTATAAAAATATTGTAACCAATATCTGAAAGCAAGATTATCAATAAGCAAAATGAGATCTTCACATTTCTAACATTTATATTCATGTGTTATTCATATTTTGAAGCATTTTCTTAATACATTTGTTCTATACATATATACCTTTACATGTATACACACCTGAGAGCATTGAGAAGACCTTCTACACTATTAGGAGGCTGGTCCTTAAGAACTTTGATACAACCTTTCATCTAAGTAGAAAAGGAAACAGAAAAGGTAAAACATCGATTTTTCATCTAACATTCATTCTCAAAATAGTTAATACTTAAACCAGCTCCATAACTATGCACTCATGAGAAATTACACACTAGAAATGTCAAAATAATTATCCTTAGAATAGGGGAAAAAAATCTACCCAAGTGTTATTTTCAGTTTGTCAATCAAACAAAACTTTTTGGGAACCAAATCAGACAAACTGAAGCACCATCCACACTAATGAGAAAACTAAGGGTTTACTAAAGGGAGGACTTCCTGGAAAAGGTGTTGAGTAGCCTTTTAAAGGACGGAATGGACACACTGGTAAGGAAAAAAGACACCTTCCAGGTAGACGAACCCCATGACAAAAGTAATAAAGTTCATCACATGCAGAGGACAGTATTTGGCAGGGCCGAGATGACTCGCACAGGGGAGTTTACAGAGGGCCTCGAAAGCCAGGAGGACTCATTTGGAACTGATGGGGATGGCGGCAGGGACTTGTTACAGGCTATTTCGAAAGGGAACAATTCAATGAAGATGATCTGTAAGGAAGGTGAGCCTGATTATCGTGAAAAAGCATAGCACAGTAGAAATACCACAGGCTTTGGAAGCCATGGAGATGTGGGTTCAGAATTCATGTACCATTCACTAGCAATTATATTACAAACCTCTCTAAACTTTATTTCTCTGTTAGTACAGGGAAAATAACACCTATATCCTAAGAGTATTTTCAGAGTTAAATGAGAGAACAAATGTTAAAATTCCTGGGACACAGTAATCACTCAATAAATGCTGACTTAGTTCTCTTTACATAGACTAGATACAAGCGAAGGCAAGAAGACTGCCTAGTCCTCAGTAGTCTACACCTGAAATGCAAAGAGCCTGAAACTAGCTGTCAAGGGGTAACTGGAAGACAATTCTCAGTAAAACACAGGTTATAATTTTTATGAACCAGATGTGAGAGTGAGGAGAGAAATTACAAAGTAGAGAAACCCAGGCTACAGCCACAAAACATTATGACTGGGAGGAGGAGGGAAAATATGCAGTCTTCAACTTTTTTCACTGAGGCACCTCGACTGGCTTTTAATATACATTTGTAAGTAAATCACTTAAAATGGGCTTTGGCCAAAGGAATGAAAGGATACAATAAAAAAAAATTTATGTCTGACTATTTATTTACATATATTGCCAAATATGCAGAAGTGTCACTTATCAGTATTGAGGAGATACTCTAAAAGACAGTACAGTTATCCTTCAATCATTCTATTCCATCTGTATATAGGCTATAAGAAATACCGCAATACCGCAAGAGAGAGGAAACCAAAATCCACTATTATCACAAACTATAAAAATAAATTCTGTGACAGAGTGCAGCTTGCCAGCTCTTTAAATAAAAGCCTATGGTTTCCACTTATGGAAATTATTGGTAATTATATAAAACAAATATAACTTACATCAATTTTTGAAGTTTTGGCAAATGCTCCCACTGGATGTACGTGGTCATAGAGTATTATGACGCCTACCATGACCCTCAAGCAGAATGACACTGTTTCTTCATTTGTAAATCTGCTTCTGTATTCCCTGGAGGGTAGAAAAGATATGGATGGATGAGGCACATCACAAACTCATGAGCTGACTGACGCTCAAAGTTGTATTCTGTTGATATCTAAAAGGGACGCTAAGCTTATAGCCCCACCTTCTCTGCAATGAGATTCCCAGAGAAATGACGGGGGTGGAGCAGTTATCACTTACGTATTCTGGTCTCTCTATGCACGTTGGTATATTACCCCTTCTGCTTAGCGGAGATGAGACAATTTTAGAGAAATCAAAAGTGGCCCAGGGACTTCCCTGGTGGCGCAGTGGTTGAGAATCCACCTGCCAATACAGGGGACACGGGTTTGATCCCTGGTCCGGGCAGATCTCACATGCCGCGGAGCAACTAAGCCCACGCGCTACAACTACTGAGCCTGCACTCTAGAGCCCTCGAGCCACAACTACTGAGCCCACGTGCTACAACTACTGAAGCCTGCATGCCTAGAGCCAGTGATCTGCAACAAGTGAAGCCACCGCAATGAGAAGCCCGCGCATTGCAACGAAGAGTAGCCCCTGCTCGCCATAACTAGAGAAAGCCCGTGCGCAGTAACAAAGACCCAACGCAACCAAAAATAAATTAAAATTTAAATAATTTATTAAAAAAAAAAAAAAAAGTGGCCCAAAGTAAAAGTTTGGGGATGGCTGCTCTGAAAGGCTGTCATCACCAATATGATGAAAAAGCCACTAGCTTAACAGAGAAAGTACATTTGCTATTTAGGGGCTAAGTTGATGTAAACACATTATTGTATTACTGGATTTTAATTTCCTAAAATTCAATTATATTCTTCTCTCAAATAGGAAAAAGGAAATAGCACTTTTGTCTACATAAAAGGCAGCATGGCATAGCAGAAAGAGTCCAGAACCAGAAATGGAGACATCCAAGCACACGTGTGAGGTCAGCTACTGTGCATCAGCCCCTTCATTTCCCAGGACCCTACTCCCCTAAATGAGAATGATGATAATATGATGATTAGCAGCTGCCCTCTTACTTCATAAAGTTTTCCAATAAGATGAGCATAAAATAGTGCTTTGGAAAATAAAAAGCTCCACAAAAACTGAAGTTATCTAGTAAAACCATATATTATTCAGGAACACAGGAGGAATTCTTTCTGCCTGCTGACAGGAAAATCCAGACAGAAAACACTGTGGTACATGTTACAAATGGCTTGAGAGAGAGGAGGGACCCAGAAGAGAATTTAGGTGAGTGTTGGGTTTAAAAAAAAAAAGAAGACTGAGACCTAATATTGAGAGAAAGGGATAAGTAGAACAACTCTAGCCCTCTAGGAAAAAAAGGCAAAGTTCTCTATGAAAAGGGAACGATAATGTTTATGAGAGGCATAACCAGACGAGCTTTTAAGCTCTTCCCCTACTCCCAAAAAAGCACCCAAAAAATCCCTATTCTGAAGAGTCTAAGTCAGTCTGACTGGTCTGACACACCTGAAGATCAAATGTACTTTATATGCTTAACTAGAACTTACATTAAGCTGTCAAATTATTTTAGTTTTGTTCATATGTTAGCATTACATACTTGGGATATACTTTATTTCCACCGTCCAAATACAACTTATTCACATCTGGACAATCATTTCAACAGGACTGTTAAAGTGAAAAAGATCAGTGAATACTCACGGTGTTTCAAGCATGACTCTGCACACACTAGCCATGGTGCTTAGACAATCTGTGGTATTTTCTATTGGTAAATTTTTATTCTGTAAAAGTGTATGGAGAACAAAAAAAGTAAGAGTGACAAACAGTTATTACTCAAGAAAAATTTAAAATCTAGCAAAACATGAAAAATTAGCAACTTTAAAATTTGGTTCCTACTCTTAATTTTGTTAAAAAATGCACTAGATTCTAGGTACTGTCCTAAGCTCTGAGGATACAGCTATGAGCAAAACAGCTAAGAGCTTCCTTTCTCCCAAGAAGCCCTTACATTCTAGAGCTGAGTGGAAACAACCACAATATGCAGACAAGGCCTCATAGCCACAAGGTACTTGGATTTGATCCTACAAGTACTGGGAAGTCACTGGAAACATTTTAAGCAGAGGAGGAAGGGAATGTGGTTTATGTCTTAAGATTACTTGGCTGCTCTTTGGAGAAAGGACTGCAGTGGGTCAAGAGTGGAAGAAATAATAATAGTCAGAGCATGAATGCAGAAATCCAAGTGAAAAGTGGTGGGCTGATCTGGAGAGGTAGCAAAGGGTTAAGTTTTCAGATTCAGGGTACATCTTGTAAGAAGAGCCAATAAGACTGCCTTGCCTGATGGAGTGGATATAGGGGGTGAGATAAAGGAAGGAATTTAGGATGATAATCCTTAAGTTATCTGCTTGCACAGTGTTACTGTTAGTTGAGATAGGGAAAACTGGAGAAAAGGCGGGATTGGGAAAAACAATCAAGACTTCGGTTTGAAAAAAATAAAAAAAAAAAAAAGACTTCGGTTTGGTCATGGTACTACTGAGGTGTGGCTAATACATCCAAGGGGCGACTGCAAATAGGCGGTAGATGTGCACACGTGGGCCGCAGGGAAGAGGACCAGACCCAGTGCACAAAGTGCATCTCAGTCTATCAGCTTAGATGGTCTTTAAAGTCATGGTCTCGCTCAGATCATCCTATCTTCAGACAGGCAGAAGAGTAACAACACAAAGAATAACTTCCTAGGCAATGCTTACCTCTGATACAAATTTTGTTGTGGCATCACTTAAGGTTTTCAGCATTGGGGTTGCCTCAGCATAAAACAAAGACATTCGATTTGCCAATTCATTATTTACTTCATTTTCTCCTTCTGCCTGTGTGGAAAATAAAGACACTTGTTATCAGTTCATAAGTTATTAAATAACATTATAAAAGAGCCTAGGCAGGGTGCCCATCTAATGCTTGTTAAATTAATCTAATAAATAATCTTATATTGTAGACCCTCAAATGCAAACAATACTTAAATACTCTAAAAATAAAAAGATTAAAAATAATATTAAGCCATTTTTAAAAAGATTAACTTCTTTAAAAATATTTTAAATGATATTAAGCAATTAAATAAAACCTTGATGGGCTGCCTACTGTACACAAGGGATCATCCTAAATGCTATGGAGAATGGAACGATGCCTAGGACATCGTACCTGCCTCTACTAGGAGCACATAAGTACCCACACAGCAGCCACAATAACATGCTAGGAGACAAGGGATGAAAGAGGGGGTGAGGGGAAGACTAAGTTAGACTGGAAGAAACTAAAGTGGACTCATGGAAGAGTTTTTTTGTAGGTGATGATGGGCAGGCACACAAGGTATTCCAACCAGTCGGGCAGAAGAGCACGCTTTCAAGTGCTTGGTAGAGTGTAAGTCAATGTAGTCAGTGTAATAAGGGACAGCAACTACTGAAAGAAGGGCTGGAAAGCAAAGCTGGGGTAGGACTGAATCCTAGAGTAAGTGAAGTCCTAGCTTAAGGTCGTATTTTTCTTCTATATGTAATGGGGAGCCACTTACAGTGTCAAAAGAAGGAATAACAATTAAGTCAATCTTCTAAATAAATTTAACTAATGATAGTGGGCAGATTGTACCAAAAAGAGACTGTATGTCAGAAAATAAGTTCTACAGCTATTATAGAATGGTTGCCAAAAAGAGAGTGCGTATTAGGCTCTCAACTGGGATAGAAGTACAAAGAGATGGAAAGGGGGGCAGTGAAGAGATGTGAGAGAGATGTCACTTGACAACGACTGGATTTACCTATAATTACTGAGAGCAAAAGACAGTACAAAGATGATTTCAATGCCTTTGCCCTTGAAGCATGGCAGGATGGCTATAACAGAGGATTGGGTGATTGTATTTTATTTTATTTTACATGGTGAGTATGAAAAAGACAGATGATAAGGTCAGCCTCACAGAAGAAACCGGTCTATGCAAAAGCAAACTAATGCATATACCAGAGGCTTCATGGAAAAGAAATCTTTCTTCCAATCCAGGCCTGTCTTAGAGCAACTACTTCATAAAATATTTATTCAATGGTCTCCTTTGGTTGTTTTTTCTTTTAACCTCTTATGCCACTTATCACTCCTTACAATCTTATATAGTATTTCTTTATTAAACTATCTACTTGAGGCCAGGCCTGACCCTAGGAATTTTCTGTTTTTCATACCAATTAGCACAATATATTGATAGGTCCTCAAAATATCTAGAGAAAAAGATAGTATTTTCTTCATATTTAAGGTTTTACTTATGGCATTTGACGTCCTGGAGAAAAGGGTATTAAACAGCTTAACACGAGAAGAAGTCAAGACGCTAACAAACCAGAAGAGATGCTATGCTGGCCAAGCACAGGCACAGAAGCCATTTCTCGCACAGCCACGTCACACACGGACATGCTCGACGTCCAGGACCTCACTTTCCCTTCCTGCCAGTGTTAGTATTTCTCCTGTCCCTGGTCAATTTCTCCCCAGGACTCTTCCATTCTAAGAATATGGGGACAAATAACTCATAACCACTAATTCACACAATTTTCGTGCAGTTAAAATGAGAATACAAAGAGGAATTTTGTAAGTATCAATGTTATATAGGCAAAAAGCAATTTTACTGAATTAGTTATGGAATAAGGGACTGGGTAGAAAAATAGGTAAAAACAACATGGTTTGCTACATTTTGCTCTTTCTTCCCACAGCTGTGGATGCCCATAATTACTAACTTTACTACTAGCTTTAGCTGTATCTGAATGAATGAATGCATGAACAAAAGATTAAACTGAACAAATTGAGAGCTGAATTATTATTACCACCCTGTAATTCAAAGCATTAACTTACTGGAACATTATTAATCCTCATACGACTCAATGTTCTTCTATAATAGCTGAAATCATTCTGTATGGCAGGATTTGTCATCTAAAGAAGATATTTATGAAAGAAAAAGGTATTATTTACTAAATATAGTACACAAATTAAGCGAAAGATCTACTAAATAGTTATAATTAGTTAAGTAACATTCCCTAATTTATAATATCATCTTAAGAACTAAAACCGTTATCATCCAAGATGACTATCTGCACTTAAGTTACATAACACCGTATTCAGTCATTACTGAACATAGAAGACTGTGCACACTGTTTTTCAGTCACAGTCAGTATACTTTCTTTCTTTCTTTTCATTAATTTCAGGTAATATACTAAAAGGTTGTTTACCAAAAATGATATTACCAAATAAACAAAAACAAAAAGGAATGTGTAGGCACTTATTTTGGGTTATTACAATAAAGTATATATATGGTCAACAGGGCAGTCTTCAAACAGACTAAAATTTTATATACAAATCATTTGTGCTCAAAGTATTAATAAAAGAGAATAATTGTCTATGATACAATGTTGATAAAATGCTGCAGTTAGGAATCCAGCTCTTCCACTCTCTAGACAAGATACCTGAGGTGCTGAAAAGTCAAAGGACCTGCTTCATAATTGGTTACTGTGCCAGAGCCTAAAGTGGAGCTAAGGTCTCCTGATATGGAATTTAATGCTTCTTTCTTTACACTCTCACTCCTTCCAGCAAAAAGGACATTTATAGGTAGGTAGGTAGATAGGAAGGAGGGTGGTGAGAGAGAGGGAGAGAGGGAGGGAGGGGGAGAGAGAGAGGGAGGGAGGGAAGGAGGGAGGGAGGGAGGGAGGGGGATGGGAGAGAGAAAGAAAAAATATCTTAACATTTTTATATAGAACAATGTTGAAAAAAGTGGGGATGAGGAGAAAAAAATATATTAGAAAAAGTCAATATTGTTGTTTCAGAAATGATTTTTAAAATGAAGTTAAATGAAAACTGATGGACTTCCCTGGTGATCCAGTGGTTAAGAATCTGCCTGCCAATGCAGGGGACACGGGTTCAATCCCTGGTCCAGGAAGATCCCACATGCTGCGGAGCAACTAAGCCCACGTGCCACAACTACTGAGCCTGTGTTCTAGAGCCTGCGAGCCATAACTAGTGAGTCCGCGAGCCACAACTAATGAAGCCCACGCGCCTAGAGCCTGTGCTCCACAACAAGAGAAGCCACCGCAATGAGAAGCCCCCGCATCGCAATGAAGAATAGCCCCTGCTCGCCGCAACTAGAGAAAGCCTGTGCGCGGCTACGAAGACCCAGTGCAGCCAAAAAATAAATAAGTACAATAAATTAAAAAATGAAAACTGAATATTGGGTAATTTGCTGTTTGCTATGTATATACCAAAAGGCCTGCATAATTGTTAAATCCTGCATTTTTGCTAAGGACCAGCAGGCATTTAAACACATTTTAAAAAGGTCTCCAGGCATCTCCTCCTAGTGCTCTTTGAAAGACTCCTGATTTCCATAACAATGAGGACCAGCAGGACAATCCTACCTTGAGTTCATCAAACCGGAGTGTAAAATGAAGAATTTCTGCAAACTGCTTAGCAAGAGCCTGCTCTCGCTCTAGATGCTGGGTAGGAGAATACGGGGTACTTGTCAAGGCTCCCAGAAGACCTCTTAATGCTGCTTCTAAAGAATAAAAAAATTACAATGTTACTTGTATCTGATATTTGTTTATTAAACCGTGAGCGATTTTAAAATGTTTTGATTTCAATTCCCATAAAAGTAAGGTCTCTTTAAAAGCCAGATTATCTAAACGTAACACTCAAACTGAATACTGTTAACTAGAATAGAAACCCTGAAGTGACTAACTCAATTTCTGTAAACACAAATTCAAAATCATGCGGAATGTGAATTTGAATGAGATACCAGGATCAAAGGACAAATTTTATATTATTTTCACATTCTACTGTGTTGATTTTTATGAAATGGTAACTGTTACTACAGCTGAGTAACTTCTTCAGGGGCACTGTGGCCACAGAGACAAATCGGTACATGGGTGTGAATGAATTACCAACTTCACATACTTTGAATATGCTGTTTATTTATAAACACAAACTGCTTTCTTTCAGTTACTAAAGGAAACCAAATATTTGCTTTAATAATTAGCTCTCTGAGTGTTTTAGAACTTGGTATCTCAGGACCATAATATAAATTTTCTAATTTATTATATAAATAAAACTGTTCCTTTGAAACAACTGCTACTTTTGGAGTGCCAGACGTAGCACTTTATTTTATATTCCATTTAAAAATGGAAATACTGATTGCACTTCAAAAAAAAAAATCACAGAAATCAAACTATTTCAGTTACAGATTGCAGAATCAGAAAACAATGGTAGATCCTATTCAGAGAAAACAAGAGCTTGCAGAGTTAGATGGTCATCTGACATTTATGAATAAATGTTAGATTAATAAACAAATATTTATTAGTGATAACAAATTTATGTCAGATCATCAACCTTTCACTTAAAAAATACCAACTCTACCGTTTATGAAGACCCAATTATGAACCAACATTCATACTTATGCATTTAACCTAGTCTGTCATTTAACTTTCACCATCAACTATGACGTCGGCATTACAGATGGATAAACTCAGTTTCAAAGAGGTTAGACCCCCAAGGGTATAGCTCATAAATGCCAGGTGTTTCTGATTTCACAGCCCTATTTTTTCCACCATAATAAACTGTTTCTCAAAAAAAGTGACATTCTAACTAGCCTTCTGCAACCTTATAAAAGATTAATTTACTGATCAGTACCAACAGTAAGTACTCCTTATGTGTCTATTATGTGGCAGGTACTGAGCTAGACACCATTTGTAATCCACACAGTAACTCCAAATGATAGCTACTATCCTTTTCTTTATAGTAAGTCAGAAAATGTATTGATGGTCTAACATGTGCCAGGCACTGGGGAAACAGATGAAGATGGACATGCCCTACGCCCACACAGAGCCTAATTGTACAGAGAAGAGAGACAACTTACTACAGCTGGGATATGTGTTAAGAAGGAGAAGGGCACAGCACCGTGGGCAGGTATAAAAACGGGACCTTACCTAGTTCAAGACTCCGGAAAAGACCTCCCTGAATACACGACATCTGGGCTGAGACTGGACTGTGCACTAAGAACGAGCAGGAGTTTGCAAACAGGGCAGGGAGCCAGATCCTGAACTGAGAAGAGCGTGACGTAGTAGAGAAACGCACGACAACCAGTACAGGGGAATGGAAAGGCAAGAAGCAGAGGAACCTAAGACTAAAACAACATGAGGACCATCTGTGTGCCACATTAATAAGCACCCTGGCCATGTCATCAAAATGTCCCTGGAGAAACTATTTAAGCAGGGTAGTGACATCATCAGATTAGCATTTAATATCTCCACTTCATCTGCAGTGTGGAGAACACATTGTGGGAGTATGGATGGCTTATAGAGGTGCAAGAGTGGATGTGAGGATCAATTAAAAGGAAAAAAATTTTGGCTCTTTTGAAAAATGGCTTACTTCTCCCAATACTCATCTCACGTGTCAGCATTAATGTAAGTGGAAAAACAAAGTTTGAGAGATGTGAGAACAGGAAAAACCATTTTAAAAACAAAAACAAAAAACACCAATACCGTTACAAGCTGTTAAAGAAAAAAGAAATTCTCATTTCCTGGCTCTGATCCAGCCTCAGGGTGAAGTCCAGCATCTACAGTGCTCACCGCTCCGGGGCATGGGAGACACTCCTCAGCCCCACACCGAGGGGTGAGTCGGGCCATGGCTGACCTGGGATGGCCAGTGACCGGGGAGGGCCTCTGTCCGTGAGCGGCTGGAGTCCCCAGTGCCACATCTGCCATGAAAGAGAAACTCAAAATGGTAAGGCTGCTTACTTGCCTCTGAAGCAGCTAGATCAGCCTGGGGCCCTCTGCTGATACAAGACAGTCCTACTGGACTACAGTGCCCTGCGACAAGAGGGGAATCAGAGACAGAGGCTCTCAGAAGGTGGCTCAGGTCTCTGGCTGACTTAGAAAGAAAGGGAGGTCAAAGAAGAGATGATGTAGGCATTGGTCTCTCTGATGAAGCTCCTGAAACAAAATCATGTGGTTATGACTCTTACAAAAGGTAGATGGCAAGGAGGAAATTAGTGGACTACTTAAGCCCTAAATTCTGGAAAACATTAGCTGGTAAACCAGTGCAGAAGCCAAAGTTACGTAAGAAGGCTGCAAGGAAGAGACTGAATGGAGAAGTAATGACAGATCAGTCCACAAAGTAGATCCAGAAGGGGAAACAACGGATGACTAGGAAGAGAAGGCTCCTTTACAGACGAGAGCCATATATCCTCACCAACTGCCAACCATCCACTATCAAAGAGCACTCTTTGAATCCCCAGAAGAGAACCCAAAGGATATGGAGTGCGGGGGCTCTGAGACAGCCAAAAGGTAACACCACCACTGTCGTGGGCACTTCAGAACCTTTTGAACAGATTTTGATAAATTTAGCCCAGTGAAAAGGGGTCGACACGTTGGATAGACTCACTCACTATGACCCCTGGAGGTGGCCCCTATAAGCCCCTGGAACAGGAAGACTGAGGAGACGCAAAGCAGTTTATGTACCGTCTGGCCACACAACCTTCGCTCAGATAGCTGCCTCAACTGGGAAGGCCTCAGACTGAAACAAGCAAGTACAGGATGTTTCCCGTGCCAGCAAGGTTAAACCATGTTGGCAAAGCTCAGTGTCTTCCAAATTAGTCAAGTGGTCCCTTCCCTGTCCGTCTACAAATATGCAAACCAGCAAGGGATCAGGGCCCCTCTTCTGGAGTACACCCCGTGGTTTATCTGCAGTGCTTGAACCAAGCAACCATCTTGGAATTCTGAAGGACCACGTGCATCTTCACAGTTGTGCGGTGCTCTGTGTACTGTCTGTGGTGTTTATCCTCATCTCTGGCTCAACAGTGAGGTAGGAAGAAAAGAGACAAGAGAGGTTAAGTGGACTTAAAGCAGAGGGTTCAACTGACTGGAGGTCCAGATAGGATACTGAAGCTCAGAGAATTTAAATGATGTAGCCGAGGCCACACAGCTAATAACTGCAAACAGAGGAATTCAAACACGGGCCATTATGCCTTGAAAGCCTAAAATCCATTATTATTGCTTCTCCTGAATATCCGACATATATTTGATATATCAGATGTACGTATTCATTAATCTATCACTTGCTCACTCATTCAACATTGAGTTCCTATCACATGCAAGCAAAGACATGTACCCTGTCAGCAAGGAAACTGGAAACATTATAAACCAGGTTATTGGCCGAGAGATGAGGAGTAAACCACCAGATCTTAAATTTGTACTTTGTTCATACCTTTACAGAAGCCCTAGACTACACAATGAAGGTTCAAGGCTCCCACATGACAGAATAAAAAACTGACAGCTTTCTACTATTACCTGTGTTACTATATCCTCTGCTGAAATGGAACCCAGCACCTGTGCCGAAACACACAACACTAAACTGATGTAATTCCAGTAGTTAAAATATGAGAAAATATGTAAGCCTGATGGGTTTGGTCTATTTTATAATTATTCTTTTTTTTTTAACTGGCAAATGCTAAGAAACCAAGATGAACTTGAGTAGGACCTGAGCAACATCTAAAGCAATTTAACTTCAAAAGCATCTAGGAACTAGCAACACAACAAAACTCTAAATAAGTAGTGAAGATAACTAAAATGAAAAGACCTAGGCTCTCTGAGGTTACAAAGCTACAGACTACGTAGACACTTGACTGAAAGAACTGACTGTCATGCTCGAGGAAACTAATTGATAATTCTTATTTCTAGTAAGAAAAGGACAATTTACACAAACACTTCTATCTCAACTATTATTTGTCTTTGCATTTAACAGTGTATACTGCATCTAAGGAAAAATAGCAATTCTCTTACTTTTTAAAAAATATGGGCGTTTTAAAAAAAACAGAACTTCACGGGACTTCCCTGGTGGCACAGTGGTTAAGAATCCGCCTGCCAATGCAGCGGACACGGGTTCGAGCCCTGGTCCGGGAAGATCCCATATGCCACAGAGCAATTAAGCCCGTGTGCCACAACTACTGAGCCCTCGCTCTAGAGCCCATGAGCCACAACTACCGAGCCTGTACGCGGCAACTACTGAAGCCCGCACGCCTAGATCTCGTGCTCCGCAACAAGAGAAACCACCGCAACGAGAAGCCCGCGCACCGAAACGAAGAGTAGCCGTGGCTCGCCACAACTAGAGAAAGCCTGCGCAGCAACGAAGACCCAACGCAGACAAAAATAAATAAATACTTAAAAAAATAAAAAGCTCAAATTAAAAAAATAATAATAATAGAACTTCAACTTTGAAGCAGAGGTTGTAAACACAAATGGCCAAGTAGCTAATATAAAGACATAAAGAGAGCAAGATATAAAAAACCAGGATGCAGTAAAGACCCACTGCAAACTAGAAAGCACATGCCCTAACTAATGGACACAGAGTCGGTTTGCCACTTAGCTTAGCCAACTGAGAGGCAGATCCATTGCTCAACTGCTGGCTAAGCTATGGATTTTTCCAAAGCAACCGAAGACTTAAAACACACACAACACAAATAATTACCAATTTTAAAACCTGGCAATTAATCAGGAATTTCTAAAAACCATGCGGGCCAAACAAACCGTATCTCAGGTCTAAATTTAGCTTATGAGCCCCCAGTTGACTTCTATCTTACAGTACTGGTTTCCTTATCAAATTGTATGTACTTATTTGAATATATAACACATTTATATGATTCAAAAAGCAAAACTATATAAAAACACGTATCAAAAACTTAAACTGAAATGTTTCAAATTTCTGACACACATCTATACCACTCCTCCCCTATGCTCTCAACTTCACAAAGTAAAGTTCTTCCAATTTACATCTTTCAAATTACACAAGCAGCTAAATAGCTAAATCTTACCTGTTCTGCCTCCTCCTTCTCCAAGAAAAAGAACTCCAATTTTGCTTATTCACTGTATTAAAGGCACAATTCTGATCTCTGAATAATTTTTCCCATGTGAGGGAAGAAGCAGATGGTTATGAATTCTTGTTACTTAACGACTCCCTCGATAACTTCGCATATAACATTAGCTTCCTATTTCTCATCTTGTACAGTTTTAGGTACATGAACCGATCATAATCAGCCATGATCTTAAGAACACAAAAATCTAAATAACCCAGGAGACCTTGGATTAGTTCTTACATATGGGAAAGGATGTGCTATGGAGCTGGAGAGAAATTCTACCAAGCTGTTTCCCATAGTAGCACCCTTTAGGCTGCAAAAAATCAGAAATTTCCGTATGGAAGTCAAAATTTGTTGAGGAAAATGGTCTAAATAAATTGAACACCTGGTTGAACAGGATGATAGGAAGATTATGCTATAATCTCATAGTCTACCAAGCTGCTTTACCTATGAAACATACAAATTTAGCAATATGAACATAAAATACTGTAAATAACTTCCAGTATCATAACTGTCTTTTTCACTAGGCAAGTCATAATGACAAAACTTTCAACTTACCTAACCTCTGAGAAAACTCATAAAATTTCTTTAATTTGCCTACTAGTGGAACAACTGCACCCCATGCCTTCTCTTGCAACTTCTCATCTGCTGGATGTTGGATGGCCTTCAAAATCCAAAGAATAAAAATAGTTAGATTTTTTAAAAAATCACAACAGTATTATTTTTACATTAAAATATAGGTTTGGGCAAACACAGGAAACCCTGGTACAGTCCATGAAATTCAGAATAATGGACCCAGAAATGCTAAGAGTGGCCTTCTCAACTCCATGGATACTTTAAACCTATTATAATACAGTCTTCGTTATTCTTGCAATGGATATGGATAGATGGGGAAAAAATGACACAATGTATGTTTGTTAGGTATATTATGCCTTGATACTTTTTAGAGCCACAAAAAGAAACCAAAATGTTTCCAATA
Source organism: Balaenoptera acutorostrata (assembly GCF_949987535.1). NCBI lineage: Eukaryota > Metazoa > Chordata > Mammalia > Artiodactyla > Balaenopteridae > Balaenoptera > Balaenoptera acutorostrata. Next base: position 10,987,253 of record NC_080080.1, on the reverse strand, counting down.
TCACAGACAAGCTTTCTTAGAAATTCTTTGTTTTAAGGATTATTTTCGTAGAATAAAAGGAAACCAAAAAAGGCAGGCAATAATGAAATAAGACCCAACTCTGGGAAAAGGCTAATAAACTTTCAATCATTCAAATTCCAGGGTCCAAACTAGTTTTTAAAAAGTTACCAAACACTTAAAAACCTAAATCAGCCTGAAAAATGTGATTCAGAAATTGTCACTTATCCCCTCCCTGTAACCAAAATCCTATTCTGGAGTCTAAGTTTTTTTAGGTTTTCCTGAATGAGGTGAAAAACTAGCTTCAAATGTGAAAGGGGAGAAAATAAAACATAATCTAGAGACTCTAAAATAAACATGAATATGCTCTTTCTCTGTCCAGTCCTCCAAGCCATCAGGCAATCATTTGTAAATATAGAGGGTTATTCCCAAAGAAATATACTTTCTTGCTTTCATCTTCCTTTTGCTTACAGATGCCTTTCTTCACCGTTTTTCCACACCTTGGTTTGCTTTCTCTAACATCTTCAAATGAGCTAAACACACCATCTGAAAGGTGAAACGCATAACCAACGCCTGTTTGTAACATATCAGCAATCTGAATGGCACATTTAGATTTTCCCAAGACACTAGTACTCTGACTCCATCCATACAAAACCAAAAAATAAGAAAGCAAAATAAAACTGAAGCCAGATAGATTTAGAAGATGCTTCAAATAAATTAGCTACAAACTAAATAAATGGGCTACACATTGTTTAAGCAATTTGCTTTATAAGCTTGCCATTGTATTCAAATTTTCTTGATTTTTTATATAAACAAATAGGAGTCTGAAATGAATCCCACTTATATGACTATCTAGAAATATTGTAATGTTAAAGAAAACCAGACATTACAACATGTAACAACCCTTATTTCACATTGTATTAATGTGACTATTTCAAAGGGACTGTGATAGTATCCTGATGTATATGAAAAAATCCTTTTAGCCTCAAGTGCAGTCTCAACGGTTTCATATCAGGTAGTAAAAATTTGTTTATTACTTGGGAAATAAGCAGATAGATAGAATTTTAAAATTTATTTTCTTCTCCTCAGAAGTCTATCCAACCTTTCTTGCAAGGATCTAAAAATGATTTTCTAAATATCAACTCATTCTCATAATATTAAAATGCTCCAGCAAATGTCACCCATTTTCATAACTGAATAGAGTTAACTATTTCCTTGGCCCTGCCTTGCCTGGATTTAGAACTGAAGACACTGTCTGCTCTTTTATGACATTTTATGGTTCTCCTTATAATTCTGATTCTTTCTCCTCTCAGATCAGTTTTACTGCTGTTAGATAACATTTCTGGTACAGCACCCATCATAGCCCAACATGAAAAAGGGCACTTAAGTAAAATGTCAATGGTGAGGTTGTCATGGAGCAAGTATTATAACTTTCATTTTCAAAAATGTTAAAACTGTTATGGATACATCAAAGCATTAGGAAAAGTTCTTATTTCCCTCTCTAGTGGTTTATTCTAGAGAATAAGCTTTATTTATTTAATAGATTATATCTTAAATCAAATTTTATTCAATTTTAGAATCATGTTTAATAAAGTACTATTTAAACAAATATATATATAATCCACATCATTAGCATAGTAATAACAGTAAACTCTCAGTCTATGTTCTATGTGTCAGCTTCTATGTGTCTTTGCTGATGGATTATCTAACTTTATCCTCAAAACGACGCTATGAATTGCTTCCACATTTTTGCTACGATGAATAAGGTGACCGTAAAGGTTTTTACATTTACCTCTCTCTCGAATGATAGCCTTTTGGAGAATATTTTCTAAAATTACGTATCTGATAGAAGAGTATAAATAATTTTACACATCTAATTTTATACCTTGCCAAACTGACCTCCAAAAAGATACCATTCTACAATACCACTTGCATTAAGACTACCTGTTTCTTCATAAACCAACCAATATTAAACTTTTAACACTTTATTACTGAATGCAGTAAAACTTCTTGACAGTGATGGGCATTTATTGTAGACCTGAACATTTTTCTATTGTGTGTTTTCTCATAGGTAGAATGGTTGTTCTACTAAGTCAATTAAGTCTTCACATTGACCTATGGCAGTTTTGGTAGTTATATCTGTTCTTTATATATTTGGTATATACTCAGCTTTTATATGTTTAGGGAACTTGAAATTCACAGAAATGGTTACATGCCTTCATTTACTGAGATCTTAAGGTTTTACTCAAGCTAATAATATTGGCAAGATTAATCTAAAGCTCTTGCATTTATTTCTTCAACAGTTACTAACTGCTTACTAAGCACTATACTAGGTGCTGATAACACAAAAATAAGTAAGAAACCAAGTTTACCCTCCTCAAGCTAGAGGTACAGCAGTGGAGATACAGACATCATATATCAATGGTTTAAAAAAAAAGTGATGGCTACCATAAAAAAACATGTGCAAGGTGCTATGGCAAAAGAGTACAGGGAAGTAGAAGATTATTGGGATTTGAAGGAAGGATAGCAATTGAACAGGAAAAGAAAAAAAGAAAGGCATATTCCAGACAAAAACAAAGGCAAGTAACTGTACGTACGTAAGACACTCAGGAAACAAGCAGTCCAGTGAAGGAGAGGTAAAACATGGCATTCACATTATCTATAACTTCCCTGCTAATGATACCACCAACTGCTAATCTAAACTAGACACCATGGAATCATTTAACTCCTCCTTCTCCTTTACATTAAACATCCAGTCAATCACCCAAACCTGTGGCCCCTCAGTCCAAAACACTTAGTGACTCAGTGTCTTCAGGTGTGTGCGCTTATTTCTTCCTTTACTAGTACTCCAAATGTCATTAGAGGAATCAGGTTCCATATGGTCTGTAAACCCAAGAGATCAATCCTTGAAAACCTCTGCACTATTAGTTACAGAGAAGAATAACAGAAACACAAGGGCAGGAAAAAAATGAAGCAACAAAGTGTGAGCTATGCCTTCAAGAAATGTAATGAGAAAAAGAGAGATAAGGTCCAGAGGCCAGGGAGTTTCTTTGGGTAGTACAGGACAATTGAGTATATGCGTACATGCACCGGGAAGGAGTCAATAAAAGAAAAAAGAAAGAAAATGTAGTTAAGAGAAGGAAATTAAAAGAGTAAAGTTCCAGAGGAGGGTGGAGAACAAAGGTAGAGAAGTTAGTCTTGGTAAGAAGTAGGGACAGCTTCTTCTGAAAAAAACAAAACAAAACAAAAAAAACCAGAAGAAATGGAAAAAAAGATGGATGGAAACCTGGATAAGTTCAGAGGTTTGGGAGAAGAAAGCTGAGGGAGACCACACCAAACATTTGCTCTGTGGTATCAAGTCATCAGACAGAGTTGAGGGGGTCCAGATCACAAGGATGGTTTCAGCTTTCTCCTCGGAAGCTTAGCAGGAGCAGAAAAATAGACTGGCAGGACAAAAAAAAGCCACAGAAAGTCTCATGTTCTCCCCTCCAAACACAATATAAATAGCCACCATGGATACTGTAAATTTCAGGTGTGAGAATAAACCAAAAAAATAAACTTTTCTTTAATATATATAAATTACATATTTATAGAACCTTGTTTTCCTTTTACCCTTATATCACTGCAACCACTTTTGAAATAATACAAGTGATCTTCCTTTAAATAGAATATTTAATATGCAAACAGATAATAAAGTATAGAAAATAACAGAGATTAAAAAGAGGGACATAGTAATTTTTAGTTTACTGGAAAATGTATAAACATGCTTTACCTCTCGTATTTCATGGCCAGCTCCTCTATATGACTGCAAGTCCTCCAAGATGCCTTCTGCATCTTTTAGTACTACATTCACCTGATTATAAATTTCCTTCTCAGACTCTGTAGGCTGGGCATCTAAATAGCAGGAAAGCACAAGAAAATTTAGAGTCACATGATTTTTTTTTTTAGTACATGTATAATAACTCTAAGCATTGATTAATCCGATTTTCTAAAGATGACTAACATTTTGTCCAGTGCTAACTTTGCACTTCTTAGAAAAGACTGACAATTTTTCCATAGTTCTACATTTGAATAACTATCCTCAAGTTTGTAAATATCACAAAGAAGCAAGGGAACACCAAACATTACTATTTAAGTTACAAATCATGACGTGGTATATTAAACAAAAAAGGATTATAATTCAAAAATTTTAACTGTGAGTGTTAATAATCACTGTTTCTACTATATGCATCACTAACAGTAATGACTGTAAATGTATGAGTAATGATCTATTTTAATGCAACAGAAATGAAAGGCCTATTAATACATCTTGCTCATCTACGGTTTAAGACATAAACTATTTTCCTATAAAGTTCATTTTAATGACTGAGTTTTGATATAAAAAAATTAGAAACTAAAAAAAAAAAAGTTTTTAGATGCTCCTTTTTTCTAAAGACCTTTATATTCTATACCAATGAACTCTGCTGATGAACAAAAAGTCCAGATTCCTGTGCAGAGGAGTTCGAACTATGAAACTGCTCCAGAATCACTAGGCTACTAAAAACTAGATACTTTAAGATACAATAGTATCACTGAAATTTTGAAATACTAAAGCAAAAACCGAGTTCCTATACACTTGGGACTGTGTGAGAGGAAAAATGGAAAATTATACTTATAAAAAACATAATCAGGAACACAAACATATGGGCATTTCCACTACCTGTGGTGTTAGCCACAAAACATAGGTTAATAGATGAATAATTCTGGATTTCTCTCTGTTAGACTTGAGGTGACAAAAATCCCATTTTCAATACCTTGGTCATTTGTTTCTCTAAGGATAATTCTTTTTTATTCAATACATTTGATTCTTTTTTTGGGTGGGGGAGGGGAGAATTGGCCACCCTGTGACGAAACTGAGTTTTTCATAAATCTTTCCAACTAGACTATATCCAATACGACAGATAAGGCATAAAGCACTGAAAATAATAAACATTATGATTATCATAATGTTTTAGAGAGCAACTTTGATGTCAGAATTCCTCCATGCTAAAATTTTTTCTTACTCTGGAGGTAGGGGAGGCAGACCAAATTTATAATACGAATTAAGAACATTTCTGATAAATCTCTTGTTCACCAATCATATAAAACTACTACCTAGAATTTTCTGCACATATTCCACCTCCCCATAAATACACAACGATCTATTTATTCCTTTCCTTAGAAAAATTTTACAAACTTAGTTCACACATGAAACTAGGAGTCCAGATGCCTAAAACCTGTAACTTTATTTTGTGCTTGGGGCAAGTCATAATTCAATTCCATTTATTAAACCTGCCAACTAGTCAAAAATATACCATTTATATTTTTTAAATTAACAAGTACAGTATCAAATTTTAATTTCAACATACTTAAGACATTACTACAGCAACAATAAGTAACATTCACATGCAAAGCCAACTTAAGAATTTGTGTTTTCATTATCTGTTCCCTTATTTTTCAAATTTCCTTTCAGAAATCATGTTTGTTTTTTTTTTAATGAAAACGTTATGACAAAATAATTACACAAGAGGAGTCAACTGAAAAATTAAAAAGACCCTGTCTGTGTCCAAAGCTATAAAGGTATTACTAGGAGCAAATACTGATATTATAGTTAAATGATTTTTTAAAAATCAGAGTTTGTCATTTGGTAGTAGTATTTTTTCACATTTAGCCAGACCATGTTCTCCAAAGTCATAGCTAGACACACACTAAAAAAAAAAAAAGGTACACCTCATAACTTTTATACTTACACCAGATGCAGTAGAGAAAAATAGTTTTACATGCAAAAACAGCAGTTTTATACTTTTCATATGGAATTGTGAAACTACAGACATAACATCAATAGTAGACACATATCATAGTTTGAATTCATGAAGTGGGAATTCATGACAAAGGACAATATTTTGACTATTATATAGTAAAAGATACTTGTGAAGTTTGAACATACTGAACTATGTATTTTGGGTGTGGTGACTAGCTGTTAACAGAAAAATATGACACTGAGAATTACATACAAAAGAAACATTATCAGATAGATTTAAATAGACCTTGGAAGTGGTTAATAATTATTAAAGGTTTAATAAATACCAAGAAATTTAAAAATAAAGGAGAAGATTCCAGTTTCCCCTAAGGGTGGAAAAAGTACCCAGCACCACAATGATTAAACATTTTTTAGACTGTCACAGGAAAGTCACATTTATAATTTTGAAAGCTGCTGAAGACTGCTGTAGAGATGAAGACAAACAGAAAATAGCAGACAGGTAAGCACTACTTTACTGATAGCAAGTCATGCAAAAGGGTGAAATACTAGGGAGGGGAAATGACTCCATAAAATAAAACATTTTTTTCCAAAAATGGTATCATATAATACAACCAAGACTTGTCACTTTGATTTTTCATAGCAAGAAATGAAAACTTTTATTACTTGAGGAAAAACACATCACTTAGCCAGCTAACAGACGAACATTCAATTGATTGCAAAATGTATCTACTATACTACTGAGAGTAACCATAGTGATTACTCATCAAGCTTAGTTTTAAAAGCTGTTCAAGGGAAATTACAGCATATTTCAGTTGCTCGTACTATTTGAAGGTAAAATTAATTATTTTAATAAATTCACACTAGTTTCCTACAGAAGAGTCACTGAAAATAATTGCTAAAATTGAAGCTGTTATGGTACAAAAGGAGGCAAAGGATCAGCTATGAAAGGAAAAAAATTAAAAGGCACGTAAAAATTGTAATTGTGATAAGGGGTCTGTCTGCTTTAATCTTGCATTCATTCATTAAATATTTAGTCTATCAATTACCACAAGTCTCATCGAGGCAGGGACCTCAATGTAGAGTACATACCATTGTACAGTATATAAACTCAGTACCTAGTAGATTTTCCATAATAAATATTTGTTGAATGAATGAGAAGGTACAGAGATATAAATATGCCTCCAGCATGTGTTAAAGAAGGTTATTATGCATTTTTATCTCTAAATAAATATAATCCTACAACATTTTAGAAAAATAAATATAAGAAAATGCCACCAGAAATTTCCAAGTATGGGGCAAAAGCAATTGAAAATACACAAAAATAAAATGGAAAAACAAAGTTAGACTAAAAGAGTGGGTATTATCAATATTTTTTGTAAATGGGGGGTAAGCGGAACAGGCAACACAAAAGACACAAGAATTAGAAGAAATGTATGAGTAAGTGGAAAGGCACTATAACAAAGAATCAAAGGAAGTAAGATTCATTTCTCACTTACAAATGACCACCTATATTTACTCTCCTATTTTGGCCTACCTGGAGATAACTAAATCAAGGTTAACTAATGAATGCTGAACTTCTGAGTACAGAGCACTATGCTAAGGTTGGGAGGGGACATAAAGATAAAAGTCCCTCTTCTCCCAAGAAACAATCTAGTGAACTGATATAGTAGTTACTCAGGCTAAAGATCTGTCATTAGAATGACCTATAAATTAACAATGTCATTATAAAATAAGAAATTTCAAGAACTAGAAGAGGTTGTACAGGCCCCAATTCACTGCTTTTAATATGTTGTCATTAGCATAACTGCTGCCAAACTGTAGGGGGCAATTCTGGACTTACATATTAATTAAACCACTATTCTTAAAATCATATAGGTATAATTTGTTTTCAGAAAAAGACCCTCTTTCTAGTACATCGAGTAGATAATGATATGTTTCACTGAACACAGAATGTCATTTCACGCCTTAAGGCTTTTTTACATGTTGTTCTTCTTTCTACAACATACTGCACTAAATTAGCCTGAAACATTCTAATTCACCCTTCACAACCCAACTCAAATATCACCATCAGAAAGTCTTCCATGCCCAATCTACTCACAGCTAGGTAAAGTTAATCCCCTTCCTGAACTACACCTTGAATGATGTAAATTATGTAAATAATTAGTTTGAATTTCTATCTATTCTAATGATTTGTATTTCTCTCTATTCTACTGAACTGAAAACTCCCCAAAGGTGAGGGTTGTATCTTAGTTATCTTTGCATTCCCAGTACCTACTGGCTGGCATACAGGAGGCAAGCTGAACTGAAGTGAAAAACAGTATGTGTGTGTGCAAGCACGTAAATTAAGGGATAATGATTAAAGACCGTCTTCATTCAGTAAACCACAGGATTCCACTCAGTCACAGTTTAAAATTACTAGAATAGCTAATTTCTATACAGCTTGATGCAAAACGCCAGTACATCTGTCTGTACGGAACCATGCAGGTGCCCTGAGCTAGATCTAACCAATTAGAATGATGGGAATAGTAAGGCTAAATTATTCTGGTAACCTAAATATTACTGTTCATCTAGAAATAAATAATGTAGTACTAATACTCTATTTAATAAAAGGATATGATTTTATCCTCAGTAATCATAATGAACTGGCAAATCAACTGTGTTGGCAATTTTGAATCTGGTATAAAACAGGTTAAAGAAAGGAAGTTTCAAGGGGTCACTATAGTAGCCTAATGATTAAAATACACTTTTACAAATGCATATTTCCAAAAAGATGACAAATATTCAAATGGATGAGAGATAAAATTGATTAAGAGAACTCTGATGTTAGATTCAAAAGAAAACATTTAAAAATGTAACTAACAATGAACAAGGGACAAACTCTGGCCTAGTCTGCAGTTTGTTTTCACTAAATTTCATTTACAGTGTACCAGTAAGTGTCAAACCATAAGTTCTACATTGGCTGATATAAGCAACAAATATTTAATTTACATCTGCCTTTAAGACGTTAACACTTTATATGTAGTTCTTCATTGTTGGTTATTATTGTTCTTGTTAGCAATTTTTACCTTTTCCTGCTACTAAATTAGCTATTTAAATTTTAAGGATAATGATCTAAACTCCCAAAGATTAGAAAACCAAGACCAAATAATATTTTTTAAACTACAGTAAATTCATGCTTTTCACTTGACCACAACATAATGCTAGGTTTATAAAAAGATCAAGTGCCAAGTCTTGAACAAGATCTTGACTATATCAGAGCCAAGATTCTGCAAACATAAGGAACTTGAGACAAAGAGTAAAAAGGAGACAGAATAGCAGGAAAATATACAACAGCAAGTTTGAAACAGACGCAAATAAACTAAAATACAGCTCTAATGTAAGTCGCCTCATCTGAAAGAATAATCTTCAAGTCAGCAATCTGCTCAACATCCCCAAGCTGATTAAAATTCATGCTAAACATGCATTTAAAACAGCACTGCTAAATTGTTGAGAAGGGTCAAGAAAACTACTATTCAGTAACATTGTCCCCTAAAAACCAAACAATATGGTCCTGATATTGACATTACTACTCTTTGCTGGCCTGCACACAGTACCCAAACTGTAACGGAACATTAATAGGAATGTAATAAAAGTAGAAAAATATCAGAGACCACAAATTATCCCATCAAATGGAGATAAGCTATAAATTAATGTGCTCATATGAACTGTCCTGGTTTAAAGAAAAAATATATAAATTATTCATAATAGAATGAATTGTATAATATCACATAAACTAAATTGAAGTTGATGGAAAAATGCAATGTCTCTCTGTGGATTTATTTTAAGAGATTTATTTGTTTTAAAAATTAGAAAAGGTCTTAAATTTTAAGTATTTAAAAATCTGTTCAAATGTTTTAATCGCAGATGAAAATGCGGGGAGGGGGGAGGGGGTCACATGATTTATAACCTAAAAGCTCTCTCTTCACCCTTTCCTAACAATTTTCTAATGATGAGTTAAAATAGCAAGATTCACACTAAAACACCAATTTAATATCACTGTTCCCAATTTGACAACCAGACAAGCTAAAGCAACACTGACAGCCAAAAAAGCAAAAGCTTTTCAACATGCACAGGGGTCAATGACACTTACCTGCCACTCTTAGACCATATTATAATAGGTCATGCAACATAAAACAAACAGAAGGCAAATTACTTAAAGGTCTGTGAACCCATTATTTTTCTTTTTAGAGTTAGAAAAAAAATGAATTCCTGAAATAAATACATATAATGAATTTAACTTTTCAAATTAATTATCTGCAAAGATTAAATAATTAAGGTTCACACTTACCTTTTAATATTATGCCCAAATTACTGAGCTCTGAATGGCCTTCATGAACAGATTTTGTATTCAAAATATTTCAATAGGTACACAGAGTAACTGAAACCAAGTCAATTTTTCTCAACTGCAATAAATTTTTCCCCAAATATTGCTTCTGGTTAACAAAGCTTGAAGTAGCATTTGTCCTTTCCACCAAAATTTTTTCATAAAAATGTTTTCAGAGAATCTCAAATATTTTCATTAGAGATCTCAAATTATAAAATAATGTCCAACTAAGAGATATGAGTCTCTCACAAAAATTCAAGTAAAAACATTTTATCACAATTTAATCTATAAAATATGACTTCCAGTTCTAGAAGGCACCAGAAATTTTACTCAAACAATTCATAGCTCAGTCATGCAAAGCAAAAGTTAAAAAGATGGCAAAGTGAAAACATTCATTTAGTGCAAGACAAACGCAGTCTACTGCAGGCAAAGAAAAATAGATATAAAATCATCTTCTCACTTTCAAAATCAAGGAAAAAATTTGGCCCCTGCTCAAGGTCTGTGCATGTCAAAACTTTAAGAAGATTCCCCATGTTAAGGTACCTGTCAAGACAAGAATGAGAAAAGAGAAAATATCCCTTTATAAAAAAGAACATCTGAAATTTACTTAAAAAAAAAAAAAAATAGTAACAGGGAAAATGTTCATTAGGCCATGAATTCGTCCTTCAGGTTACCCAGACTGTGCTCTGGCAGACAGCAAACCGGGTTCTCAAGGTGCTGATATGTAGGACCTAGAGGTGAAATGTAGTTTTCCTGTACACAATGGCACAACTGTTGCTCTAATTCTTCTTAAAATTCTCCCAAGTTTCATTAATGGCCTTATAATGAAAAATTCTTTAAGTATTCCAATAGTGCTAGTATTCTGAAAAAGAAATTTCTGATCAAGAATTATTCACATGTAATCTTGTTTAATATTGCACTGAAACAAGAATTTATTTCAAAGCCAAATATTAAGAGTTTTGGCCACAGCTCACCTTTGCATTTCACCTTAAAATAGCAGAATATTAAACTACTTCCTGTATGCCATTAAATAAAGCATATATTTCTAACCAAATTTGGATTCTCAATAATTTGTGGAGGTTACTTAAAGTATTGATTCTGGATATGCAGCACAACTCTGATTTTTCATAAAAATTATCATAGGATTATAAGCAAACAGATTGTTGGGCATAGTCACTAAGGCATACTATTAGAATGTTCATCATAAGGCTACTTGCTTCATGGACTAATGAAAGGACAGCACTGGCTACAGACTCAACATGATTTCAGCAAATGAAAAACTAAATTATACATATGATGGTGATGCTTGCCTACGATTAAGAAAAAAGTCATGCAAACTTTGTTTGATCCCCATACTTTATTAACAAATAGTCTGGCTGGCCTTCACTGTGGTGTGAGTATAATTAATCTTTCACCTTTACCATTATGCACCAGCCGTGAAGGGCTAAGAGACTTACTTTCAAAGTCCAAGAAAAAATGTGCTGCATTGTGGTCTATGTCCCTGGTTAGCACCTTAATGAGATTACCCATGCCAGCAAACCTAAAAATAAAAATGGCAACATCATTTAGTTCCAGTAAAAAAGTTTTTAAGCAGAGGCCTGGGATTCGGCAAAGGCTGGCTTGCTCATAATTACCAACAGGTGCAGGTTTATATGCTTCTGGCGTTGAAAATTTGGAATAACAAAAGCACATTTGGCTCTGAGTTTATAGCTCTTGTCCCTCTTTTCCACATATCAAAAAAGTTACATAAAGCAAAACTGGCAAAAAGATTAGATTTTTACATATAACTTGCAATATTTACATTTGATTAATATCTATGCTAGTGTTACTCCTTTAAAATGTTTGAGGCATATATTCTCAATTTAAATTAACATCAAAAATAGATTTCTCAACTAAGCAAATATTGAGACCATTATTCTTAAATAATAGGGATATTGTCCTTCCTGCAGAATCAAATTCTATTGGGAATACATGGAAAACAGTACTCAAACCACACTTAACCATTAAAGACTGAAGGGAGATATCAATTAATGACCCATTTTTAAAATTTTACCACACATAAACCAGTATTTCTTACATTTTCTATAATCCTAAGAATAATCAAACTTTTTGTTATTTAACTCATAGATTGATTATTCAACAATATCAACTATATACAAAATATGTAACTTAGAAGTTAACACAGCAAACAAACACAAAGGGAGCCAGCAATTATTACAACTTCATAAATTTGCAGAGGAAAAATAATGCGATGGTATAAATCTTGCCCAAGAATTTGCCATGCCTCAGTGAGGATGAAGGTGGAAGGAGGGGGTCAGGAACATCCAGGAAAGCAGATTCAAACCTTGTAGTTGCAGTAACTACAGGAAAGGCAGACTGTGGTATCATAGGCATCCCATACCCTCCCCTCCCCCAATCTCCATACTTTTTCTCCAAATATGGAACTATTGGTAAATGTAAATGAAACAAAATACAAAAGTAACAATACTCTTATCAATGAAAAAAAACACCTTATTGCTCACCCCTATTACAAGAAATCTGAAAAGAGCACTCCGGCCAGCTGTGCTGTGCCCCCTTCCTCCACTTACTCTCTAGACGATGGCATATGTTCCTCACTTAAGCTTCGCAAAGAGGAAGTAACAGTATTTGTATACCAGTTATTTGCTTTAGAGATCAAAATCTGATGGACTGACACACACTTCTCAGAAATGTTAAAAGCAATCTAATTTATTCACAAATATGGTTAATACGAAGGATCCCCTCTTTTAAAATGATGCCCCATATGGGAGAGGTAGGGATCTATGTTATTTTTGATATTAAAATCCCTATTACACAGAATTTCACTGGAAAGGTTCTGTACAATGTATGACACAGATGGACTACGTGAGATTAAAAAAGGGAAACATTTCATCTTAATTATCTTTTACACTGTAAAAAAGTTTAATAATACCAAAATTTTATATATAAGGAAAATATAACCATTTTTCCAAATTCATCACATCCAAATAATTACCTTAAATTGTTACTAAATCTATTCAATAAATTATTTTAGGAACATTTGGAAAAAAATATTTCACAGCTTCAATTTTTAAAAGCTTTCAAATATACACGGAGTATCTGTTTCCAAACATATATAAATTCTCTCACTAACAAGACCCAAGACCAAATACACAAAGAATTACCTAGTGGTATCAAAACTTCAACCACAGATGGAAAATCAGTATGAGAGAGGACTGTAATCGTCTTTAAGACAAAAAGGCCGCACACATTTGGTGTTAAAAGAGTTTAGACTATGGAATCAAACCAAGATTCCAACTCTAGCTAAAGAGCTGTTTGCCCTCGAGGGTGGTAGTCAACCTTTCTGGGACTCGTCTTCTTCCTCAGTAAAACACACATTTCACTGTAACCGCCTTAAATACGGGGCTATTATGAGCGTTCAATGAGACTAAACACTGACTTCCTATCAGCACAGTGTATGGCACACAGAAGGCGTTCAATAAAAATGCTGCCTGTTGCTATAACCCCAAAATCACAAAATAACTTTAAAAAAATAATAATGGCTCTACTTCTTTTAACACAACCCGCAGTCTTCAATCTGTCAATGAATCTCAATGTTATAAATCAGAGTAAATCACAAAACCCACTTTTAGCTCTCTTTTGTCAAGAATATTGCTAAAATGCTGTCCTAAAGTTAGTCCGACGAGAGCTTCATCAGGTACAGGAGAGAGGGAGAAGGGACAGATTTAAGTTTCCTTACCTTTGTACTTGTATGCACACAGTTGATCCTCAGGGAAAATACTGAAACTATCCAAGTTTGCTCCATTTTTCTACATCTACTTCTGCAAATTCCTTCCATTATTTAGTCCTTCTTTCGAGGCACCCCAGCCTAATGTGACCCTAACACCCCTCACCCTGCATCATACTTGGTCCTGACCTATTCACTCCTCACAAGTACTCAAAGATTCGTAATTTGTTTACCTCTTCATCCCAAACAGTGACTCTTAGCTAGAAAATGGCCCAGTTTATCTAGTACAGGTTTCTCAACCTCAGCTCTATTAACATTTGGGGCTGGGTAATTCTTTTGTTGAGAGGGGTCCGTCTCGCACTGTTAAGATCTTCAGCAGCATTCTGGGCCTCTACACACTGGATGCCGTAGTAACCCACCACACAAGCTGTGACAACCAGAAATGATTCTGGATGGTGGCAAATGTCTCCTAGGGGGCAAACCCTACAGCACAAAAGAAAGAGGCTGTGCAGGCAACCCACATCATGTGTGTCTCCGAACAAAAACTTATGGAATTTTTCAAAGCTCTGAGAACAGTTCATTATAATACTATCAGTTGTCATACCTTTTTATAAGAATAAACAAAAAAACTAAAACCATATCCCTGCTGTCTTGCATAGTTTAACTCTTCAGTCAAAAACAAAACCAAACCAAAAAACCTCTCCATCCCCTCAGTGTGACTGATTTCAATGAATATGACATAATGGCTACTTGGCTGTTCTGCAAGGTACCAGACTGCCTGGGTTCAAACCCCCCAGCTCTGCCACTTTCAAGCTCTGGGACTTTAGTCAAGTGTCCTAACTTCTCCATTCCTCAGTTCTCTCATCTATAAAATGTGTATAGTAATAATATCCACTGCAGAGGGTTCATAAAATCGTTAAATGGGTTAATACAAGCAAAACATTTAGTATCATGCCTGGCAAAGTGTTTGCTGCTCTCGCTCTGGCTGTCGTTAGAGTGACCTGACTGACCCCCAGGATCTGTCCCCGGTAGCAGAACCTGTGCATGTGAGGCTTTGGAGCGTGTGGCAGCTGTATTTCCTGCCCTAGAGGAAGCCAGTCTGTCACAGAAGAATGAAGCCAACGTGCAGTGGAGAGCCTCAGAAAGCGTTCACAAGTCCTTAATTTCTGATTCTATTTGTTCCCAAGTTTCAGCTGCCATTTACCTCAGCTGAGTTTAGATTTTCCTCTGGTTTTAACATACCCTCGTTTCTTTCAATTTCCCTTTTACCTTTTTAGTTGAGTTGGGCTTCTGTCATTTGCATCTAAAAAAGTTCTGACTAATACGATTTCTAAATTTCAGATGAAAAAATAAATCTGATACAAAGGATATAAAAGATTTTTCAGAGTATATAAAACTTGGTCCAAAATACTGATATACTTTAAAGGCACTATTTCAAGGTAAATAATAAAAATTACAACTTAAGATAATAAACTGTCTTCCAATCTGAATTTAGGAGGAAAAAACTAAAGAATTTTCTTTCAATGCACTTTTTATTGTAATCCTTGGATTTAAACTAAATATTATAAATATTTAATAAATAAGCTAAGAAGAAATTTGATACACAGAAGTCAGATATAGTTTGCTTTGAGTGTGTGCAATATTCTCCGCGTCTTTTTGTGACTACGAGCTCTCACATTATGTGTTTGTTTCAACGTTGGAGGCTTATCTGGAAAGGAGCATGCTCTTCCTGGCCGGTAGTCTGTGGAATGTATTTCTGAGCTCACGAAAGGCATTTAATAAATACATCGGACCATTTTCCCATAAAACATTTGAAAAGAAGTTTCCTTAACTAGAGTAATAGAAGCCACTAGAAACACAACTACATGGTACCGTTAATATGTTACTTCATCTCTCTTTCTAGAAAATTCCTAAGAGACGCTGTTACTTCATCTACTCTTTTGGGCTCAGGGGGGTTTTATAAGGCTGTCTCCTATGCCTGGAATGCCACTTCCAAGGGCTCTCCCACGGCTGGCTTCCGTTCACCCTTCAGGCCTCACCTCAAATGCCCCTCTTCAGAGAGGTTTTTTTTGTCTGCCAACCTCACCAACAGTAGTTGCGCCTAACACAATCTAAGTGACTATGTTTGTTTAGTGTCAGTTTTCTTCACAGCCAATTTATAAATTTAATAAATACTTCTTGGTGGGGGAAGAAGGAAGAAAACCTCATAAACATACTGACAAGATTCACTATAAACCACGGTTTCTTAAACTCGGCACTATTAACACGCGAACCATATAATTCCTTGTCGTGGGGCCGTCCCATACACTGTGGGATGTTTAGCAGCATCCCAGGCCGCTACCCCTTAGACACCTGGTATCACCCCACGCCCAGCTGTGACCACCAACAATGTCTCGAGATAGCGCCAGATACTCCCTAGGGGGCAAAACTGCCCCCAGTTAAGAACCACTGCTTTCAACGTGTGACCACAGACATGAAGCGCACTCTCAGGTGAGCCTAGCGATCCTACTCTTACCTGCAGCCACTCTACTTCCCCCTCCACCAGCTGACCTTTCCCCAAGGCTTTTAAAAAATATCTCCTCAAACCTCAATCTATCTTCCATCCTCACATGAAGAAATGACCTCCCTACATCTTTTACCTGCAAAAACCAGGAAAAGGAAAGACCTACTATCCTTTCTACCCCCCTTTCTTCATCAGTAACCACTCGCTTTACCTCTGCACCTGTTCCTGATAGACAACCTTTCCTCAGGGCACCCGTTCTCCTACTCTCTATATGAAAAGCAAAGCTTCACGTCCCCTCTCTGACCACATCGTCCTGCCCGTCTTCTTCAAAGCAACCTGTCAAATGAGCTGTCTGTAGTTATATCTTCCTACTTTTCCTCTTCTCATTGTCTCAACTCATTCCAATCTGGCTTTTACACCCACCACTACGATGAAGCTGGTCCCTGTCAAGCTCACGGAAACCTGCATCTGGCGAAATCCAAAGGGCAATTCTCACACCTCAGCTCACTGGACCTCTTAATAGCCTTTGACCCAATTTATCATTTGCTCCTTCCCGACACACTTTCTTCATTTGACATTTAGGACACCACATTCTCCTGAGCTTCCTTCCTGCTTTATGGCTATTCTTTTTCTGGATCCTTTCCTTTGGCATACATGCAGTTATTTCTCCCACCTTAATACAAAACAAAAACCTATCTTCATTCTATTTCCCTTCCCAGATCCCACCCTATTCCCTGCTTCTCTGTGCAGCAAATTCCTTAAGAAGAGTTGCCTACACTCATTGTCTTTTATTTCTCTCCTTCTACCCTCTGTTAAGCCCACTCCAACCTGGCTTTTTGCCCAATCCTATACCACCAAAATTGGTCTGGCAAGGTCATCAAATAACATCCATTGCTAATTCCAATGGTCAATACTCAAGTCCATACCTTATTTCACCTGTCAGGAGCATATGACACTCTCTCCTCAATATACTTTTATCATTAGCTTAAAGGATACCCTGCCTCACTTCCTTCACTGCTATACCAGTCTGGTTCATACCACCATTACCTCTTGCTCAGATTACTTCCAAAGCCTCCTAACTGCTTCTACCTTTGCCTCCTACTACAATCTCTTCTTATTATAAGAGGCAAAGCAATCTTTTTTTTTTTTTAATTTTATTTATTTATTTATTTATAGCTGTGTTGGGTCTTCGTTTCTGTGCGAGGGCCTTCCCCAGTTGCGGCAAGCGGGGGCCACTCTTCATCGCGGTGCGCGGGCCTCTCACTATCGCGGCCTCTCTCGTTGCGGAGCACAGGCTCCAGACGCGCAGGCTCAGCAATTGTGGCTCACGGGCCCAGCTGCTCCGCAGCACGTGGTATCTTCCCAGACCAGGGCTCGAACCCGTGTCCCCTGCATTGGCAGGCAGATTCTCAACCACTGCGCCACCAGGGAAGCCCCAAAGCAATCTTTTAAAAATACAAATGGACCACATCCTTTCTGCGCTCAAAAACATGCAATGGCTTACTCCTACATTCAGAATAAAATCCAAACTCCTCACCAGGTCGTACAAAACCCTACATGATCTGTCCCCAACTCACTCTGGCTTCATCTCCCATCACTCTCCACAAAAGCCTGTTGCAGTTTCTCTAACACAGCAAGATTTCTCTCTCCTTGGAGCCTCTGTACCTGCCTTTCCCTGGCCTGGGATGCTTTGTCCACAGACCTTTAAATGACAAGCTACTGCACTTCATGTGGTCGTTGCTTTAATTAGACCACCTCAGAGAGCACTTCCTTCACCAATCCATCCATAATACCTCTTCCTCTCTCTCCTCTCTATCCCCTTCCCAAATTGATGGTTATCACCATCTAACACATATTCATTCCTTTGATTATCTGTTTAGTCTGTCTTCTACTGCAAGGTGAACTTTAAGGAGACAGGAGCTTTGTTCTGTATGCTACTCTATCCCCAGCACCTAGAGTAACGCCTACAATGTTGTAGGTAGTAACAAATATGTGTTGAATAATTCCATGATCAAAAATACACATAGAAAACAAAAATTTGTCTGTAAAATTACAGGAGTATTTCAAGGAGAGATGAAAGACCAAAATAAATACTGACTGAAAACTATGAGTTGAAAAAAGAAAAAAAATGGCCTGAGAATTTAGGAAGAGCTCACTGCCTTCTCAGTCAAATGAATGAAGACAGTCCTTCCCTCCCACCGCCCTCCCATAAAAGCCATTAATTTTATGTACAAAAATTAAAAATTTTTGAAATGTTAAATATTAGGGAAATAAACTGACAGACACTATGAATACCAAGAAAATTACAGCTTGCCAAGATAACTTAGGAAGAACATAATATCCTCCCATAGCCATAAATATGGCTCCAAAATATAAATAAGAATGGAGACTAGCCTGTATCAGAATTCTGATCTTTGTAAAACTGAACAGCACTCATAACATTAAAATTTAAACCCACATTTTAAAGCTTATTCTATTTAATTTCCTTTAGACCATACATCCTCCAAAAAAGTCCTATTTGGGAATTCTTCACATCTTCTGATAAAAAATTAAAAGCAGAATGTCAGTTCTGTCCCCTCAGAATTTTACAAGGAGGACAAACTCCAAAATCAAGCCAATATCCATTACCATCTTCAACTCCGATAAATGAATAAAGAACGCAGAGAAATGTGGTGTTAAGAAAATAAGGAGATACTGAAAACATACTTTGTTCTAATAAAACCACCAAAAATAGACTTCATAAGAATGCCTTAATACAATCCCATTTCTTCCAATTTACGGGGAATAAAAATGTGTGAATGTGAAAAAACTTGTCAAAATGATCACTAGAAACTACCAACCGTTTTTAGTGTTAAAGACAAATAATTTCTTATATTTACCCAAGCTCTGAATCCTAGGCAAAAAGGTCTTCTAGAAAACATACTACCATACAATGTTCCTGAACTATATTATGTCGCACATAAAATATTACTTAATATTAAATATGCTATTTCTCAATCTTACAGATAGTCAGACCTGTAGAAGCAACTGAAAATCTTTAAAATTGACAAGATGGTGAGTTACTCTGGAATGCAACTATGCTTCTGCTTTACTTGTCAACCAAGAAATTTCTGGTTCTCATGTAACATGTACCGTGACTCTGAAGCAATATTAACAGAATGGAAAATCAGTAATGAAAAATATGATACAATGTTCACTGACCATGGTACACACGTGATGAAGGCCAGGAATCACAAGTTCACACCCTTCAGTTGTGTATTCAAAAACTATAACACAATGTAACATCACAAAATGTAGTATTTTGCACAAGCAAAAAAAATAATGAATCGCTTTAATAATTGTCCTTCCAAAGACAAACTACCAGAGATACAAAGGAGTCTGGAATCGCTTTGTCTTTCATATATTCAACCAAGTAGTTATTACATGTTTAAAAATCTGCTTTAACATAAAAAAGCATCAATATTGTACTAAGATAATTAATACCAACAGCAAAAAAAATCACTAATAACTTCCACCTGCTGGAGCCTGTTGAAGAAATATCCAAATTGATGTGCTCGAAGAGAGCAATTACAGAAATATATGACACATGCTGAAAAAAGCCTTCTAATCAATCTACTACACAGAAAATGTTGCAATTTGGTGAATAAAAAAGTGAAAGGCAAGTAGAAACTATCCTGAAAACCAGTTATGTAACTCCAGTGCCACATTTCTAGGTCTAAGGTTAAGGATAAACATTTCTCAAGTGATTACATAAAGCAGAAAGTACAGGCTAAAATAGTAGAAACTTCAAAATAATTCAAATGATATCAACAATCTCACTTAGCACGTCTGCCTCTGAAATAATTCAGGCACCATCTTTTTCAAACAGTGCACAAAGTCTTGTTTGCAGAACTGCTCCTAAACTGCCTCATCACATGATTTGAAAGCAAGTGTCGATTTAATAATGAACAGCAGAAGTGACTCCAGCAGTGACCCAGCAGCTGACAACAGGGCAAGAATAAAAATTTCAATGTATCAAACTTTTAAAATCTGACTATTACAATTAATAACATTATAATAATTAAATTTTGATAAATTTTCAGATTTATTCATGCATCTCAGAAGTTAATTCTGTGATGATTTTCAGCTTTGGCCTTGGCTGAATATTGATTATTAGCCAAATGTGTATTTGGTGTACCCTGATACAAGTACACAAAGGAAATATTCAACATAGGGCAGAGTTAATATTCAATAAATATCTAATGAATTAATTTAATGACTGTAAATAGGTGGATCCAATGGTATTTCTTTTATGTAAAGGATCAGTTAGGTACCCAATAATTTAAAGGAGAGGTATAATCATAATTCCTTCTTAGCTTCTGATAATGCTGCAACTCACATTAGGAACACAGCAGTTAATGGTATTAAACATGATAATTTTACGTAAGAAGCTGAAATAGCTGAGTGCCAGTATAATGGAGAGAAATAACCAACTCAAGCAAGTCTATCAAAAAGTATATGTAATAATTATCATGACGTTATGCTATGTGCTTTCCCGATGGCACTGCAAATGCACATCACACCCTAACCTTCTCGCACCTACTTCTCCACTTTCCTTTCCCCCTTTCTTCCCAACAAGAGAAGCTGCTAAACAGAATCTTTTGTTCTAACACAATGACAGTGACTGGCAACAAGTATCTGTTCATTAAATAGCACAACCGAGATTTCCCGTTTGCTCTTGCCCTTGCAGTTTTCCGACATTTCTGTGGTAAACATGCTTAAGCAGAACCTGAGCTCCCAGGACTGCAGCTCTCCCCACATCTGGCTCCACTGAACTTGCAAAGTAAGTAGACTCAGCATTCTCTCTGGGACTCTAGATTCACACAGCGTTTTTTCCCTCCCACCTGTACCCCTAGAGCATGAGCTATCCAAGAACAAACATTCTGAGAGGAAGCATGAAAATGCTGTTACTGTCGTCGCTAAATCAACATGGATAAAAGAATGCTGTAGAGTCAAAGAGGTGGACAGTGACCGTTTGTTAGCTATTTCTCACACCCCAAGCCTATCCTTCTATAATCTGCTTTGTGATGCTGGGGAAAGGAAGCTGTGAAGTGTACGTCCTAGACTACTTTGTCAGCTGACTTCTCAGTATATTCCATCAGTGGGAGCCACTAAAAGAAAACTGGAAGGTGGGAAGAAAGAAGGTCTCTCTTTCTGTTTTTCAAGTCCTGTCAGCACTTCCTATGAGCAAAAGACAGCTATGGTTTCAAGCTCTAGCTTCTTGTGGAACTCCTGGCAGCAGCAAAATGCCTGGCCCCCTTCAGAGGTCTAAGCTTCCAGCCTTCCTCCTTCACACACCTAAATTCTGGCTAATCCACCTCTTGCCTTTTCTCCCCCAGCTTTAGGAGTGATGGTTACTTCCTGTGGTTACCATTAATATCTCAGTTACTGGACTTCCCTGGTAGTGCAGTGGTTAAGAATCCGCATGCCAATGCAGGGGACATGGATTTGATCCTTGGTCCAGGAAGATCCCACATGCCGCAGAGCAACTAAGCCCGTGTGCCACAACTACTGAGCCTGCACTCTAGACCCCGCACTCGTGAGCCACAACCACTGAGCCCGTGCACCACAACTACTGAAGCCCATGTGCCTAGAGCCCGTGCTCCGCAACAAGAGAAGCCACCGCAATGAGAAGCCCGTGCACCACAAGGAAGAGTAGGCCCCGCTCGCCACAACTAGAGAAAGCCCACGTGCAGCAACAAAGACCCAATGCGGCCAAAAATAAACGAATAAATAATTTTTTAAAATTTCAAAATATCTCAGTTACCTCTTGTGATATAATAAGAAATATATATTTGGCCTTTATCACCAGTTCCTAACACAGAGCTCCTAAATCCCTGGAATTTCCTGGGTGGCAGGAGCCTCCTTTGTTTTTTAGATGATACTAGGCGAGCCCCTAGTTAGCTTCAAGATGGGGACTGGTTGCCACAAAGACCAAGGCGTGACTACAGAGTTGGAACTTTCAGCCCCATCTCCTGACCTCTGGGGAGGGGAGAAGGACCGGAGATTCCCACAGAGCTGGGATTCAGGCTGGGGCGGCCTGTCTCCATGTGCCCTGAGCCACTCTGCTCTACTGAAATATGGCTTGATGTCGAATCAGAGAGAGCCTTAGACGTCAGGTTAAGGAATTTTATTCTCTACAATGAATATACTCTCTATAATGGAAGGGTCATGGGTGGCATTAAACATTTTTTAATTGTAAAAAAAGAATTGAGTTTGATCATCAACAGTCAATGATTTATCATCAGTCATGCCTACATAATGGAGTCTCCCGGTTGGTAAACGCATCCACATGCTGGGAGGACGGCACTGCCCAACTCTACGGGGACAGAAGCGCCTATGCTCGGTATACTTCCAGACCTCACCCTATGTACCTCTTCATCTGGCTGTTCATTCGTACCCTTTATAAAATCCTTTATAATAAACTGGAACGAGTAAGTAAAGTGTTTCCCTGAGTTCTGCGAGTCATTAAAGCAGATAATTGAACCTGAGAAGGGGGTCGTGGGAAGCTCCAATATAGAGCTGGTTGGTCAGAAGTAGAGGAGGCCTAGGATTTGCGACAGGCATCTGGAGTGGAGGGCAGTATTATGGGATGGAGCCCTTAACCTGTGGGGTCTACACTCACTCCACACGGTGTTAGAATCAAATGAATTATAGAACACCTAGACGGTGTCTGGAGAGCTGAAGAATTGGTTGGTGTGGGGAAAAATACCCACACATTTGGTGTCAGAGGCGGTGTTGGAAAACAGTCCAGAATTGGTGACAGAAGTTGTTGTAAGTAAAAACACAGACCCCAGCATCCTCTTTTTGCTCAGGCTTCCAACACTTGTGTAAATTAATACATATATTAAATTTCCTGTTTTAAAATACCTAGCAAACTCTAATGAAAAACTGATGAACTCATAAAAGTGTTAACAAAAGATCAAGATGAAAAAAAAAATTAATTACATGGGACTGAGTGAACTGATGAGGATAAGTATAATTTTTGCGACTTTCTGTTTGAATTAAAAAAAAAAAAATCCCACAAGGACTCAGAGGCAAAGAATATACAAATCAATTTTCACTGCAAAGTAAAGGAGCTGCTACAGTGGAGGATTACTGGACTGAATGTCAATATTATGACATAGTATGAGTGTGTTTCATGTTTGGTAATTGCAATCATTGTTGCTTTTGTTGTGGTCATCCATGTACAATGCTTGATGTCAGTCTATTTATCTCTTGTAAAAATAAAATACAGTGTGTGAAAAAAATAAAATAAAATAAAATAAAATACCTAGCAAGGTTTCTGCTTTCCTAGTTGAAATCTGACTTATACAGAGGAACTCACAGAGAGTAGCTTAATTCTTAACCTTACCAACACTACCTAATCCATCATCACCAGGTATTAGTGTACCTCTTAATAAAGTGACTCTTTGATTCTCCTTACTCTGCAAAATATAAAGAAAGAGAAGCATGATCCAGGTATTCCTGGGTGCCCAGCTACAATACCATCATACTAGTACTAAAATCTCACCACCAATCCCTAGCACAATGTATTTTATTAGTCTAGTGATTAACATGGAGTTAAGCTACTTGCCTTAAAGAAATATGACATAAACAAAGAATGGAATGAAAATTGGGAGACTTGATTTCTAGTTTTGACTCTATCACAAAATATGTGACTTTACACAGGTCAGTTTACTTGGTAGACTGAATGTCTCACATTTCTTCTGGCTCTGATTCTACATATGGTACGATATGCTGACATCTAGTGGATACACTTAAATTTAGTATTTTAAAAAGAAAAATCTTAGTTAAGCTATTTTATATTTTTAAATTTTTTTCAATTAATTTATTTATTTTTGGCCATGTTGGGTCTTTTGCTGCATGTGGGCTTTCTCTAGTTGCGGCGAGCAGGGCTATTCTTCATTGCGGTGCGCAGGCTTCTCATTGCAGTGGCTTCTCTTGTTGCAGAGCACGGACTATAGGCGCACAGGCTTCAGTAGTTGCGGCGTGTGGGCTCAGTAGTTGTGGCTCGCAGGCCCTAGAGCACAGGTTCAGTAGTTGTGGCGCACGGGCTTAGTTGCTCCTTGGTATGTGGGATCTTCCCGGACCAGGGCTCGAACTCACGTCCCCTGCATTGGCAGGTGGATTCCTAACCACTGTGCCACCGGGGAATTCCCAGTTAAGCTATTTTAAATAAAACACTCACTAGGATGCCTGGCTACGTGCAATAAGTACAATAAATTAGGAGACCAATGTTGCTCCTTAAATGGAAGTGAGCCATAATAAAAGAGTATTACATCAGATTGTCATGGCATCTTGGAGTTTGATTCAAAGATTACTTGTACTAGTACTCTTCCATGCACCCAGCCATTAAAAATTAAACCACCAATGCAAATTAGCTACCTGAGTTGCAAATTTAGAAGAAAGCAAAGAAATGCTTCCTGCTCTAATGTCCTGCATTCAGGGACAGACAAAGGTTATGAGAAGGACCAGTACAAAGTTCTGAAGTAAATAATTTAGGAGTATACAGGATGGTGTGTGATGGAAATATGAAAGCAAAACAAAACAAAACTGAAACTCAGAATTACCTAGTTTATAAGGATTTATTATGAAAGTTTCTCTTTAAAAAAATATATCATCATTGAACTGAATTCACTTTCTTAAAATTTACCACTATTTTCAAATCCAGGAAAAAATTATATATACTTATCGGTGGTAAAAAGAATACATGTTAAAATGCAAGGGAATGACAAACACAAAAGTTAAGATACTGGTTATCTCTGGCAAGGGACAGGGCCATAGGACTGGGAAACTTCAAAGTTTTAGGGAATACTCTAGTGCCTCAATTACTGGTGGATTCATGGAAATCTTTTATTTTTAGGCTGTTAAATTCACAAATAAAGGTATACATTCTTTTGTCTGTATCAATAATTCTAAAAATTTAAAAACTAAAGCCACTGATGCTCAGAGAAGACATGTGACTCATTCAAAGATGCCCAACAAAAATGACCGGAGTGGAATTCAGGTGCCTGAACTCTCCCAAAACACATGCAGCAATGCATGAATGGTCTATTAAATGAAAATCTTACCATTATAAAACCCTAACTTCTATATCTAGCTGTTTACAGTGCCTGGTGGTTGCTATTGCTGTTTTAAATCAAACAATGTTTCCTTGGCTCCTATCTGCCAATCACTGTGACAAAGACTGAATAGCTGGCATTGAAAAATTCTCAGACAACTGGAAGAGACCAGACAGATAATGTGGCATGCTCCCATGCAGAAGCATGCCAACAGCTCTATGAACATACAGAAAAAGGAACACCTAACCAAAGGCTTCCCAGAGGAGCTGATTCTTAATTTTCTTATTTTCTATCTCTTCAAATTAGGAAACAATGCAAACATTAAAAATATCATATTCACATACTCTACCACCCAGCAATAACTTTTTGCCATAGTTGCTTCAGACGCTGGCCTACTTTTTTGTGTAGTTAATCTCCCAACCTCCCCCAACCAACTTTCCTCCCTTCCCCTCTCACATCTCCTAAGGTAATCAGCATCTTCAAAACATGCTTCCTTGCCAAACATATTTTAAAAATCTTACTGCGAAGGTACGTATTCATAAACTACATAGTACTGTTCTGCTTTTCAATTTGCATTCATGATACACTGTCCATGTTCCTTTAAAACTCACTTTTCCCACTCAATGGTGTTTTGAGAATTATCCACGTTCAGTCATTTTAGATGTTACATACTATGACACTGTTCAAAGAAACCAGTTTGTTTATTCATTCCCCTACTGAGGGACAATGGATGTTCAATTTTTCTCTATTAACGAGTTATGCTTTACACACACTACCCATACTTTGTGCCCACGTACAAGAGTTTCCACAGAACAGCTATTTAGAAATCAAAACGCAGCTTTTAACTTTACTAGACTGTACCAAATTGCTCTCCAAAGTACTTCTATCAATGCACTGTTCCACTAGCAAAAGACTTCCTCTCTTAGCCTCCAAAACCTCAAGCTTTAATTTTTAGGTTGTGAAATATCTTATGTTTTAATGTGCACTTTCTTGATTACCAGTAATAAATGTGTATTTCTTCGTATGTTTATAGGCCATTTGTAAAATGCATGTTCATATCCTTTGCCACCTGTGCCATTTATTTTTTCCACTGTCTCTCAGCCCCACACCTACCTTTGCATACACTACTCTCTCTACTCCATACTGCTGGGGCCTCGGATCTGTAAACGACATTCCCTAGACATCCTGCCCTGCCAGCTGGGTTCCTGTTGGGTTATTTCGATAAGCGGCACTAGAGGGTGAGGAGAAGGCTGAAGAGAGAGAGAAGCTTCCTGTTTCTAGCCAAGACAGACTAGCAGCTGCTGTAGGAGAAGTTCAGTTGGGGTGATTCCGGTATCCAATGCCCCAGTTAGAGACAGAAGTCTAGCAGAGGCAGCAGCTTACCTCTGGTGGCAGCAGGCAACACCCCACCTTTTTTGTCACTCTATTCCTCTCCTTCTCCCTTTTGTTCTTCCAGTCTTTCTAATACCTTTAATAACCAATCCTCTATGTTACATTCCCTCTATTTGAAATACTCAGAGTAGTATGTTCTCCTAACTTGACTCCAACTGATATACCACCCATTTTTTCCCCCAACTGGGCTTTAGGAATTCTAAATACCAATCTTTTGATGCTTATATACATGGCAAATACTTTCTCCTAGTCCGTTATATGTCTTAACTTTGTTTATGGTGCCCTTTGTTCCATGCAATCCAATTTTTCATCATTTTTTTGTGGTCTGTGCTTATTGTTTAAGTAATGCTTCATCCTCAAAACTACCTTAGCAGTTCTTGGCCTTTTACTCACTCATGTGATTGTCAGGTTCTACAAAAAAAAATCTTGACGGGACTTTGATTTGATTTTCCATTAAATATATATATATATATATATATATATATTATTCTGAGGCAAAACTGCCGTTTTTATAAAATATCAACAATTTTTTCATTTAATCTATGAATACGGTAGATTACATGAATATATTTTCTACTTCTAAACCATCCATGCATTCCTGGGATCAACTCTATTTGGTCAGTTAAAGAAATATGAATTCCTAGATTTGATTTACTAATATTTTACTTTGAATAATCATGTAAGACCAACCAATAATTTTTCTCTGTGTTCTTGTCTTGTCTTGATATTTTATACATTGGCTCTTTCTTTTCTATAGAACAGTTTATAGAAGATAGAGCACATCAGTTCCTTGATGCGTTTTATGGGAAAGTTCTTCCAAACATCTTTTTCATCTTTGAACCTCTAGCCTCCGGCAGACATTTTATTATACAGTCACTACTCAATAAACATTAGTTGAATTAATGAATGAATTAAAATTCAAGTAAAAAAAGCTTGTTCATCAAAGAAGAGCATATCTAAACGAAGGGCATCCTGTAAAAGGTGTAGCTTTAGGTCAAATGAAACAAACTGCAACTTTACAAAGTAGGGAGTGGGACTTCCCTGAGGTTCCAGTGGTTAAGACTCCGCGCTCCTACTCCAGGGGGCGCGGGTTCGATCCCTGGTCGAGGAGCTAAGATCCCACATGCCGTGTGGTGCAGCCAAAAAAACAAAACAAAACAAACAAACAAAAAACACACAAAGTAGGGAGTAAGCTTATGGAATGTGTTGCCTACAAAGGAGTAATGCAAATATAAGCTCCACAAAGTTGAGAAACCCAATCAAGGGCAAGGTTAGCAGGCAAAGGTTTACTGCTAACACATCAAAGCTGGTCTAGACAGCACTGATACTTTCCCACAACACCCTTTATCACCACTGAACTAATCGTCATCGGTATTTCTCATGTTCCTATGCATTACAGCAACGAGAGCCCAAATTCCTAAAATCTTGATCCTAAAACACA
Source organism: Balaenoptera acutorostrata (assembly GCF_949987535.1). Taxonomy (NCBI): domain Eukaryota; kingdom Metazoa; phylum Chordata; class Mammalia; order Artiodactyla; family Balaenopteridae; genus Balaenoptera; species Balaenoptera acutorostrata. Next base: position 10,958,929 of record NC_080080.1, on the reverse strand, counting down.
ACAGTCATCCTCAGAAAAATCGCTTTTTAATATACATTTTGGCACAGAGGGTAAGGGCTACAGAGAGGTTCTCATCCACTACATATAAACATTCCGCCTCACCCTCCAAGAATGAGCGCCTCTGATTCCTCTCCCAGCCACCAAACTACAGCAAAAACAGCAAGGAACTTGGGCCTCAAAGCCAGGTTAGGAGGTCTCAAGGTAGTGAAAGGATAAAATACGAACCTGTCATCATTCTTTTCCCCTCAGAGATTTCAGAGGAGGAGAAAGGGGGGGAAAGCAGGAGACCTCCAATCTCAAAGAAATCCTCCAGGATTTGATATATCGGAATAAGCATTTCTAGTTATCTTTTTATGATTGAAATGGTTAAGAGGCTCTTAAAAATTGCCCTTCCAGGACTTTTCTGGTGGTCCAGTGGTTAAGACTCTGTGCTTCGGGTTTCCCTGGTGGTGCAGTGGTTAAGAATCCGCCTGCCAGGCCCCTAAATCACTCAGCACAGACCCAACAATTTTTTCTTTAGGGCCCATTAAAAATTGCTGGGGTTTCCCCTGCCAAAATAGCCATTCATATATATCTGAATAACTTATGAATACGGTTTATATATAAATAAAGCATTCCAACAACAACAACAAAAAAAGAATCCTCCTGCCAATGCAGGGAACACGGGTTAGAGCCCTGGTCCAGGAAGATCACACGTGCCGAGGAGCAAATAAGCCCACAAGCCACAACTACTGAGCCTGCACTCTAGAGCCCGCGAGCCACAACTACTGAAGCCCACGCACCTGAAGCCCGGGCTCCGCAACAAGAGAAGCCACCGCAATGAGATGCCCACGCACCGCAATGAAGAGTAGCCCTAGCTCGCCGCAACTAAAGAAAGCCCACATGCAGCAACGAAGACCCAACACAACCAAACATAAATAAATAAATTTATTAAAAAATTAAAAATAAAAGGAATTTAAACGTTTTCCTTGTTCTTGAACTTAAATTAAAATCTCTTACATATAACTTCTCCAGGCTCATCATAATCAAACAGAATACAAAAACGAAATATAAATTTTCTCTTCTTTGTAATCATATAAGTTTTAAGATACATACTTCAATAATTTTTCTACATTTTGTAAGATAATGATAATATGATATCTCTCTTAAGAGATAATGCTAAAAAGACTCCAACAGAGGTCATTCATTACACTTTGATCTTTCAGAGGAGGTGGTAATTATAACCGCTTATATATGTTTTATTTATATCATTTTTAAAAATAGTACTTTACTTCAGTTAGAGAGTAAACAGATTCCCTCAGTAAATTTAACAAGCATACTCTATAATTATTTTCAAATACCATGGTCTGATACCTTTCACTAAATAACGTTATAAAAGCTGATTTACCCAAAAACAAACAAAAAAAAATGATTTACAAAAAATTGGAGGTAATCTACTGTTTCTCAGTATAGTGGAGCATATTAATTTTAAATGAATTTTTGAAACCATTAAGTAAGACCAAAATGCAGTATGTGTATATCATATAAACTTTTTTGAATTAAGTATGCTACCCAATAATTATAGCTTTTAAAGTTTCACATAGCATATACAAGGACAATACTTATATAAATCCAAGGTCAAATCACTTAACTACTTTGAATATTTTTACCATATGTCTAAAGTTGCTGCGAGGGAGAAAGGAGAAGAGAAAGGAAGGAAATGAAGGGAATGACAAGGGATAGAAAATCTGAGGCCAGAATATAAGGTTCATGAAATGACTTGAAATCATGTAGCTCAATTCTCTAAATTCATAAAAGAAGGGAACTGAGGACTAGAGAAACTTGGTGACTTGGGCAAAAGCAGCAAATTAGTTTTTTAAAAGTGGGGCTTATTCCAATGACGTTGACAGTGCAGCTTTTAAGAACATCTTTAGAATATGGCATCAGAGTCAGATCACACTGATAGAAAGAATGAAGGACCACAAGCAAAAAAAAGGAAAAAAACCAAAACAAAACCAAAAAACCCAAACAAACACCACGCAAGTCAGATACCCCTTCCATGTCCTCTTCAAAACAAATATTAGGGCTATTTTTGTCGTCAACCAAACTTCAATACACCTGCCATTCCCTTTATTAGTAGTCAGCTACAAGGTGCTGGACATACAAATTTAGTGACACCATTCCAGGCTCTTCCTGGCTTAGGCTGGCATATTCTCATGTATAGTTCATACTCCTGAAGTAAATGGAAGACACTTGGTGACTTCTTACAAGTCTTGACCTTTTTTTGTGCTTCTATAACACAAGCATCAGAGCACTTACTATTTGCATCCTTCCTATGACAATTATGACATTTCTCTTGTTAAACTTTTAGCATCGCAAACTGATATGTTACTTTCTACATGTTTATTTCATGTTCCTTGAACAAGAATGTGAGGTCTTTGAAGGCAAGCACTCTCCAGGGCTTCACACTTATCTTCTGTTCCCTTTTCTACAGAATATGCTGTTGTTTCTCTGATTATTGATCAGCAAACAGAAGTTTCTTCAAAGCTATTTCGGTTAGAATATTTCTTAAGGAATGGATGTATAACTCTACTTCTTTAAGATCAGTTATACAGAACATAAAAAACTACACTTACTCAAATATGATGGAGAAAGAAAGGTCTAGCTGACTTTTCACTAATAGGAGTTCTTAATCTGAGGTTCAGAGAGAGAATTCAGTGATCTGCTGAATCTGGATGGGAAACTTCTTACTAACCTCTACGTGAGATTTAGCAATTCCTTCAATTAAGATTATAGGTAACAAACCACAGTAGGATTAGAAATATCTATGAATTTGTCATTAATAAACATCACGGGTATTTTCACATTACATTACAATTACTGCAAACTCATCATTATTTAAAATTACAGTACTTAGCAGAATTGTCACTAAAGCTTATTCTCTAATGTGAGAAGCATATATAATACTCTATCAAAAATTTGCATTTTTAATATTTGTTAACTACATTTCAATACTAACTGGTTTCCTTTTTAATTCTATGCATTTTACTTCATAAAATCATGGATTATTATTAGAATTCATGAAACAAAAAAATGGTTGAGAACTCTTGCACTGTAACACAGAGAGTAGGTGAGATGATTACAATTCCAAAGGACTACTATGATAACTGTCATATCAGTTCTAATAAAATGACAGGCAAGTTTTGAAATATAAATATCTGTTTATAATTAGAAAAACACAGAGACTTTAAGCTGATCATTTTCACTCGAAGAACACAAAGTATGTCTATAGAAAAATTACATTTTCAAATACCTATTAACTTGTTATAATTAAAACAATTACAGGATTATAAATGGTTAGGTACTCAGGACCTTTTAACGGTAATTATTTTTTTGTTGTGGTTGTGTTCTTTACTTTCAAGACTTTATAAAAGGACCAAAATCCATTATAGGTAGAAGTGTCTTTCCTTCTATCTAGCTTTCAAGTATATATATACATTTTATTTTTAACTACTAGAATTATGGCTTAGACATTTTTTGATCAACTACACTGGTGACAGCTAAAATGACTTAAAAAGGAATTCAAAGAAAAACACATACCTCTCCTATTGAAAGGAAGCTGCAAAAAAAACTTCTAATTAATCTATATTACTTCCCATTCTAAGCCAGAAACTAAACAATATAGGGTATTTCCTACAGACATTTTTAGCAGTTCAATATTATATACAGAACATTTTCCTTAAATTATGTTTAGTCAATGTAGTTTTTTATTTAAATCATAACTTTTCATTTGTATTTGAATAATCATTTCCCCCAAAGACATATTTACCTTCAGCCAGTGCTGGTGATTCTGTTCTTGTCCCTCTATCTGTTTAAAGAAAGAAAAAAGGAAGAAAGTCTAAAACATTATTATAATTTAAAATAAGTTTTAATTTTATGAAAACTAACTTCAACAACAAAGTTCATCAATGCTATTACATACCACATGCATGAGCCATATATTTCTCCCCTTGGATTAACTCAACAACTATTTATGGAGGACTTACTAAGAGTAAGGCATTATCTTAAGCCCTGAGAAATACCAATAGGTGATACAACACCCTAGTTGTCACCCTCAAGATATTAAAAGACAAACAGGTGTACCAAGAAAAGTACACAATTCTCATCATAGCTTATGAAGCAGGAGATAACGAGAAAAAAATTTAGTAATTCTTCTTTATTCACATACCAAGAGAAAAAATTAGTAATTCCTCTTTATTCTTGTAAAATTATCAAAAGAAGCATATTTCTATATTCTTATCACAGTTTAAGTTCAGTTTCAATGTATTAAAAAATCAGTTTTATTACAGACACTAAGATCCTTATATTCCATGACAATAACCTATTATAAGCCAGAGGCACATTGGCAAAACTCACTGAACCACAAAGTCCTCTCTAGGACTGGTTTTACTTTTTCAAAGCCTTATTAAACAATTTTAGGTGAAATGAAATTTTCAGAATGAGTTTATTCTAACTTTGCAGCTAAGAACAAAGCCAGATAACAAACCAGCTTAATTCACAGAGTGAGGAGATACATTTGACTAATGTAACTAATCACCTTTATGTGAAATTTTCTTCCCCTAATTATTTATCTTATGTAACCCAAGAGTCCTGGATTAACAAATGTAACAAAAATTTCTATGTATAGAAGACTGGTAACATCTTGAGGGAACTGGGCACTGTCATCCAAGCCGGTAAGTGATCTGACACAGTCTTCCCAAGGCCGAAATGCGGCACTGCGTCTCTGACAGATTTAAAAAAAAAACAAAACAAAACACGAGTCCAGGAACCAAAAGATGAAAAGTAGACTGGCAACCTTAGGCTCCACTGGGTTAAAAATTCTGATTCGGCGGGAGAAGGGGAGGCACTTCGGTCAGGAGCTACAGGAAGAGTTCTAAAGCAATAATCAAACGGGACGGGAATGAGGGGACGTGGCAGCGCGGGGCGGGGCGGTGGGGGGGGGGCAGTCCTGTAGACTGACCTTAACAACCACGAGGACTTATGGCTGCTGCTACACAACAGGCACAGGAGAGAGGGTATCGCGAACCTAGGGGATTCGACTGAGGCTGCCATGCCCAGGGATAACTGTAAATGGGCAGCTGCAGCAACTATGGCCCGGCAACGATAAAGTCACTACAGGCACTGATCCCTTGGGGAAGAAAATCTGGGTCACTCTACCAGGAGCACGGATGAGCCTGTTGAAGTGCTGGCTGAAGGTGAGGAAAATCTAGAATAAGCAGTGGACTGAAATAATGAGTGTTATTCCACTAACCCTCCTGCTGTAAGTCTGATGTAGAGACTGTGGCCAGCCACCACCCTGAAAGCTTCGCAGTGAAGGGCAAGCACTCAGTGGAGGGTACAAGAGGGGGGGCTGTATGGGACACCCCTCACGCTCCGCCTCCCATCTGCACTCCAGCTGAGGCACCTCCCCTTAGCTGCTTGCTGCACTGGTAGGGCTCACTTCCCGCTCAAAGGCTTTGCAATAAGAGATACTTAATGGAACTCTTCGGCCATCCTGAGTCATAATGAACCTGGAAGCGTGAAGGTGTTAATACCAACACCCTGGGCAACCCCTAACCAATGGGGGGATGAGGTCTGGTAGATAAATACCCTCTTCTTCCCACCAAAAGGCATATTCGTCATGTCCTCTGAGGGCTAAGGATCAAGCCCCAGCTGCTCACAGAAGTGACCAGGTCAATAATACAATAATACACCCTTAGATTGACTTTCCTTCTGTTTCACTTGCCCCAGTTCTCCAACTTCTGTTTCTTGTTAATATTTCCCCATATAAATCACCTGCCTAAAAAGTCCCTGTCTCAGGCTCTGCTTTGGGGGTGAAGCCAGGTCTAGACACTTGTCCTTCAGGATACCACACCTCCTTCCTTTCTGTCCCACCTCACTGGATGCGCCTTCTTCATCTCCTTTGCTGAACTTCTCTCCTCTAAAATCCCTGAATGCTGACATGTCCCAGGGCTCAGGCCCAGGTTCTCCACTCTCTTTGTGACCTCATCCCGTCTCAGACTTTCTGGATCATCTATATAGCTCAAATTTATTTATCCAGTCCAGACATTTCTCTCCATCTCCGCACTCTCATAGCACTGCCTACTCAATTATCTCCACTAGGATGTTTTAACAGAGACCTCAAACTTAACATGTTCAAAACTGAACTCCTCATCTCACTCCCCAAACCTGAGCTACCTGCAGTCTCCCTCATCTCAGTTGATGGCACTTCTGTCCTTACAGTTGCTCAGGTAAAAACCTTGAATTCCTCTGCAACTACTCTTTCTCACACATCCCATATTCAACTCAAACTCTCACTACCTAAAATCTTCATGGCTACTATTCTATCTCCTGTTTACTCAATGTTGAAGGTTCAGTGGCATTAGCAGTATTAGATCTACTATTACTTCTGTATTCAAGCGCCTCTAGAACAGGCGTTGCAAAGTTAGATGTTGAGACCATGTTAGAAGTGCTAAGTGGGGCTTAATATCTACAGAGTGCCACAGCTATTAACATGCCAGGCTGAAAATACAGGTGATCGATCCAGTGCAAAGTACTCATATAAAACAATTTTTAGATGTTATAAAGTAATTAAATAAGTTTTGGAAACACTCGGTAGGCAAAAGAAACAGTCTGAGGGCTATATTTGGTTGACAAACCATCAGTTTACAACTTCTGCTCTAGAACTCTGTATTGTCTATAACTCATACAGTATTAATCCTTAATCTTTTACTTTCCTCTAGCAGTTAGGAGATGAATGGGAGCTATTTATGTTCAAAGCCTAACCGCTCTGGTTTTCCTCAAAAGCTCCTCTTGGATCAATGCTACTAAAAACGGAATGAATAAACACATTTTTGCTTTTTCTGCCAAAGGAAAACTTCCTTCCCTAAGACCTAATGCAGCCACCCAGAAATAAAACAAGTGGCTTGGCTGGCCACTTGCATAAACCACAGGAGAAAAACCAGTGCCACTTACATAAAACCACGGGGGAAAAGTTCCACTGATTCTGTCTAATTTTTAATAAATCAAGAAATAATAAAACACTTGTAACTGTTTTCACCCTTAGAAATCAAATGTCAGGTCCTAAGTAATGAATATTAGATAATATGTAAATTAGATAATCCAAGCATCTAAAATCTATAAACCTAGAGGTTCCTCAAGTGTTAAAATTTCTCTGCCTCCAGCAAAACATAAGAGTTATGACTTCAGAGCACTGTCAGCCACATTTACAGCTTTCCAATATTTTGAATGATGGTAAATAAATCTAACTGCATTAAATAAATGGTGTTGAAATAATCCCATGAAAAAAATGAGACACAACCTTCTCAACCTAGATTGCATTCCTCCTTCATTTGGGTACATGATAAAATCTAATTGAATTCAATTTGTTTAAGCTCCCCTTAACATACACAAAGCAATTTAAAAAGCCATCTTAGAAACAGAAAAGAGCACTTGAAATAAAGGGCCTATTGACCATGTTTGCAGATCAGACAATACTACAAAAGTGCATTATTACATAATTCTAACAAATATCTGATTAAGTTTTAAATTTGAGAACTTGAAAAGGTTATTCTATATCTATTTGAGAAAAAAGAAACATGCAAATCTACGAATTTTTTTTGAAAGACAGAAGAACAGGTGAGATGGACTCATCCCACTCATTAATAATTAAAACTCTGTGGAACTGGTATAGATATATAGAGAGGGAAGAGAACAGAAATCAGAATAGGCTCAATTGTATATAAATGTAAAAAAAAAAAAACACCACCAAATATTTATCAGAAAGTCTATTTATGTATACAGCACCAAAACAGATACCCTACGAGATACTATGATGAAAAAGATTGACTGTGCTCTCTAAAAATGTCTAGTCTTACTATAGCAATTAAAACGTTCAAGGTAAAAATGAGTAGCATGAGAAACAGCTACATACAGTGCTGTGGCAATTACAAACTTCCAGCTAGGAAATCAGGTATTAGAAAAGATTTTATGAAGCTCTGGAGCTCTGGCAGCTGAAGCAGATTTTGGAGAATGAATAGCATCTGGACAAGAAGGTAAAAAGTACAAAGAGAACATTCCATGTGAGGAATGTATAAAGTAGTCATCACAGGGCAATGAAGAAAGAAAACTTTAATAAATTGTGCTGAAATAATTCCATGGAAAACTAAGATACAACCTTCTCAGCCTACATAGTCTAGATAGAGAAGAGTTTAAGTTCTTAAAGCTAAATCTCAAAAAATAGAAAACAATACCTTACTTATTTTTAGACGAATAACTTGAAGCACTATAAGAAATTTAAAATGGAAAGAGAGAATCAATCATATAAAAATTTAAAATAAAGGAAATCTAAAACGTTTTAATAGTTCATGTAAATATACACAAAATCACATCAAGAGAGGAAAAGATTATCATGGTAATTTGTATGAGAAAGCAAAACAGTAAACACATATATGAAAAAAATGTATATTCCCTAATAATAAAAAGGAAATATAAGCAAAGTGGTTTATAACACTGATTCTGGAATGAGATAAACCTGGGCTGAGTTTCCACTTATTTAAAATTATTAAGTTATTTGTAAAATGTTATCTGAGCATCAGTTTCATTTATCTGTAAAATAGCAAAAATAATCTTACAGATTGTGTGAAGATTAATGGAAATGCCAGTTTTGTTGAACATAATCACTATTTTTCTCATTTAATATTAAAATTACAATAATATATACGTATCTATTTTGACATTCTATCTCAAGTACACTATACTTAAAAGTATCCATGTCTCAGACACAGCAGAACTCAAATACATGAATACAAATCTCAGGCTTCTATGTCATTCTACACCATAATTACTACCACCAAACTGGTTTCATTAGAAGAAAGTGTGACGGTTACATTAAGAGCCCCACTCTGTGCTATACCAAGAACTACATTTTCTATATTGATAAATTATCAAGGTATATATAATATATATCATCAACCTTGATATTATGTAATAATTAATACCTTATTTAACTATATAATCCTTTGATACTACATAACTTAAATGTCAAGTATATTTTCACACCTTAAATTGGCACTATGAGTAAATTCTTACACTCTATTGTAAACTCATGCTCCCAAAGGTATAAATTATAGACGTTTCTCATGAGTCTAAAGAAGTTGTATTATCTCCAGGAAGAAGTAAATTTACAAGTAACAGTTGAATAGACAGCTGCAGGTCTTCAGAACAGGACTTTATTTTTGTAGGTTCTAAAAATTTCTTATAATTTTCATTTTCCCTTTTACTATAAGAGCAACACATGCTCACTAAACAAAATACATAGGGAAAATAGAAAGAAAAAATATCACTACCTGTAATCCCACAACCAAAGCTAACTACTTGTGACAATTTATTTCATTCCCTTCTAATGCTTCTTCTATGCATACCTCTACACAACTGAACACCATTTTCTTTGTATGTGTCCTGTTTTTTATCATTCATATCATAAGCACCGTTTTCACATCATTAAAAATTCTTCCCAAATCATTACATCCCATCCTATCATATGGGTATATCACATTTTTTTCAAACACTTTCCTACTACTGTACATGCTATATCCAGGGCCTCCAAAAGCACATAAAGACTTTGTGCAGATTAGCAAAAGTTATCCCATTCTCAAATTATGAACTGGTATTTTATTGTACAACTTGAACAACTACACAAGGTAGCTGTGCCAGGGTTGGGGTTCAAGAAACGCAGCAAGCAACAGATCTGGCTGTGCATACATGTATCCCTGCCCATGAGTCAAGCTCTTACGTACTCACAAAAATAACCCCTGGACATCAAGGCACAAATATGCCTAAGCCAGTGCCAGACACGCCTGCCCCAAATTTCTCAGAAGAGAGTACGACATTAGTTCCTGTCAGAGGGGGTGGTAGGGGTAGGGAGGTGGGAGTTTGAGAATCATCCCCTAAAAGGGCAGGTAAGTGAAAAAATAATCTCAGGGGATGCCTGGAATTGAATCCAGACAAGACACTGTTGTACACACCAGTGTGGCCGTGGAGTGTGAGCACTCCTGAGTCCAGAAACGCCACAGGTGCTGCTGTGGGTTTACATACCAGGCAACCGCTGCTCCAAAGTCTGCCCAGAAGGCCTTGATCCCTAAACCCACCCATGACCTCAGAAGTGACATTTCTGTGTTGTGCCTGACATACAGATGTGGCTCCTTTGTGCAGAGAACAATGTGAATAATTATCCTGGCCATGACCAACACAAATCTGTTGAAGTAAGTTTAAATTAAGAGACGTAGAGGTCTTGATACCTAATGCCACATTGCTTTACAAAGGTATGTTCCAATCTATACTGTCATCAGAACCATGCATCCTGGACAGGAGCTTCACTGTTTAAAAAGTGTGCCTGTATGTGTGCTTGTACACATACACATACAATATGGTGCCTTCTTTCACACTGCTTTTACTGAACTACTAATATAGTAGTTTTTCCTCCACATTTGTAAAACTAACCCTTTCTCATTTTTCTATCAAGGCCTTACTTATTTTTAAGAGGATCACTGTCAAGTTTGAACTTCCTAGATCAGACACTCAATATAAATGTATATGATAAAGTTAGATACGGTCTTTAAATATTACCTTTCTGTCTACTAGGCTGCCATTTCATAAGTACTTACGGTGTTTGAGACACTATGCTAAGCACTTGGCATGATTTGTTTCATTGAAGACTAACAATCCAATGAGATTAAAATTATTACCCTCTTTTCCTTGATGAGGCTTTAGAGGGTGAAGTCGCTTACCCAGAGTCACGAGAGAGGGAGGGGGGAAGGCAGAGAAGAAGGAAAGGCAAAGAGGGGGAGGAAGGCAGGGAATAAGTGAGAGAACTATTTTTCAGGAAAATGTTAAAGCAGTTACAGTTACAATATTCCTTTCTGTAAATGTGACTTTCTGTAAAATAAATACTACTTCCCTACTAACTTCCTCTGTAAAGTTACAATGATTCCTTAAAAAACAACCCACAGCAGCATAACTGGAAACCCTGAGGCAGGGGCTTCATAAAAATGATCACCAGGCTTTGGGAACATTATGCAGAACCTTCTTACTTCTGGATCTCCTGGCTACCGTCATCTCCTTGCCCTGATTACTGAACTTTCTACAATGGGATTTCTCTAATACCTAAACTCAGGTATGTTTTGGAACATACGGCAATAAACAAACTGTAAGATGCATTTGTGGACAACAGGTGCTGCAACCATCCCAACCTAAAGATTCCACAGGCTTAAGATATATTCTGTAAAACAAATACATACCCTATTTTGCAGTTCCATAAACTCAAATTCTGTAAAATAAATGCTTGTTTCAAAGAAAAGACAAGAGTTTAAAGTGTTGTTCATGTAATCTACTCCATATATTCAAAATCCCTTATAAAATTTACACATAGGATTTAATTTTAAAGGAATGGTAAACAAGAAGAGAGGTAATAACAGGAAAAATTTACAATTCTATATGTAAGGAAAATATCATTTTCCCTAGGGTCAATTTTAGAAAAGATCAAATAAATACCTACTTGTTTAATTATACTTCCTCCTAAGAACATAATGCTCCAAAATCATCAGAAGTCACTGTATTAGCACTGAAATGACTATCTTTTCCAGCTTCTTGCCCTGTTTCATCACTTCCACCCCTCCCACCACTGCCACTCTCTCCACTCCTAGGCCTACTCTGAATTAAAAAGTTAAAAAAAAACAAACTATGACTAAATTTGGTTCATCTCAGAAATGCAAAGTCGGGTCAGAAAACCTAGAACTGATTTTTACCACATTAACAGATTAAAGGAAAAAACTCACATATGATTAGGTAAAGATGCAGAAAGAGCTTTTGATGAGAGCTATACTTTCTTGTAATTAAAAAAAAAAAACTTAGCAAAATAAGAATAGAAAGGATAAAAGCCTACCAAAAGCCTCTAACAAATTAAATTATTCTTAATGAAGAACTGTTAGAAACATTCCCTTTAAAATCGAAGTGAGACAAACATGTCTGCTATTACTACTTCTATTCAACACCTTACTGCAGGTTCAAGCCAACTTTAAAAGTCAAGAGAGGGCTTCCCCGGTGGCGCCGTGGTTGAGAGTCTGCCTGCTGATGCAGGGGAAACGGGTTGGAGCCCTGGTCTGGGAAGATCCCACATGCCTCGGAGCAACTAGGCCCGTGAGCCACAACTACTGAGCCTGCGCGTCTGGAGCCTGTGCTCCGCAACAAGAGAGGCCGCGATAGTGAGAGGCCCGCGCACCGCGATGAAGAGTGGCTCCCGCTCTCCGCAACTGGAGAAAGCCCTCGCACAGAAACGAAGACCCAACACAGCCAAAAATAATTAATTAATTAATTAATTAATTTAAAAAAAAAAAAAAGTCAAGAGAAAGAGATTAAGGGTCAAAAAAATTTTAAGGAAAAATCAATTCATTGATTGAGTTTGGCAAGGTAACTGAATATTATTATCAACATGAAAATCTCAATTGCGTTTCTATTTTCCAGTAAAAAGCTCAAAAGAGAATTTTCCCCACAGACACAATTTACAATAGCAAAAAGAAATACAGTAACTAGCAATAAATCTAACAAAAGTTCTGCAACATATACATGGAAAAAAATCATAAAACTTTATAAAAAGCCATAAATAAATGTAAAGACATCATGTTCATAAGAAGACTCAATACTGTAAGAAATGTCAATTCTCTCTAAAATTCATGTAAATATTAAATGCATTTCCAACCAAAATCCCCAAAGTATTCTTTTATAAAATTTTATAAGCTGATTCTAAACTTTACGTGAAAAAGCAAAACCCCAAAGAACAGCCAAAACGCTCAAGGAATCAAACAAGACAACTTGCCCAATCAGATATCAAGATGTAAAATAAAACAGGGGCTTCTCTGGTCGGGCAGTGGTTAAGAATCTGCCTGCCAATGCAGGGGACACGGGTGCGAGCCCTGGTCCGGGAAGATCCCACACGTCGCGGAGCAACTAAGCCCGTGCACCACAACTACTGAGCCTGCGCTCTAGAGCCCGTGAGGCACAACTACTGAGCCCACCTGCCACAACTACTGAAGCCCGCGCGCCTAGAGCCCATGCTCCGCAACAAGAGAAGCCACCGCAATGAGAAGCCCACGCACCACAATGAAAAGTAGCCCCCGCTCGCCGCAACTAGAGAAAGCCTGCACGCAGCAACAAAGACCCAACACAGACAAAAATAATTAATTAATTAAAATAAATAAATAAAATAAAACAAAACAACAGTAATTAAGACAGAATGGTATTAACATAAAGACAAACTGGCAAATGAAAGACAGCGCACAGTCCAAAAGCAGAATGCACAGTAGAGGAACAAATACAGACTTTTATGAAGAGGAAGTAAATGTTAAGGGACTGCACTGCAGATCACTGGGGAAAAGAGACTGTTGCGTAAATGGAGCTGGGGTAATTGATTATTCATATAAAAAATAAAATAAAATCCCTATCTTATACCATACATAAACCAATTCTCACGGGATTAAAGACTTGAACTTGAAAGGCAAAACTCAAACTTTTACAAGAAAATACAGGAATGGTTCTTTACAATCCCAAGGTAGGGAAGGGGTGTTTAATTTAAATGAAATATAAAAAGCATTAACCATAAACAAAAAGACTGATAAAATTGATTATATTAGTATCAAAAACCTGTTTATCAAGACACTTTAAAGAAACTGAATATATAAACAATTAAACTACATAAAGATACTGACAATGTATATAACAGAGAAAGGATTAGTATCTAGTATACAAAGAACTGCTGAACTCATAACAAGACAAAGAAATCAATGGAAAAAAGGCCCACAGTCATGAAGAGGCATTTCAATAAAAAGAAGCACAAAAGGCAAATCCTCAGCCTTGACATTTATCAGCTAAAACCATATGAAATACCATTTTACACCCATTAGATTAGTAAAAATTAAGAACTCTAACAATATTAAGTGCTGGCAGAAATGAGTATCAACAGGTACTCTTAGATACCCAAAATGTGGGATTATAAATTGTTACAATCACTTTAGGAAACATTTGGCATTATCTTGTTAAAGTGAACACTGCATACCCTACAATCTAACAGCTCTACTCTCAGGTATATACCTAGAGAAACTTGCATATAGATGCCAGGAGAAATGTACAAGTATGCTCAAAGCAGCATTCATTGTTACAGAGGGGAAAAAAAATAACAAAACACTGGAAACAATATAAACTTTCACTGATAGGAGAATAAATAAATTGTAGCTTTTTCACACAATGAAAACATATAGAGCAGCCCAAAGGAGCTACAGACACCTAGAAGGATAAGGTTGATTTCAGAAACAATGATGAATTCATTAAAAGTCTCAAGAAGACTACATAATAATTTTTATATAGCTCAAAAAACAGCAAAACTAAAATACATATTATTTAGAGATGCAGACATTTGTGGGGATTTTTAATCTATAAAAGTGATAAACACAAAATTCAGGAGAGTATTTTCCTCTAGGGCGAAGCAGGGAAATTGTATAGGGAAGCAACAAAGTAGGTTCCTAGATCTTAATTAGTGGTGAGTTCATGGACTTTCACTTTATGCTTATTAATGATTTATAACTTACATATCTTTCATATATGAAGTGTTGAAGCACATTACAGAATGGTTCAGGTAAAATGAGTCAGTGAATTTTCAATCTGCATGTCATGCTTATGGTGACAGCAAACAAGCATGTTTTCTCCTATCACTGTTAAAGAAACTGATAATCTACACACAAAGCACAAAGGTGAATGGTACAATTTAGTACCTTGACTTTCAGGAATCTGCTCCACTTTCAAAACAGCAGAAGGTTTTGAGAGAAGCCTTGCCTCTTTCTAAGGTGTTCACAGTAAAAGCCCTCTTTTCTCCATCAGGATAATCAGAATCAGAAGTTGTTCAATTCAGCAGAAGTCTTGGCTGAGATGGACAGACAGATGGACTATACACGGCACACTCATTAGCTAACCCTTTTATGAAGACCAAGACACATTCTTTGAATATGGATCACTTCTAGAGTACCGCATAGGATTTCCTGCATAGCCTACTGAGATTTTTCAAGCTCTCTGTGGTGAAGGACAGCTGTTTTGTTTTTAAATTTTCCGTCCATCATGGTCCAAAGAGAAAAAACCCAGAATACTAACATACTAGGAAAAAAACCCCTAGAATACTAAAAAAAAAAAAAAAAAAAAAAGTAGTTTTTAAAAGACTTGCAAAATTCAAATCCCAATTCTTTGCAGACTGGCAACAGTTTATGAACTAGTGCTGGTTTACAAAATGTAACATAAAGCATGAACTCTGGAGCCAGACTGTCAGGATAAGCTCCAGACAAATTACTCTCTGCCTTTGTTCATCTGTAAACGGGCTAACAAACAGTAATACCTACTTCATTGGATTATTGTGAGGAGTAAAGGAATAATATATGCTTAGCACTTTAAAATATGGTTTATTGTATAAACCATACCCATAAATATATTTTTTCTAAAACATCAGGCTGTCTCTTTAAAATGTAATGAGAAATGAAGATACTGAAAATACAGAATGCTTTATATTTCTAGTTTTATAATTTTCTCCAATCTTTTACATCATTATTAGTGACCAATCACAACACTTCTCTCAAAGCCGGTCAACGACTGGTCACTGAACATCTGCTATCCAGGTCATACACAGACTGCAAAGCATATAGTTGTGTTTCCTCCTTGTCTCCCAGCGACAAACCCATGTGACGTTTTACAAAAAAAGGATAACCAAACAAGAGAACTTGCCAACAAAGATAAAGCTACAGTAAAGGAACAAAAGTGTTAACACTGGAAGTCAAATTCTAATGGAACATAAATGGAGTTATAGAAGAAACACCTGACTGCAAGAATGTTGACACTGCTGCCATTGGGGAGACTAACATGCAGTCAGAGGAAGAACTCTGTGGAGGCAAACTTATCAATATAAGTGAGAAAAGTGGTTATGATGAAAAGGATGAAGATGTCTCAGAGGAAGTGACACCGGCAAAAAAATTCTTATTAAAGGAACTCATGGATATGTTTCATGACATTGAGAAGGCAATGGATGAAATGTTGGAAGCCGATCCAGACTTAGAAAGAAGTATGACAATTTGGCCAAGGCATAAAAATGATACTCCATACTGTAAGCTATACAACGGGGGGTGGGGGAGGGAAGCATGTGATTTCTCACTTGTAATTACAGTAAATATTATAGATCTAACATATGTAAAAATACATAAATATTAATAGGTCTAACCTACATTAACAAAAGGAAAATGGTCTCTTTTGGAAGCAAAGAATACAAAGTCCATCCATTCATGTCCCTTTCTACAACTGTGGCAGCCCACAGAGTACCTCTGAAAATTACACTTCACAGTAACAGAAACACACAAGTCCATGATTGGAAAATCCAAAGTCCCAAGGCTAAGTCCACTTCTTAATTTGCTCTAGCCATTTTTCCTACTGCTGGAAATACACAACATAAGTGTTTGGCAGCAATATACCAAAAGTGCCAAATATTGAGATAATGCTCTACAAAAGTATATATTTAAGTGCAACATGTTCTCAAACTTCTGGGTCTGAACTGCAGTATCACAAATTTCAAAATACAGATGGTCATATTTTGAGTCATCTATGCAGTCTTTTTCAAAAAGCCTTATTCCATACACTAGAATGAAAAAAACCAATCTATGCAAAATAAAACTAGGAACCATTGATAAAATCAAAGGTACGCACGCCACTCTTAAAATTTCTTAATCCTTAATATAGCATTAAAAATTAAGAGAAGTAACTTGCAAAATCTGGTTGTATTGAAAGGTAACTTGTGTTGCTTACAAATAACATAAGCCAGTGCACCATTTAGTCTGAGCTACTGCAGCATGACACCAACCAAGCCGGCATTACAGACCTGATCCATATTGGGCCTGTGAGCTTCAGAGAGAAGCTCTGTGCCTGGGTCACACACTGCTCTCCTAATTCCAGAGAGTTCTATGACCAAAACAAATATTTAATCATCTTCCTGACAAAAATATGGATCCATATGTAATACAATTTGACAGAAAGAAAACATTAGCTTTTAAACTTAAAGCAAGAAATCTCAAGTCTCCCAAAGCTTCAATTTCTTCATCTGTAGAAAGGAAGATAATACCAATTCATAAGATTGAGAGACTCAGAAATAAGGTACGAGGGGCACTTACTCCATTGTCTGGCTCTTTTTCCAGGTCTTAACCTGTCACATTAGGCCAACAGCATTCCCTCTGCATAGGTGCCGTTACTACCATTCTTGTAGTTTTCAAGGCCCAAAGAGTTTAAGCAGCACCAGAGGGTGACAGAATTTCTGTTTGACGATTCAACAAGCAGTACTAAAATCTTTATCTTATCTCCAGCTGTGCTTGAGATACAAAGAAATAAGCAAATCTTTATCCTGAAAGAGGTTAATGACTTCCTGTGGAAATGATACTTGCATATGTAAAAAGTAACAAGTCCTTAACAATTCTGTCCATACTAGATCACTGTTACAGACTACAATTATAATAGAAATTTAGAGAAAATTTAGTGTGAGAAGGTATATTCCAAGATACTTAAGAATCTTTTCATGGGGCTTCCCTGGTGGCGCAGTGGTTAAGAATCCTCCTGCCAATGCAGGGGACACAGGTTCAAGCCCTGGTGCGGGAAGATCCCACATGCCGCGGAACAACTAAGCCCGTGCGCCACAACTACTGAGCCTGTGCTCTAGAGCCCGTGAGCCACAACTACTGAAGCCCACGCACCTAGAGCCCATGCTCCACAACAAGAGAAGCCACCGCAATGAGCAGCCCACGCACCACAATACAGAGTAGCCCCCACTCGCCACAACTAGAGAAAGCCCACATGTAGCAACAAAGACCCAACGCAGCCGAAAATAAACAAATTAAATAAATAAATAAATTTTTTTTTAAAAAAAATCTTTTCATGGACCCCACAACACATCAGTTCATTCAACAAAATGTTTGGCTCTTTCCCAGGACTGAAAGCCTGTTCATTGTCATTGTATCCCCTGCACTAAGCACAATGCCTGACACGTTGTAGTCTCCAATGTGTGTATCCTGGATGAGCGGATGAGTGAATTAAGCAAACAATATGAAAAATGATTTAAAGATACCAGAATAAATGTGACATGTTTAGAGTTATGGCCCCATAAGACAGGCCATTCTGCTAAAAGGATTTGTTTGGGAAAATGAGAGATGAGGAGAGATCAGTAAAAAAGTAATGGGTTAGGGGACTTCCCTGGTGGTCCAGTGGTTAAGAATCCGCCTTCCAAAGCAGGGGACTCGAGTTTGATCCCTGGTCGGTGAACTAAGATCCCAATACCGCGGGGCAACTAAGCCCGTGCCCTCTAGAGCCCGCACGCCACGACGAAGACCCCGAGTGCCACAACTAAGACCCGATGCAGCCAAATGAATAAATAAATAAATATTTTTTAAAAGCAATGGGTTAACTGATAAAATTTAGAAAAATGTGTTATTTCCCCTATTTAAATTTAAATTAATAAATAGACTTTAAATAAAATACTCTAAGGTGTGCACCATGGTTTTATAGATAATGGTTTTTCCAGGCTAACAAAATAATTCAATTGCAACAAGCATAGATAACCACTTTGAAGAGATACTGTATGTCTGATTTGTAGTATTACTGCACAATTATCTGAGTAGTCATCAAATAGTAGATTTTTCAAAACTATTAAAAAATGCTTTGTCACAAAATTCTTTTTTTTTTTAATGTGCTAAACTGTTTCCTAATGGCAATTCAACAAAGATTAGTAGAGGACTTCCAACACCAGATGTCACATGCAAGGCAGAGTATAAAATGCTGAGTAATATAAGACCTGCCCTCCAGAAGCTCACAGTCTATGAGAAGACATGTAAACAAATTATTGCAATACAGTGTAATACAATGCTACACCAGAGTTCTGTGGATAAAATGCTTTGGGAAAAGAAATGAAGGAGTAATTGAATTATGCCTAGAGGACAGTGTCAGAGAAAGCTAGAGAAGTGATGGCCCTTGAATTTGCCTTGTATGTTTAAAAACACCACCACCACTAACAACTTCCAAAAACATTTTTCATATGCTTTAAATTAAGTAAAACATTTTTTTAAGTATTTATATGAGCATATCCATTAACCTGGAATAAAAGGATATTCTCTCCTCCTAAAAGGGTTATTTTAAATGCTATCCATCTGGTTGCTAACAAGGGGCACATAATAGGTTAACGCTGAAGTCCTTAAGAAAAAGCTTTGTTAAATTGAGACCGAGGCAACATCTAGAATTCCAGAGAACATGGGACTTCCCTGGCAGCCCAGTGGTTAAGACTTCACCTGCCAGTGCAGGGGGTGTGGGTTCGATAGGGAAGCTGAGACCCCACATGCCTCAGGGCCAAAAAACCAAAACATAAAACAGAAGCATTATTGTAACAAATTCAATAGAGACTTTAAAAATGGTCCACATCAAAAAAAATCTTAAAAAAAAAAAAAAGAATTCCACAGAACAACAGGTAAGATTTTTCAGTCCCACTAAACAACAAAAACCACGCCAATTTTTTCAACAATTACTATCCCATTTGCTATGCATGTTTAAATCTTAATCTGTTTGTCTTTCTTTTACTTCTACTTATTGGAGAGTTTAGATAATTCCAGATATTGACTACTCAAGCCTGAACTTATACACCAACTAAGGGGGAAACACGTTCAAGAGAGGACATGTACTCATTGTGGTAATCATTTCACAATATATGGAAATCAAACCATGATGCTGTACGCCTTAAACTTATGCAGTGATGTATGTCAATCACTCCTCAATAAAACTGGAATAAACAAAGAATAGGGAAAAAAATGTACTATTCTAAAAATTATTCTTTAATGACCAAAGTGTGTGTGTGTGTGTGTGTGCGTGCGTGTCTGTGTTAAAGCTTTATCTTTAAAACACTGTCCAAAAAAGCTACACATCCTGGGATAAAATCGATTTTTTCTGTGTCTATCTTCTCCTCCTTAAAAACAAACAACCTTACATATCCTACAGGCTTTTTTCTTAAGAATGAAAGTAGCCACATGATATCTAATGGGTTCAACAGATACAAAACATCAACAAAAACAACTACAAAAGCATCACATCATATAGGTTAATTTAATTTCTCAAAAGAGCTGGTAATTCTTTAATGGAACTTTGCTTTTCCTAACTTTAAGAGGTTTTGCAGAGATATACAAGTGGAAAATAATCAGTATTTCCAGATTTTGGCATACATATGTATATTACCTAATGCTGCCTCTTATGTACTAAGAAGGGACTGTCATTTCCTGAAATTACTGTCAACATGTACACATACCATTTTGTGCTACATGCTCAAAATAGTGTATGAGTGTTATTCCTAAACATTAGTGTAAACACAAGAATAGAAGGCAAATCAATAAATTAAAACTTCTCCAACCTATGTAGAGAAAAAACTAATATTGTGCTATCTTTATTTTACAGACTTAAACACCTTAGTTTACATGATTTAACAGATGAACATCCACAAACCAAAGGAATGTATCACTGCAAAACTTCAACTGCTGTTATGAATACTTTCATATCATCAGTAATTTTTACCTATATATTTCAGAATAAAAAAATAAACAAGATATGATTTTAAAACAAATCACGTAATTTAAAAATAAATCTAAAATTTTAAATGTGCCTTTACAAGGGAAAGATCTGGCAGGCACTGCCTCAAATGAGAGATCAAACTTAGTATCATCAAGAAATGTGACAGACATTGCATGCCTCCTGATGTGATACAATGGGACATCCTCAATAATATCCTATGTAAAATACTTGTCAAATATGTTTAGCCTGAATCTATTTACAAGGAGACATAAAACAGACAAATCCAAATTATGGAACAATTTCTAAGACAACCTGCCTGGATTGGAAGGAGCAGGTATGAGGTTACCATAAAAAAAAGCAGGCGTTCCATTTCGGCCATGTTAAATGCGCCAGGGCTAGGGCCTCCAAATGAAACATACACGGAGGGTGGATGGAGTACAAGAGTGGAGGTCATAGAAGGTCAGCCCACAAATACTGCACCTCCACCCCTATGACTTCTTATTTTGAGATAATGATCCAAAGACCAGGGATTCTTGAGAAATCATTCACAGTGGCAGCAACGAAAGACCAGTGCCAGTGTCCTAACCAGACTATAACCTGGACTGTGTTTTCCTGATGCTTGCCCTCCTTTGGTTACTGCTCAGCTTCTGGAGCCTGAATTCCCAGTCTCTGCACCAATTCTGTGAGCTACTTGCCAGCCTCCCAATAAATTCCTTTTCTATCCAAATTACCCTGTCAATTTCTGCAAGTTGCAACCAAAGATGTTTGAATTAATTATAAAGAATATTCTGGGCTCAAATACAAAGCTAATTATAATTTCCTTCCTGATTTAAAGCCATTCCTACAAATAAGCAAAACTTAACTAGGTTACAAATGTAACTCAGGTGCAGAGTATGAAAATACTATGAAATTAAAGATGACATAAATCAGCTTTTTGAGACATTTAAGAGGTGACTGTATCACTAAAACACTTTAAGTTCCAAAGTATAAAATTTGAACATTAAAAAAAGTATAAGAGAAAATCCAGAAGAGATGACAAAATGCCAAGATCATTTTAAACTATATCAATCAAATAAAAAACTAAAAAAACTTTCCAGAAAAATTAAACACTGAAGCATGTTTTGAGAAAATAAGAACACTAGAATGATACAGGTTTTTACAAAGTGTTCTCTCTGGGGTAGGATGCTTTCTTTTT
Organism: Balaenoptera acutorostrata; assembly: GCF_949987535.1. Taxonomy (NCBI): domain Eukaryota; kingdom Metazoa; phylum Chordata; class Mammalia; order Artiodactyla; family Balaenopteridae; genus Balaenoptera; species Balaenoptera acutorostrata. The sequence continues at coordinate 10,937,052 of NC_080080.1, read as the reverse complement.
GCTTTATAAATTGCTCCAAGAACAGTAATGAAAAAATTCTCCACCTGGGTCTACCTTTTCTTTAGACCCCTATTTCACATGCTTCCTCACTAAAAACACTAAGTAAAACTACTTTTCATTGTTTCTGAAAACCTTTCACAATTCAAGTCAAAAGTGAATTTTTAGCTCTACTAAAAGCTAACACTTCTTACATCCTTGATAGTAGTACCCTATAGTCCTATAAATCCCCTAATCCATTTTGTGTTTTAAAGAAATACATTTAGAGGAAGTAAAACACATGTTAAGGGGAGTAAGAACATTTAAAACTATAGGAAACATCTGCTTTAAAGAGGAAAGAGGGCTATTAGTACTTGTGAATACCTACTGTGTACCACACATTTTGCTGTAGACCATAACCTCTCTGTAAAACACTAGAAAGCAGGTGATGTTACCCTTTTTATAAAAAGTAAATGAGGAAAATTAACCTCAAAAATTGGTTTACTTACCTCATGTCAGTGCTAACAAGGGGTGACTCAAGCACAGATCTGCCTGGTCCCAAAGCTGATGTCATTTTATCCACAACAAAATGCCTCAATGGGCACATTCTTCTCGTAAAAATTTGTTTTCATTGATATTTCTCTCATTAGAAAAACAATAGTACCATTACCCCGAACAAGCAGAACCTGTGGGATGTAACCATAAAGCAACTTTTTGTTCACTGCTGTCCTTTAAAGTTATTCTTTGGCGATAGTTAATGTCCCTGAACTTTTATTTCGGCAAGCCTATGACTTTGGTCATTTTCAAATTATAAAAACTATCTGAGTTTACAAATTGATAGGTCCAGTTTAGTATAATCGTCAAAATTTTTCATTCAAGGTTACAGCTTCTCCCCTATGCCAGCTCTGCCTAAGGCAGGCTAGCAGCTTAGGCAGTATTAGAGGACTGTGCTTTACCCCTCTCCGTTCTACCTTAGTAACGCTGGGTGGGCAATTAAGCGTCGCTGCAGGACATGGGCACCCTCTTAGCTCAAAATGCATAAAGCCGATCTGTCAGGAACTGCTTTCAGGGCCCTGGGAAGCTCTCACCCACTCCAGCCCTTTGAGATCTCTCACTGAAATTCCCTTGATGGAGAACAATGCATCTCCTCTGGGAATCCAGCTGTTTATTCCTCCCCACTCCACCCCATACCACCCTGCTCCTATGGGCTTTCTCTCACTAGTGGCCCTCATCAGGTCCACAGGAAACACGTACCCCTTGCCCCAAAGAACACTAACCCACATAGGGTCTTCGTTTTCCTGAGCTGCCAGAGCAGACAGCATCTCCTTCGCCCAGGCATGGGTGAGACAGACATCAACCCACTGTGTCCCCCAAAACTGAACCAACCGCAGAGTAAGCTGTCCAAGTCACTGCCTGTACTTGGGGGCGGGGCACCAGACTGGGAGGGGTATTAGAAGAAACTCCTAGCACACCAACAACTCGGTTCAAAAACTCTTCTAATTTCCAACTTCCTGAATCTTTTTATACCAACAGATGGGGTAGGTGTTAGAAGTCACAAGATCCATTTTCTGGCTCTTTCTTTTGCAAGACCTGAATGGCGTTCTTACAACTCATCTCAGAATTGTGCATCTACTGACTGAGGGCTAAACTCAGAATAAGAGTTCCTTTTTAACATCTTATTACATAATGTACTTAACACTTTTTCTAAAACTTCCACCACAAGTGGGAAGAAAAATCCATAATCCCACCAGTTAGCCACTGCTAACTGCTTTCCATTCTGTAGAGACCATTTGTCATCTGAAAAATTTCCTATTTCAAGTTTTAACTTTTTAAAATCGTGAATGAAAACACCTCATTTATATAATTTCATTGAGCAATTCAGTTTTCCACACAATCTAAGCATGCCATTTTCAAACACCAAATTTCCACTGAACCAATGTGCAAGTGGCTTTCTGAAACCTGTCTCTCTCAAAACCTTTAATGGCTCCCCACTGCCAGAAATTAAACTTCAATCTTTTTAAATTAAGCATAATCTGTATGGTCTCCTATATCTGCTACCCCTCTAAATGTGGTTTTAAACCATGTATTCATCATATAAAATCATACTGCAAGAAAAATGTGAATGTCAGAGGAGTTTCTGATCATGTAATTTGACCTACACTCATATGAGTCTGGTCACAGCTCCACAATGGCTACTCAAAGTATCTCAGGGTCCAGCTTCATCAAGGCGACGAGGCTGAATTCACAAAGTACAAAAGAGCAAATATGCTCTTCCTTTATAACACGGTAAAAACCAAGCCTGCAGCAGGGATCAGTCCCCACCTGACTGCAAGTAAAACTATTACTACCCATACGTATATATTTATTGGCTCCACGCTCATTGTCACAACTGCCAAAAAGTTTATCTAATACTCAAGAGGAGATTTATGGGAACTTTAAACGTCTGGGTTTTTTTAAATTATTCTCTTTTTAAAATTTCATTTATTTTTGGCTGCGTTGGGTCTTCGTTGCTGCACGCGGGCTTTCTCTCATTGCGGCGAGCGGGGACTACTCTTCGTTGCGGTGCGCAGGCTTCTCATTGCGGTGGCTTCTCTTGTTGCGGAGCACGGGCTCTAGGCGCGCGGGCTTCATTAGTTGTGGCACGCGGGCTCAGTAGTTGTGCCTCACGGGCTCTAGAGCACAGGCTCAGTAGTTGTGGCGCACGGGCTTAGTTGCTCCGTGGCATGTGGGATCTTCCCGGACCAGGGCTCAAACCCGTGTCCCCTGCATTGGCAGGTGGATTCTTAACCACTGCACTACCAGGGAAGTCCCAAAACTTTAAATGTTTAAAACTGGATTTGGGGATTAATTTTGTTAAAGTTTCACACATAATTTGCCATCCATTCACAGAGCACACATTTAAAATTTTGTTTTAAAGCCATCTTTCAGCAGATGAAGTGAGAAATAAATTCCTTTTAACATGCTACCAAGAAAACAGCACTCACAGTTCTCAGTCCAAAGAATCTTCACTCTTCTCACAAGTTTGTGTCAGTAAAAACTCACAGAATTACAAAAGCACCCGAAGAAAGAAAAACAATCAGTTATCTCTTAAAGCTGACAATAGATGCATTCACTCAAAAAGTACACAGGAACAAGGAGCGTGGGCAAATACTGACGTGTCTTTATGTATAACTGTGGAGGGTGTGTGTGCACTCATACAACATGCATATATGTGCAGAGACGTCTGGAAACACGTTCACCAAAACAGTGACTACTTAGATGGTGATTTTTGCTTTCTTCTTTTACTTTTCTATATTGTTTCAACTTTTATGAATATGAGTATATATTTTTACAAGAAAAGATGAATGCTATTTGCATTATTACAATATGGTATGAAAAGCAACAGTAATCAAAGTACATGGTACTGGCAGAACGAAAGACATGTAGACCAATGAAACAGAAATGAGAGTCCAGAAATAAACCCATATATCTACGGTCAATTGATTATCAACAATCAATATCAATCAAAAATACCAAGGCAATTCAATAGGGAAAAGGACAGTCTCTTTCAACAAATGGTGCTGAGACACCTGGATATTGATATACAAAAAGATGAACTTAGATTTTACCTCACACTATATACAAAAGTTAATTAAAAATGTATCAAAGGCCTAAATGTAAGAGCTAAAACTGTAAAACTTTTAGAAGGAAACATAGGAGTAAATCTCAGGACCCTGAGTTGGGCAAAGATTTCTTGGACACAGCACCAAAAACACGATCCTAAACACAAAAGAAAAAAAGATAAACTGGACTCCATCAGAATTCAAAAACCCTGCAACTCAAAAGAGACCATTAAGAAAATAAAAAGGGGGCTTCCCTGGTGGTGCAGTGGTTGAGAGTCTGCCTGCTAATGCGGGGGACATGGGTTCGGGCCCTGGTCTGGGAAGATCCCACATGCCGCGGAGCAACTAGGCCCGTGAGCCACAACTACTGAGCCTGCGCGTCTGGAGCCTGTGCTCCACAACAAGAGAGGCCGCGATAGTGAGAGGCCCGCGCACCGCGATGAAGAGTGGCTCCCGCTTGCCGTAACTAGAGAAAGCCCGCGCACAGAAACGAAGACCCAACACAGCCAAAAATAAATTAATTAATTAATTTAAAAAAAAAAAAGAAAGAAAATAAAAAGACAAGCCATTGACTGGGAGAAAATATTTGCAAATCATGTATCTAATAAGGAACTTGGATCCAGACTATATAAAAGTACTCTTATGACTCAGAAATAGACAACGCAATAAAAAATGGGCAAAAGATTTGAAAAACATTTCACCAAAAAAGATATAAAAATGGCTTTAAAAGATATTCAGCGTCATTAGTCATCAAGGAAGTGTAAATTCAAACCACAGTAATATATCACTTCACACCAACTAAAACTGTCATAATCCAGGGACTTCCCTGGTGGTGCGGTGGTTAAGAATCCGCCTGCCAATGCAGGGGACACAGGTTCAAGCCCTGGTCCGGGAAGATCCCACATGCCGTGGAGCAACTAAGCCCATTCGCCACAACTACTGAGCCTCCGCTCTAGAGCCCGCGTGCCACAACTACTAAAGATTACATGCCTAGAGCCCGTGCTCCACAACAAGAGAAGCCACCGCAATGAGAAGCCCGTGCACCGCAACAAAGAGTAGCCCCCGCTCACCGCAACTAGAGAAAGCCCGTGTGCAGCAATGAAGACCCAACGCGCCAAAAATAAATAAATAAATTTATAAAAATAACTAAATAAATAAATAAAATAAAATTGTTATAATCCAAAAAGACAATGACAAGCGTTGGGAGGATTTGGAGAAACTGAAATCCTCATATGGCAGTCTGGACAATAGCAGGTTTTTAAAAAATTAAACATAAATTTACCATGACCCAGCAATTCCTTTCCTAGGCATCTACCCAAAAGACATGAAAACATATGGCTGCACAAATGTTCAAAGAAGCATAATTCTCAATAGCCAAAAAGTAGAAACAGGGACTTTCCTGGTGGTCCAGTGGTTAAGAATCCACCTTCCAATTCAGGCGACACGGGTTCGATCCCTGGTCAGGGAACTAAGATCCCACATGCAACGCAGCAACGAAGCCTGCACGCTGCAACTACTGAGCCCGCGTGCCACAACTAGAGAGCCTGAGTGCTGCAACTATTAAGCCTGAGCACCACAACTAGAAGGAAGCCCGCACGGCACAACGAACAGCCCGCGCACCGCAACTAAGACCCGACACAGCCAAATAAATAAATAAATAAATATTTTTTAAAAAGAGACAATCCAAATGTCCATCAACTGGTAAATGGATAAACAAAATGTAGTATATCCATATAATGGAATACTACTCAGCAATAAAAAGGAACGAATTATTGGTGTACACGTGACCCTTGAATAACATGGGTTTGAACTGCACAGGTCCACTTCATGTGGACTTTTTTTCAATAAATATGCAATAGAGTTAAGTACTACATGATGAGGTTGGCTGAACCTGAGAATGCAGAACTGCAGATACAGAGGGCAGACTGTAAAGTTATACACAGATTTTCAATTGTCTATATATACTATGTTTTTCCCTATACATACATACTTATGATAAAGTTTAATTTATGTTAGGCACAGTAAGAGATTAACAACAATTAATAATAAAATAAAACAATCATAACAACTTACTTTAATAAAAGCTACGTGAATGTGGTCTCACAATATCTTATTGTACAAATTTAACACTTTTTCCATCTTAACTAAGCACTTATACACTGTGGCCATAACTTCTGCAGTTTGAGGTGTGACAGTAAAACAAGCACAAGTTTCTTTTTCCTTCTTCACAATTTCACAAACAGATTTGCTCTTACCTTAGATCTTAGCAACCTCTGAATACGACTTTTTTTCTTTCCTTATTAAGTCAAGAACTTTCACCTTTTCACTTAAAGGAAGCACTTAACAGCTTCCCTTTGGCATATCCGAATTGCTAGCATCACCACTCTTGCAGTTGGGGCCATTATTAAGTTAAAGAAGGGTTACTTGAACAGAAGCACTGCGAAACCATGACAGTCGATCTGATTACCCAGATGGCCACTCAGTGACTAAGGAGAAGGATATACTGGACAAAGGGATGACTGACATCCTAGGCAGGATGGAGTGGAACAGGCACAAGATTTGATCATGCTACTCAGAACAGCACACAATTTAAAACTTATGAATTGTTTATTTCTGGAATTTTTCATAGAATATTTTCAGACCCAGGTTGACCAGGCTGAAACCACAGATAAGGGGGAACTACTGTAAGCGGTTACCTGGGGCTGGGGGTAGGGATGAAAATGAAGTATAATAGGGAACAGGGAACTTATCGGGTTGATGGTAATGTTTCAAAACTGGATTATGATTCAGTAAATTCAGTAAATTTTCAAATTCAGTAAATTTCCTAAAAATCATAGTATTATACAAAGTGGGTGAATTTTATGATAGGTATACTTCAGTAAGATTGTTTTTAAAACAATAGCAGGAAAAAAGTTAACACATGGTTATGTTTATTGACGGAATTACTGGTTTCTTCTAGATGCCAAAGTTAAAAATCAGTGATACAACAAAACTGTGTTAAAAGAAAATATACATTAAAATAGCATATCATAATAGCACACGTAACACTTATCTCCATTATCAGGACTATAGGTGATTTTTACTTTCTACTTTTCTGTACAGTACTTCAGAGTCATGGGAGTACATCTGTTTGACCAAATTAGCTAACAGCCCCTCATCTTTACTAAGATTAAAAAAAAAAAAAAGTCACCTGCTTCTTCTATATTAATTATATAATCTGGCTATACAGGATTATAATAGGAATAAAGCTATATAAAGACAAACACACACATATGGATATTACATATTTGTATATTCCTATACCAGAGACTAAAAAAGAAAGCAGAATTATCCAAAGTCTGCTCCAGAACTCTCTGGATAGGAATCCAGCAAGGTCATACCTAAAGAGAAGGGAACTGAAGGTAAATTCAACATATGCTTTAACCCAAATGAATGTAATGAATGAAGCTGACTTCTTGGTACTTTTGAAAATAGCTTGGTAAGTATATTTATGAAATACCAGAACATGTTAAATATTTAAATCTATTCACTACTATTCAAGTAATGAATAGTTCCTAGCAGTCTTTTCCAGAAACCTCAACTAACTCATGAAAAGGTAACTTACAGTTCCCATTTTACAGAAGACGATGGAAAAGAGTGTATATAAAGATTTTAGGCACAATGAATTAGTTAAGAAGCCCTGATGTGCAATGTGACCTTGCTACAAGGGGAAAAAAGTGCCTGGGATAAATTGTCTTAGAGCACCTGTTTAACCCTACTTTATGACTTGAGGGCAGTTTCCTGTAACACCATAAACTAGTTATACTTTTTAAAAAACTGTTCTTTCATTTTTCACTTGTGAGGCCCAAATAAAATCCTAGAAGGGCTCTGAGAGACCAGAGGCAGTAAAAGGACTTCACAAAAAGTTCTGCTTGTATACCTCAACTAGGAAGAATTTCAAAGTGCTTAAACATGTTAAAAAATTATTTAAATGCATAAGCTATCTACCTATCCAAACTAGACAAATTGAGAATGGTTTAAAAAGTTAAATTTGATTTTAATAAAACAAGATAACACTATTTTTAAGCTGCTTATAAAGAAAACACTGAAAATCAACTAAAATGAAGTTCGTAAAAGGCACACATTAAATATGCTAATAGACTACTAAAAAGGGGTCAGTGACACATACCAAAGACAGAACACTGGCCAGTTGTCACCATGACACATACTATAATGGAACTTAGGCACACCCATTTCAGAGGGTTGCCAACCCCAGGCTACATATTTTGACTATTGCTTCAACATACTGTTCTATAAATAAAAAGAAAAGCTTTAGTTTAATTATATTCACATTTTAATATAGGAAGTCCCACTTATCAAAGACTATTTCCAAAATGCTTCAGCCTTTCATTTTTAGGCATCAACCTACTTTTACCCACTAGCAACTGAGCACTAGTGCCACCATAACTAGAAGATTATTTTACATTTCCAAGTCTAAATTCATGTACACTTTAAGCCAAATGAATGGAATAAATGAAGCTGACTTCTCTGTACCTTTAAAAACAACTTGGATAAATATATTTACTTAATATCAGAACACATTAAATATTTAAGTCAAAAGAAGTTCAAACATAATCTTCAGCAAGTAAAGCCAGCTTTCAAAATAATACTTCTATAAGTATTGTTTACAGAAAAAAACTGGAAAGAAGGATTTAGAAAATGCAAGTTGATAAAATGGAGCCCTACCCCCTTAAAAAACAAAACAAACATGAAAAACTGCAAGTTTAAACCTCCCTCCAACTATGCTAGCCTCTCCCCTAAATCTATACTGTCTCAAGATCTAGAGAAAAAGAAGCCTCACTTAAAAAAACACTGTACTTAATTAACATTGTTTTGTTTCTTAAAACTTGCCAGAATTCTAAGTAGAGCAATGTAGTTTGATATAAAGAAAAGCAAAGTGGTCCCATTCCTTGCAACCCAAGGTGGTTTTCTCATATTTCACTTTAATGTTCCTGAAATTCTACATATGATTTTTTTTTTCAAATCAAAAGGCATCTGAACATGTTAGACATTACTTTTTGAGTAAATGTTATTGGTTAGCAACTTACCTTGGAGAAAATTAATCCCAAAATTCCACGGAAGTCATTGCATAGAGGTTTGCCCTCAAAAACAAATCAAGGACATGAACACCAATAATAATACGTATTGTGTTCTTAGTATATGCCAGCTTCTTTTTAAAGTCAGATTTATTGAAGTGTAATTTACATATGCTGGGAAACAATTCTCTATAGGTCTGTCTTGTTAATATGTTGCAAGCAGAGGTACCAACTGCCTTTTGCTTCGAACTGAACTATATTTTCAAGGACATCCGTGCAGCAAACAGCCTTGAAAGATAAAGACAGTGGCTCCCTCTGGAGCAAAGGATGGACATGCTTACTGTCCCGTATAATGTATCCCTCTAGAGCAAAGGACAGACTTGCTTACTGCTCATTACAAAAGATTTGGGTTCCCTAAACGCAGGGCTTCTCTCCAATATGGACCACTATGGGTGCCTGAGAATCAGGAAACCATTACAAATGCTGATACGCTGGCTACTACTATTACTGAGAGGAATAAACTGTCCTTCATCTCTTACACAGGAGTCTCATGTCTTCTACCAGCATCCATGAAAACGTGGCAGGGAAACTTATTCTCTTCAAAGTAGGATAAGATCTCAGATCATCATGATTCTGCAGTTTTGGCAACAAGAATGGGATACTGACATAGCCATGACTTCCTAGGAGAGAGAGAATAAAGGCCCCCTGAGGTCAGAGTTCTGGGAAATGAGAAGACACACTAGAATCAGAGAGTGATCCTGTTGGTGGGTGGACAGAAGGTGGGAATAAGGATCCCCACTGTCCGGTTAATGAAAGGAGTTGAGTTCATGTTTGGAAACAGCGCAGTGAGAAGTGGGATCAAAATCAGGCATTGAAATGGTGACTTGGCTGTTACTCATTCTCCCCTGGGCTGGCAGAGGAAGGGATGTGTCATGATGATGGGCAACAAGCGTTGTGTCTCCAGGTGAAAAGCCGTGACTGCTGAGCCAGAGTCCCCAAAGCTAAAACAGACTGTGTAAGTAATGATGACCTTGCTGACAATATAGAGCTTTAGACGGACCAAAAGTATTAGAAATTCTTTTGGCTGAATCACAAGGGAATGACCAAAAGTGAATACAAAGCCTTGATTCCTGGCACAGAGTTGCTCTCTCCCTCCTGCCTCCTTCTCTATCCCTCTCTACTACTATCCCCAAACTCTTCTGCTTTACAGAGAAAAATAATAAGGGATAGGGCTGAGGTCTCCCTGACCCCCAAGAAGGACTGAAGGCCATACAAACCCCTGAGAAGCTGTCCAGGAAACTTTAGAGAGGGACTCAAACTTTTATGGCTCTCCTGGATACAAACACCCTCCTATCTGGTCCCACAGAGGAAGGGACATCAGATTCAGCTAATAGGGTTTGGGCAGGATTTACAGTAGGGAAGGGAAATGAAGCGACTTATTGCTGGGGCTCTTTGGGCCAATCCAATGTCCTCTTGTTGTTGCTTCTACATCCATCCTCATGTATAGTAGGAACTTATGTGGTATACGGTTGTACTTCCCCTTCCTATATGTCCCAGAGGGGATTCTCCCGATCAGGAAGGGCTGCATGTAGAAAAGTGCTAGTATTCTAGTACCTTTGGGGCTCCACAACCCTCATAACCATTTTTAGTCACAAGTCTCTGTGACTCATGATTTTACTGATTGGAGCCTCTGACAAAGGTGCCACCTGTAGGTGCCCCTGGGGTTGGACTCTTCTGCCTTCCTGACACAGCTATCAGGCACGCTCCTTTTGTTAAGCAGCTATTAGCTTGCTACTGGGCTCTTGTGGAAACTGAATGCCTAACTCATGGAGGCCTCATAAGTTCGAGTCTGATATTCCTATTCTGGGGTGGATCAACTCATACTCAATGACTAACAATATGGAGAGTCAACTGAAAATGCGTATTTGCAAATATAGCTGGACTGCCTTAGCCCCACATCTCAACTTTACATGAAAAAGTGGCAGTGAGCCCTCTGGGGGAAATTCATCCTCTACTCTACCACTGGACACAAAGTTATGCGTTCAATGGAGCCCACATCCAGTTAATCATCAAATCTTGTAGACTTAACATCACCCCTCCATTGTCAATAGGGGTACTGATCACTATCAATTCTTTCCTGGACTTTAGCAACAGCCTTTTAACTTGCTCGCCTGTATTCAATCTTACTTTACCTTCAATCCATTCTCCAACAGCTGTCAGAACAATCTTCTGAAAAGACGAATGAATATTTCACTCTCATCCCTTTTAAAGTCCTACGATGGTTTCCCCTGGCCTTCAGTCCAAACTGACTTGAACTTGTTAACATGACTCAGCCAGCCTTACAGCTTACTTACTGTCTACCTCTTTCTCACACCTCCTTTATAACCTGTATTACTGCCATACAGAACCAATAACCGTCTCTAAGATGTACAGGACTTCTCTTATCTCCAGGCTCTGGCCTCTCCTTCTTCCGATGCACATGCATTCTCCCTTCTGCCCAACTGACTAATGGTCCACTCTTCAGATCTTAATTTAGATGGCATTACAACATGGGCATTTATCCTGACTCATAAAATAAGATTAGGTACCTGCGAAATTCATACTGTCTATTTTTCTCTATCTTTTCTTCTACTGTAAAAAAGGGACCCCTAACATTTTATTCACTGTTATATAACCCTGCTTATGTGCTCAATAACTACTTGGGTAATTAATGGCAATCATATACCAGGTATTGTGCCAGGTGTCAAAGAAAACAAACGATCAAAACCAAAAAAGAATTGTAATGAACATTCGACTTAGAAATGCATCACATCCTTCCCTATTATGTTGCATTGAAATTAATACAAAAATTTCACAAGAGTGTTATGAGGCACGTAGCAGAGATAGTATTATTCCTATCTTATAGATCTGACAATACTATCAGACAAGAGCAAATCAGGGCTTAAATGCAATGTTTTTGTCCATACATACTAAAATTTTACAAGTAGAATCTATCAATAAGCCAAGTTGAGAATTCCCTGGCGGTCCAGTGGTTAGGACTCCGCGCTTTCACTGCCAAGGGCCCAGATTCGATCCTGAGTTGGCAACTCAGATCCCACAAGCCATGCGGCATGGCCAAAAAAAAAAAAAGAGCACAAGTCAACAAACTACAAAAGTGCACTTCAAGAACTAGTTATTCTCCGTTTTCATTTAAATTAGCGCCTTCAATTCTCCACTACCCTCACTTAGAACAGAAAAATGGCATAAATAATCCCCCAAATAATAATATCTAGGAATATGTCAGAATTTTTTTTCACAGCGTTTTCTCAAACTGTTTGACCTTAGTAGTCAGTGTAATTTGGATTATCTGAGAACACGCCAATTTAAAACTGGGAGGAGGATTTTAGGCACAGTATATGTAGACACAGTGAAAAGTGTATCAGCTTAAATTTAACATAGACCAGACATAATGCACCAACTAGAATACATCAAGCAGAGATTACTTGCATGGCAGAAAATAACTGTACAGGATTGAAAGCTTCACAATGCTGCACAGAATAGTACCACAGAACATCATCTTTTCAAATTAAATAGATACAAAAATACATCTTTGCATTAGGTCTTCTTTTTAAACAAAATCACCCAATGTCTTTGTAAACAGCCATTTTCACCCATGGTACCACAATCAGGAAGTGGCACATGTCACAAGAAATGCGTACAGTTAAAGAATCAAAATTCTTAGAATGATTTCCTTGTTTAAATAGGTTTACAAATGTCACTCATTTGCATTGCAATATACTTGCATGAGTGTGGAAGGGGCGAAGCTACAGCCAGCGAGCAGGAAATCATAATCCTGTGTGTGCTCAGAGAGTAAAGAACAGTGAACACTATCCATCCTGTGTGGCAGGTGAAAAAGTCTGGAGATCTGCTGCTTTAAGTAAGCCTTCTAAATATATAACATAAAATACAGGACCTCAAATTAGTACTTTGAAACAGAATTTTAGGGAAGACTACAAGTCACAGAGGCCTGGGTTTAAATGCCAGCCTTCCTCATCCTACTTGGGCATGTGCTTGGACAAGTTACCTAAGCAGTTTGAGCCTTACTTTCCTAATGTTAATTAACAATTAACTAGGAATTAACCTACACCTTGCACAGCTGTCATAAAACTAACTTAATGTGTACAGAGAACTTGGCACAGAGGTGTTCACTGTGTAACAATTAAGAGCCAAGACCCAGATCTACCACTTAGTAGTTGTGTCACTTTTGTTACTTAACCTTAGTTTCCCAGCCTGTAAAATGTAAATACTAACACCTATTAGCATTATGGTGTTGTAAAGATTAAATGTCTTACAACACTGCCTGGCAAGAAGCACACACTAGGTAAGTGTTAGTTACTAATAATGTCATTATCATCACCACCACTGAAATGTTAAGTAACCATTGCCACATTATTGGATTATTCCTTACATTTCTACTATATGAAAAAATGCTCCTTGAAAAATTAACCTAATTTAGTGAACTGATCATAGTATAACATGAGCTCACACATTCAAGAATTTTTATGCTGACTTTTAGAAACTTTAAATGCACAGAAATTATCTGAATTGACCACTGCTCATGAATGCTGACAAGATACATGTATCAAATACCCATTCTAAGTGAACAAATCCATTCAGTGAACTAAAGCATAACACAAACCAATGTCTATTGTACTTTCTCCCCAAAGATTTCAAAGCAGTTTAAAATAATCAAATATAGCAATCCTCAAAATGTACAAGTTACCTGAAAAAACTGCAGCTGAGAGCAATCAACATCTTTCTCCAAAACTTTTGCCACATAATTGCAAAACAATGTTAGAGTCAAACTCTTTGCAACCCTGCCATTCATTCAATTAGTCAAAACATTTACTGCATATCCACTGTGCACTAGGCAGGCACTGTGCTAAACTCTGGTGTAGTAACAGAAAAGGAGAGACCAAAAGTAAGAGTGGGCAAGCCACTAACAATATTATTAAATATTTTGAAATTTTATAATTTTGTTTTCCTTGAACAGTGAAAGAGCAAATTATAGGCTCTAACGGTTGAGTGCATCAATACTTAATTAGTTAAGTAACCTCATATAAGTGACAGTACAATATTTTCCCCATGGAGACTAGGATTAAATGAAATAAGCATCCCTCTCTACTGCTCAATCAATTACTTACTAAGTAAAGGTAAATGGCCACATCAAATGAGTCAAGTAATCTCAAGAGTGACACTAACATAATTTTTTACCCATTTTGGGGGGAAAGTTCAGAGAAATAAATCTTAAATTTGATGTTACATGTCACCTGTAACCTATCAGAAATAAGCTACATTCACTTAGTTTTACTCAGCAACTGAAACTGCATTTTTGCTGAAGCGACTAGGACCAATTACTAATCATGCCTCCCTCTGATGAACCATTTTCTTAGGAGAGAAAAATCTAGCCTCGATGCAATTATCAAATAATCTAGAGTTCATACTATATATCCTACATTTTACAAAACAAGAGTTTCCTCTCAAGTAGCTACATAACTGTTAAAGTTTTAAGGAATTTAAAAAATATATTATCTAGCAATATTGCCCTGCCAAAAAAATGCAATCTTGACTCTGAATTAAGTAATCTTAGTGCTTAAAGTGGTCATCCAAAACCTGAAAGGGGACAACCAACAAACCACCTTTTTAGTACCTAGCTCCCCAGAAGAAAGGGCTGTTAGGAAAATGCTATTAATATTGATAGCAATTGTATCACACTGATACGCAGGTAAGTGTACTTGAGGACTAAGTACCTTCCTTGGAGTTCATCATTATGGACTATGAATGTCACATAAAAAAAAAAAAAATGCTGTCATTTCATTTTATGAATGCTGAATCAGGCAGTTTTAGTTAACTGCAACACTTTACAAGCAGGCTATCAAATAAGCCCCAATTATCAAGTTGTTTCAGACACAAAGCTTCTGTTTCTATTAAGTATAATTAAAGAATTAAAAGGATCAGTGTATTTTTCTTGAGATATATTAGTCTAAAATGATTTGCAATAAGTCCCTGAACACCCAAGTGACTGAAATTCCTTCAGCTATTCCAAACACTCCTCTGGAATGCCAGTCTTCCAAATGGCAAGACTGTAAGAACACACAATTGATAAATTGATACTCATTCTCTACATTAAACATTAAGGAGTAAAAAAATGGCAAGCTCAATAAATTCACAGGAGGGGGGAAAAAAAGTGTAAACAAATGCCCCAAATCTGTCTTATCCAGAATGGCGTTTTGTGGTACTGCACGAATTCAGGCATTTCATCAGCATTCGGCACACCGGGGGCCACTCAGTAACTAATGTTGACAAATGAGCCGAGAAAAAGTCTCACCAACAAACAGTATTAAGAGGTAATGTTGCAAATCAGTCACGGAACCGCGCGGGAAGGAACGTGGAGGAATCGAAAGAGTAACAATCTTCCGCCAAATTTTACATTCAGAGCAAATTAATCCATCATAGATACATACTTCTCCGGGGCGGGGGGCAGAAAGAGCGAAAGGAGATATTTGGTACGACCCAGAATAGCCATGCGGACAACACACACACACACACACACACACACACACACACAGCAACTGCCACTTCCATTACAGTTTGACAGTCATGGATTTGGGTAATTAGAGTAGAAATGTGTGTTCTCAAAACACACTAAGACCACACCCTAGGACTGAGAATCTGGACTTTAAATGCTGCGAAGTGAGGTCAACGCAGTACCTAAGGTGGACGGTCTGGCCGCACAGGTGGAAGGGATGGGGGCACCAACTTCCACGCGGGTGACCGGGAGGGCCGGGTGTCCGGGCGAGGCATGGCGGAGTCCGAGGGAGAAGGGGGTGTGGACTAGGGACCAGCACCGGGAGAGAGGGAAGGAGAGAAGGCGGCCGCTAGGAGTAAAGGGCGGTGGGAGCTGCGGGTAGGGGGCGAACGTCGACGCGGGGGGGGAAGAACCCGGGGAGCCAAAGGTCACGGGCGGCGGCAGGGTTCGGGGGTGGGAGGGGGCGGCAAGCACGCGCGCGGAGGTGCGAGTGGAAGGAAGCGGCGGAAGAAAGGAAGATCCGAATGAATGAGTGCCGCGGGGGCCCGGGTCGCGGAGGAAGGGGCCGGGGGCGCCCGCGGAGACGCAGCCGCAGCGCCGGGGCGGGCCCCCGCGCCAGAGGATGAGGAAACCCCGCACCGGCGCCGGTCCCACCGCACCCGCCTCTCCGCCAAAATGGGGTCGCGCGCGGAGCAGGAAAGCGAGGACTGTGAGGGAAGAGGGGAAAATGGTAAAAATAAATCACTCACTCTCCGCGCGAACCTCCAGGCTCTCTCAGCCCCGCTCCTCCGCGCTCCTCGAGCCGCGACGGCAGCTCCTCAGCGGCGCTAGGGGGAGCCCCGGGCCCGGAGCGGGGCAGCGGCGGCGGCCGGACCGGGAGCCCCTCCGCACCTGCCCCTGTGGCGGAGCCGCGACGAGCCAGGCGGCGGCGGCAGCGGCGGCAGCGGCGGTTGGGAGCTGGGAGGGCAAGTGACCCGGATGTACAGGGTAACGGCGAGGAGGGGGAGGGGGGAATGCCAGGAAGTGAGTGCGCCGCGGACCTGTCCGGCCGTGCGCATGCGCCGCGCGCCCGCCCCGTAAGGTAAATCCTCAGCCTTCCTTCCCCGCCCCTCCTTCCCCGCCCCTCCCCAAGGGGGCGGGGCGAGGCCGAAGACAGGTGGTCCGGAGGGCTCAGCTAGGAGACGAAGGGGGCGCGGCCACCTTGTCCGCTCCCCCCGCCCTCCTTAAAGGGGCAGCACTTTCGCGCGGAGATGGCATCTGGGTGAGTCGGGGTCTTGCAGCCGTCTCGTTTTACAGATGGAAAACTGAGGTTCAGGGTAACGGTGACCTGCCTCAGGTCAGCGAACTCAGAAATGTTAGAAACTGGAACTCGAGACTCGCGGATCGGGGCTCTGTGCTGAACCCATCAAAGTCGTCACATACCATCACTCCCCCACGCGTGGAATGGCTGGGCTGGTGGGCACGCCTTTCCCTCTCTGCCAGGTACTGAGCCTCACACTCCCTGACACGGCAGATGCGCTTAGCAGGCTCCCCAGAGCCGAGAGGTACTGGGGGTGCGAAGGTATCGCCTGCGAAGGTATCCTGGAGACGCCCTTGGGAGGTGTTAAATAATCAGTCTGAGGACAGAAATCAGGCGCCACGTGAGACTTGTACGGTGCTACCCATAGCACTTTCAGATAAACGAGACTATGTTCTGGGGTCTGCTCTGGGCAAAGATATCTGATGGACAGAGAAGTTGGATGTGACAGAGGGCGCAGCTTCTTCATTTTCCCCTAATTCCCTTTTCACTCTGAGCATAAATGCTCCCTCTTTACCTACAACACCAGAACATCCCATCTAGCTAGCTCAACCTAATCTTGTTATGAAACTCTCAGATTTTTTCATTAACACTAACGTATAAACGATCACAACGTTACCTCTCCCAGGGGTATTTTCAATGTGACTGCGGAGCAGATCGTTACTATGGAGGTAAATGGTTCTAAACATTTTGGGGTCAAGAGCCCTACTGAAAATCCCATAAAAGTATGCGCTTTTCTCTCCAGGAAAATGCATACATGCACACAAATTTGCACACAATTTCAGGAGATTTTTGGATCCAGGAAGCCTATCTGTGAAACCCTGATTATGAACCCTTGTTCTAGTCAAATGGGTAAGATCCCAGTAACTATCTGGGCCTCAGCACATGTAGCCAAGAAATCACTCCTTGCCCCAAGTATAGAAGGGCAGCCCTTAACCTTATTTAGCCTTCTGTCTTCCTCTTCCTCTTGAGTTACACGGAGACCAAGTGATATTGGCCATATTACAAAGAAACTTGTTAAGAGAGTCATGGAGAGAGTAGGTGACCTTTTCAAGGCACACTCTAAGGGCAAGAGTCCTAGGCCTCATACTTTTACCCTAATTATCATACTTATGGATGATTGGGGGGTCCTACACTGTATCCATTATAATCTTCATCAATTTCAATTAAACACAGGGAGCTGATGTTTTGCAAACACTAATGCTGAGAGAACAGTCTTCACAATCCAAGAACTCTGGTCCATTTGTTTGACACACTGACACCCACTCTTAAATAACCCTGGTCCATATCGACCCACTGTCCTCTATTTGAACTCTATCTAGTTCTTACACCTGCTCAGTCCCTTAGATATGAGCTCTGAGTAATCACACACCTGTAACCCAATCTCCCACTGAGAGCAGAAATCGCTTCTGTAATATCCTCAACACCTGAACATCCAGTTTAGCTCGAGTATCTCCATTTATGGGGAGCTCATTATCACAATGGTCAGCCTCCTCTAATTGTGAGGAGCCTCTTCTTTTACACTGATCAGAAATCTGATGCCCAACAACTGTCATCCATTGGTTCTAATTTTATTTCTGGAAAGCAACATAGACGTGATGCTGGCCTGGCGGAGCTTACCGTCCAGCAAAGAAAACAGTCCATGTGATGAGTGATAACCATAAAATCGGATGAGTCCCGTGAGGAGGATGCAGTGCCCCTTTCAGAGGCACCTTTGTCCTTATCAGCCTGAGACCTGTTCCTGATTTGTGTAAGAACTCATGAGGAAGCTCTACCACTACCCCATGGGGGATGTCCTGAAAGAAGGAACAGAAAACAAGACCCTAAGTGCTGAATTTATTCTTCCACGATCCTTTCCTCATCATTCTGCATGAATGTAATCACATTTCAGCTGAGGTCAAAGTTTTAGGTTGAAAAAACAAGCGGAAGGATGCAAAAAAAAAAAAAGATGTTTACATAAAAGCACTAAGCTCCAATGATAATTTAATCATGGTGGCTTGCTAGCATTCTTTTGAGTTCTTAGTATGTGTCAAGCACTGTACTATCAGCCCTTGACTCGCATTTCCTCTTTTACTTTTTACAAAATCAGTCATTGAGTCATTCAGTCAACACATGTTTTTGCCCCTCTGCTATGTCCCAGACACCATGCTGAGAGTTTAGGGTGGAGGACAGTAAGCCATGTGGTCCCTGCCCTAGAGGGGCTCAAAATTTCGTAAAAGGAAGGGCTATAAGCTCACAATTACAACATGGCATGATTCGTTGTAATTTAGGAGGGTGGAGGAACTAACCCTCCCTGGAATGGCTGTGAAGGCTTCAGAGAAGATGAGCTTGGTCTTGAAGAGATGAGGCAAGGGCCAAGAAGAAAAGGCACATGGGCACAGAGGCAAAGGAAGAGGAGTTCACACATGCTGGGGTGAAGACTGGGGTGGTAAGACTGTAAAGGACCTCCTCATACGCCAAGCTAAGGAGTATGAACTTACCTCCTAAAGGCAACCACCGGTAAATAGAAGCTTCTAAGCAAAGGAGAGACATAATCAGATGTGTTTTATATCAAGATCACTCTGACCACAGTGTCCAATAGGGACTACAGTGGGAGAGAGAATGGAGACCAGCAGACCAGTGAAGCTGTTGTGAAGTGCAGGCAAGAGATAATAAGAGCCCGTTCTAGGAAACTAGCAATGGAGAGGAAGAATGGGCACCAGAATTAAGATATTTACTGATGTAGAATCTACAAGAGTTTGTGACTAGCTCAATCTAGGGGAAGAAAAAGCAGGAGCTATGGCGCATGACCCTGAGGTTCCTAGCTTAGTGGACTAATTGAATGGTGACACCATCCAATCCCAAAACCTTTACACAGTTTTCATTCCTGTTCTCTTTCAACCTTTATCCCTGTAAACGCACATTGCTTCAGTTGGTATCTTCAGATGTCTGCAGCTATTTCCCAATACTTTTTCCTATTTCTCCAGTCACATTTATCATTTTAATGGCTGCAGAATATTTCATCATGTTGAAATAGCTCTGTTTCCTTCAGTTGCTAAAGGTCCACACCCTGCACGCCTGGTTCACCCTAGACTCATTTGGCTCTGGGCATTTTGCAAAGGATGAGTTGAGCTAGAAAGAGAGCCTTTAGGGGAAGGGTATTGGAAAAGCATAGCCTCAAGGGCCAGCAAAGCTGCAACTCTTGTGGGAGAGGCTGGGCAACTGTATTGCATGCAGAAATTGCAAAGCTGTTGAAAAGAACCTATCAACCGTGGGAATCCTGATGTCTAATTCCCTGTGGAAGCTGGTTCTCAAGTCCTAATCCATCTAATCCATTCATTCCTTCATTCATTTATTCCCTCTTGGAGCAATGCATTCTTGTGAAGCAGAGGGAAATAAAGCAGAGCTGAAAGCAGCTTTATTTAGCTGTGGATTTAGCCCCGCAGGGGTTTTGAAGTCTATTCAAAACCCTTCACAAGTGAACCTCTCAGAGCCTCAGTTTCCCCACAGGTTTGTTGTAAGGATTAGTTTAGGTAAAATTTGTACAGTATTTGGGACAGAACGAAGCATACATTAAGTTCAATAATTATTTTCAGTCTTGGATCCTTCCCTGTGCCTCCTCGACTCCCAACATTTTCCTTAGCTTCTGAGCACACCCACCAGGCGACAGTGCACATGCTGGAGTTCAGAGTCTGAATCTGCCAGAGTGAAGCAGGGCACTCACTTCATCTCTCTAACCTTCCATTTCCCGTCTGTGAAATGGGAATAAAAACCTATCCACAGGAATGCTGTGATGCTCTCATAAATACTATGTAGGAAAATATGTTCAAAACCCCAAAGCACGATGTCATTATTGACTATGGCTGCTATTATAGACCTCACTGTTTTCTTGGTTTCTCGCCATTTAAAAAAATGATGACTTCAGCATAAGTTCCGTGGATTGTAATCACTGGGTCAAAGGATCTGAACATTGTTATGGTTCCTGATTGGTACGGCCCAGTCGCTCTTAGGACTCTGTGAATAGCTGCTGCCATCGTTAACTCATATACACCATTCAGTATGTTTAAGCGCCTCGATTACAGCTTTTGCTGCCTCTGTGTCCAGTCTTTGTCCTTAATCGAACATTCAGGAACTTCTCTCAACTGCTTGTCTCCTCCTCTTCAAGGAATGAATGAATACTGAATCCCTGAACAAAGAGGCGCCTTCCCAAATATTTTCAACACAGCCGAGGCTGAGGACTAAGACTCCAGGGTCATGCCTTTCAGATGAGTGTCCACCCAGGGGGTGCATTTAATGAACGCAGAAGAGGATGAGGAAGGAGGCCTGCGAATCCCTGAGCAGCACTCGAAGCCTGTCCAGCATGAAAGATGGCATCAGAGCTGCCCCTCGAAAAGAACCAAAGAACAAAGCCGACAGCTCAAACCCAACACATTCCTGTTATTTAGCAAAGCAGTCACCAGTCTCTCAGGGGCCATAAAGTTGTCCACGTGACCGTACTCCCCCAGTTACAGGGTGTATCTGTGAGCCTCCTCACATTTCCAAGTGTAACACATTTCTCACAAGTGGGCAGCTCCAGTTCAAGTTTCACCAGCCCTCTGAGTGACCTGCAGGAAAGCAGCAGACTCTCACTGCCTTGCATCTGCTGGTCCTTGCCTGCGTCTCCAGTACGCCTTCCAGCATCTTCACGTGGCTGTCGCTCAGCCTCCAGGTTCAAGGGTCGCTTCCTCAAAGTGGTCCCATCATCTTTCCTAAAGTCGACCATCCATCATCCATCATCCATCATAAAGTCTTCCCTTCCATCATCCCCTTATACATCACTGGCTTCTTTTTCCTTCATAGCACTTATCACAACCTGTAATTATTATTTTTATTTTTGAGCTTAAAAACCATTTTAAATAAGAAAAGACTCTCAATACAATGTCAGCTCAGTGAAGTCAGAGGCCAGGGCTACCTTGCCCACTCCTACACCTGTGACTGTGCCCACCCAGCTCCTAAGAGACCCTCAATAAATACATGGAATGATTTTTTTGGGTAAAAAGAGAGATTCCTGGCCCCCTCTACCTTTCTTTCACTCTGATTATATGAATAATACATGTTGTCTGCAGAAAAAAATTGGAAAATACAGATGAGCAAAAGGAAGAAAATATAAACACCCATGATCCAACCTCCCATACCTTGTGGATATGCTTCCAAATGTTTTTTCCTGTGTCTATACCCGTATAAAGATAATGCATATATTTTTATAAAAATGGTTCATATTCTGAATTATCATCTGCTGTGTTCATCTCAAGATTTATCTTAGTCACCTTTCCTTAACAAAGGTACTTCAGCACCTGGTTGTTAAAGGCTCTATAATACGTACGTACTGGACCATGTAGCTACACCACAAAGTATTTAACAAGTCTCCCAGTGTTAAGCTAAAGGGGAGGTTTCTTCAATGTCCATAAAGGTAACATGTTGTAATACAGCACTTCCTTCTTGACAAGCTTCCCATTTTTTCCCTCTGTGTTTGTACTGCTTTAGAGCTGTATTTCTACAGAACTGTACTCCCCACCGCCCATTCACCACCTGGAGTTATTAGAGTCCCCGTCAACTAGAGAAGCAAAATTGTCTGCAGCCGGAAAAGCTGAAGTATGACGAAGCCAGGATGAGGCCTAGGAGTTCAATTCGGGAATCTGCTGCTAATACAGGCAACAGAAATAAAGAACGTGTTTTCTTGCCAAGACTTTAACGTAAAAAGAGGAAAAGAAAGACTTTCTGTACGTCTTCACTTCTCCTTCCCAAGCCCTGTTTAGAGGCCAAGTTTTTCCCAAGAGGGATGGGCTGGTCCACGGAGTTTACTGCTGTCGTAAGCAGTCCACAGGCCAAAGCCCACTGCCCCGTTTAAAGCAGAGGTGGCTGCAGAAAAGTCTAAGAGGGCACGCAAGGATGTGCTGGCCTTTGCCACAAACAGCTCTCTCAGCCCCTTGTGTGGTTCCGGAGCCACTTGGCATTTTCAGCTCTGACAGTCACACCCTCCACGAGAAAAGGCCGCCCTCTGCCCACCTGGCACAGCAGACCCCACTCCAGCAGGACCCGTCAGTGTGCCAGGGCGCCCGCTGCCTGGACCACCTGCCCACCCCCCCTGCAGGTGGGCCACCTTGTCAAGATGCACAGGCACAGGAGGGGGTCACTGAAGGTGGGGCTGAGATGACATAAAATCAGAGACGGTGCCGGAGGGAGGGAAGGGAGAGGAAGGGCTGGGTGGGCCATCCATTCTCGGGCCTCACCACCCTGTGACCCAGAAACCCACACAGAGGCTAATCTGCTGTTCCACCACCTTATATGGCATCCCATCGGAGGCAGAGGGAAACTACCTGTAAAGAAATAGAATCCCTAACTGTGTCATCGGTCACTAATTTATCGACGCCATTTAAAAAAGATTTTGTGGGACTTCCCTGGTGGTCCAGTGGGTAAGACTCCACACTCCCAATGCAGGGGGCCCAGGTTCGATCCCTGGTCGGGGAACTAGATCCCGCATGCATGCCTCAACTAAGAGTCCGCATGACACAACTAAGACTCCACATGCCGCAACTAAAAAAAAAAAAAAAAAAGATCCTGCATGTCACAACGAATATCCTGCGTGCCACAATTAAGACCAGGGCAGCCAAAATAAATAAATAAAAATAAATACATAAAAATAAAAATAACAAAGATTTTGTCTGAACTTACAGTTACCAAAAGGGAAGGGGGGCGCGGGTAGAGGGATAAATTAGGAGCTTGGGATTAACAGATAAACACTACTATAGATAAAATGTATAAACAACAAGGACCTACTTATAGCACAAGGAAGTATATTCACTATCTTGTAATAACCTACAATGGAAAACAATCTAAAAAACAATACACACATATAACTGAATCACTGTGCTGTACACCTGAAACTAACACAACATTGTAAATCAACTATACTTCAATTTAAAAAAAAAAGATTTTGTATGTGTTTTCCAGAAATACCATGGTTAGAGAAAAGAGAAAGGAATTTGGTTTGAAATACAATGATGACAGAACGAACTATTACCACCAACACCTCTGATCAATGGTTTCATTTCGGCTGGTTTTGAACAAAAATGATTTCCACTCGTTTTATAATTCAATCTTATAATGACATCATGAGAAAGATTTCATTGCTCCCAGTTTCCAGGTAACAAAGTTCAGGTAAGGTACCAAAAATGTTTAAGTATTTTGCTAGAGGTCACAAAGCTACTAAGAGATGCAGCCAGGATTAGACCCCAGGTCCTAGAGCTGTTTATATTCATGAGTCACTCAGCCTTCCTTGCTTCCCACCCCTCCTTTCTTTCTACAAATATTAATTAAACCACTTAATGTCAAAGCTCCATCTAAAACACTAGACTAGTCATTTATAAAATAGGCACACGCGGAGCAAATAAGCCCGTGCGCCAAAACTACTGAAGCCCGCGCACCTAGAGCCCGTGCTCTGCAACAAGAGAAGCCACCGCAATGAGAAGCCCGCGCACCGCAACAAAGAGTAGCCCCCGCTCGCCGCAACTAGAGAAAGCCGGCGCACAGCAATGAAGACCCAACGCAGGCAAAAAATAAATAAATAAGTAAAAATTAAAAATAAAATAAAATAGGCACAATAACCACCTAACTCACTGCTATTGTCAGGGTTAACTAAAATAATAGATGGAACATGAAATCGCTAATATTCAACCACTTTTTACTCTAAAAACAGCAATTACATACAGCTAAATCTAATAGGGCCCTGGTCTTGGTAAACTCTTAAGTGGTAAAAAAAAAAAATGTACATTACAGACTATCTTGGGTTTTGAAATTTGCGGTTTTAGTATTCAGACTCGGAAGGCTGTATATCACAGTGGCTGAGAGCTCAGACCCTGGACTCAGAGTCTGAATCCCTTAATTCTCTCATCTGTAAAAAAAAAATAGGAAAGTAGGGACTTCCCTGTGGCACAGTGTTTAAGAATCCGCCTGCCAATGCAGGGGACACGGGTTCCATCCCTGCCCGGGGAAGATCCCACATGCCGCGGAGCAGCTAAGCCCGTGCGCCACAACTACTGAGCCTGCACTCTAGAGCCCGCGAGCCACAACTGCTGAAGCCCACGCGCCTAGAGCCCGTGCTCCGCAATGAGAAGCCACTGCAATGAGAAGCCCATGCACTGCAACGAAGAGTAGCCCCAGCTCGCCACAACCAGAGAAAGCCCGCGCGCAGCAACGAAGACCCAACGCAGCCAAAAATTAAATAATTAATTAATTTTTTAAAATAGGAAAGTAATGGTATTCACTTTCAGAATTAAGTTATTTCACGTAAAGCACTTAGCGCACTGCCTGGCAAAGGTAAGTGCTCAATAAACAGTAGTCTCTTCTATTGTTATTATTGTTATTATTAATTAACTTGCTACTTTCATTAAGACAGTATTTGCATAAAGCTGCCCATATTAGCATTATGTATAATAAAAACCAGAAACAAATGAAATTTCCCACGATAGGGAAACAGCACAGTTGGGTTTGAAAGAACTGTCTTTAGAATTAATAAAAACCAATTTAATTAAAATTTAAAAGCTCCTGCTTTGCCACTTAGGGGCCATATAATTTTGAGCAAATCATTTCTTTTCTCTGAATCTGTTTCCTCACTTCGAAAATGAAGGGTCTGCTCTCAATGACTCATAAGCCCTCTCCAGATTTAAAGTTTATATTCCTAAGGTTCTAAATAAATTATAATCCATCAACATCAAGGATAATAAGCAACCCCTAGGTACATAGAAAGATGATAGCAACATGAGAAAATATTTTATGAATTAATAATCCCAACCTTCTTTAACCCTGTTTTTTTTTTTCTGTAACAGTGATCACCTCCTAACAGAATTTGTATTATGTTTATTGTGAATATGAAATAAGCGGAAGCACCAGGAGAACAGGGATGTAGGTCTGGTTGGTTCACCAATCTGTCTATCCCCAGCCACTAGAGTGATGCCTGGTACATAGTAGGAGCTCAATTAACATTTGTTGATTGAAAATTTGTGAATATTAAGTTAAAAGAGCAAAGTACAAAAGTATATAAATAAAATAGAATGTCATTCATATAAAATATCTACACTTATGGGGAAACGGCAAATGGGATCAGAGAAGTTAAAACTCAGTGACAACACAGTGAGAGCAGGGATGAAAGAATTTTACTTTCCTTCAATGTTTTGAACAATTTTATTTGTTCAAAAAGATAGCATTCGAACAGAGAAGCATGTAGAGAGGAGAAAAGTGAAAGAGAAATGGAAGTAGCCAAGGGAAATGGGAGTGGACCTGAAGGAGGGCATGAGGAAGGGCCGGAGGGGCCGTAGGGGATAGAAGGCTCTTGGGGGTTAGTTACTCTGTGAATGGAAACAGAATCACAGGGGCAGAAGGAAAAGTAGGTAATCTGATGCAGAAAAGAAAAGTCAATTTATTTTGAACTTTTAATTACAAGCTAATATCTATTAAACTATTCCCAGGTTGATAGACGTTCCACATTAACTGCCTCAATCAACGGAAGCTTTGGTGAATTTGAGCACTAAGGGGCCCTTGGGGTGTTACCTGTTCCTGTTCTCATCAGTCCTGAGCCTTCTTTTGAGCAGCTGCTTTGGATGCAAGAAGAATGAGGCCCACATACTACGGTTAACTGGTAAACCATAGGTCTTTCATGAACCAATTGATCGACAATTCCATCCAGGGTCACACACTGGGGGGAACACACAGAGTATAGGAAACAGCCTTCCCTTCCAGGGGATGAAAGACACACTACCTTATTACAATACAAATCAACACACAACTGCCCAAAGAAATTGATACAGACAAATGGCCTGGAAAATTAAAGGGAAAGAATCATTCCTTTTGGTTTGGGGGAGTCCAAGGGGAGGGGGAAGGGAGGAGATGTCCAGCCTTGTCCTGAACTTTATCAAATCACTGGGCCCCTAGTGCTGTTTGTGGACTTAATCTTGAACCCTTCACCTGGTCCTGTCTTGCCTTTGGGATCACATGCTACTCTGAATGCCTCCAGCCTCCAACAGCTCGCTTGAGCTGTTCATCACGGCCATGCCTTTGAACTTTGAGCAAAGCAGGTCAGATCCCCAGCTGGGAGAGTTCTTGGGACCCGTGTTTCTTGTTTCCAGCACATAACATAATTGTAATTGTATGGTGATTTGTGTACTTCCCTGAACACTGTGAGCTCCAGCAGGGCAGAAGCCATCCTGTTTCGTCATCGCTGTATCCCAGTGCTAGCACAGAGCCGGGCACCATGCCTGCTACAAGGCATGCACTCAAACCATTGCAGCTTGTCAAAGAGATGGCATGGGTCCAGCCTGAGTTAACCCAGGCCTAGGGCCTTTACCCTACTCTGAACCCCCAACATGGCCACAGCCCTGGAACCAGGGAATTGGATAAGCAGCTTAAGAAGGTGAGATTTAAGCCCTCCCCAAAGTAGCCAAAACGATAAGGTCATTAGCTGTGTGACCCAATAGTTGAAATACAGAGCTTTAGACAGTACAATAGGGATAAGTCAAACAGGAGCTAAGAGCCTGGAAAGAGTTTAGATTCTCACAGTTTCGAATTTGGGGGCTACAGAAGAAAAGATATTGCATAAGGTTAAAAGCAAAAAAAAAGAAAGAAAAAGAAAAAGAATAAAGGAAACCTTTCCAAGAGAGAACCAATATGGTCCAAGTTAAGAAGAAGCTTAACTGGTTTAGCTAGCTTCCTCTCTAAAATCCTGGTGCTGATTTCATGTTAGAAGACAGGTTTACAGGGGCTTCCCTGGTGGCGCAGTGGTTGAGAATCTGCCTGCCAATGCAGGGCATACGGGTTCGAGCCCTGGTCTGGGAAGATCCCACATGCCGCAGAGCAACTAGGCCCGTGGGCCCCACTTACTGAGCCTGCGCGTCTGGAGCCTGTGCTCCGCAACAAGAGAGGCCATGATAGTGAGAGGCCCGTGCACCGCAATGAAGAGTGGCCCCCACTCGCCACAAGCAGAGAAAGCCCTCGCACAGAAACGAAGACCCAACACAGCCAAAAATAAAATTAATTAATTAATTAATTATTTTTAAAAAACCTATCCTTCCTCATTGTTTAAAAAAAAAAAAGAAGACAGGTTTACAGAGAGAGCATCCCTCCTCGGTTGTTTTTTTTTTTTAACAGTATCTCCTTTTTTACTTTTTAAATTTTATTTATTTATTTTTGGCTGTGTTGGGTCTTCGTTTCTGGGCGAGGGCTTTCTCCAGTTGCGGCGAGCGGGGGCCAGTCCTCATCGCGGTGCACGGACCTCTCACTATCGCGGCCTCTCTTGTTGCGGAGCACAGGCTCCAGACGCGCAGGCTCAGCAATTGTGGCTCACGGGCCTAGTTGCTCCGCGGCATGTGGGATCTTCCCAGACCAGGGCTCGAACCCGTGTTCCCTGCATTGGCAGGCAGACTCTCAACCACTGCGCCACCAGAGAGGCCCCCCTCCTCAGTTTTAATGCACAGAAGAAGAGAGCGGAATGCTACCATGCCCCAGCTCTGGTCCTGTCTGAACCCACAGACTTGGAGAAATGTCTGTGGTGTCCACTTCAGCATTTTATTTAACATTTTTGTTTAATAGGTCACTTGTATTAATGAGTGCCTGCATCAGAGTTTCTGAATGAATCACCTAATTTTAGACATGGAAAGAACCTTGGAATTGACCTTTAATCTAACATTCTGCTCTTTAGAAAGTGGAGGGGCCCAAGACAGGTCCAGAGGGGGCCCACAGAGCACAGCCCCCCAGGCCTGGACTCTGGGCCTGGAGCGAGGAGCACACGGGTTCCCGTCTACACTGTCAGAGAACTGCTGAGTTCGCTTCCAAAGGTGAGTCTGGATCACTGAGGCGTCAACGGAGTCATGCAAAAAAATCTCTACTAATAAGCAGTGTGTAACATTCAGTGTGGTATCTGGTGTGATCTTCCAGAGTAAACAAGGTCAATTAAAACATTACCCTTATTTGGCCCTTCATTACTCACAAATCTCTTCCAAGGTAGAAAAAAAAAAGGAGACATGTACAGACGGATAAAGAAACAAGTGGGGCTTCCCTGGTGGCGCAGTGGTTAAGAATCCGCCTGCCAAGGCAGGGGACACAGGTTCGAGCCCTGGGCCGGGATGATCCCACATGCCGCGGAGCAACTAAGCCCATGCGCCACAACTACTGAGCCTGCGCTCTAGAGCCCGCGAGCCACAACTACTGAGCCCACGTGCCACAACTACTGAAGCCCGCGCACCTAGAGCCCGTGCTCCGCAACAAGAGAAGCCACCGCATGAGAAGCCCGCGCACCGCAACAAAGAGTAGCCCCCACTCACCACAACCAGAGGAAAGCCCCCGTGCAGCAACAAAGACCCAACACAGCCAAAAATAAAATAAATAAAAATTTTAAAAAAAAAAAGAAACAAGTGGAAATGCAGATTTCATGGGACTTCCCAATCACCCTTAAGTGAGGAATGGTATCGTTCTTGGTAGTTCCTATAAATACTATTCCCTGCTGTTGTGTCTTTGCCCATGCTGTTCCCTCTATTACAAACACCCTTCCCACCACTCCCATACTTCCCGTCCAAACTACCCACCAAGACTCCGGTCAGGCATCTCTATGGACATTGGATAAGGATTTCAACGTGAATTAGTTCCTGTTTTTACCTTTCAGTAACACACAGCCCTACTTAAACTGGCGGTCCTTCTAGGAGGTTTCAAAAAAACTAGCAATGGTATGAGGTTTGCATAGCACCATGTCCTCCATTGAGAAAAGAGCTACAGAAATACAAGGTAATGTTTTATTAATTTATTTCACCTGATTCCTTGAACTGATTTTGATGGACGAATCAACCAACCCAAGATTAATAGCCTGGTTTACTACACTCATTTCTCTTTCCAAGCCACAAGCCAAAATAAACTCCCCCTCAATTTATAATTTTGCAAAATGTGCTTTTGCGTGTCGACTCCTGAATCCACTGTGGTTATTAAAAGAATGGCTGCATCTGTCAGGATGGGCCAGGTTACTCTGTGGTAACAAACAAGCCCTAAATCTCAACCCCAGTGATGACCACACTGGTCACTCTGGGATCAACACGAGGAACCCAACAACTCCATCTTTTTAGACTTTACCTGACACTCTGGATTAAGCAACTCTGTAGCTGACATCAGTTTCAAAGACATAACCCCCTCCTTTCTTTATCCAACCACCTATAAAGCTGTCCTGCAGGGCTGCCGTGCGGACTAGATGTGATCCTGTTTGCTAGACACCCAGGACACTGCCTAGCTTACAGGCGGCAGTTGGTAAATGATAATGGTGGCTCGTACCCCTGTCATTACCATTATCCCTACTCATCTTCAAATGATGATAATGATGTTATTATTATAATTCTCATACACCAGTGGTTCCTTTACTCATCGGCACATTGGAATCACCTGGAGAGCTTAAAAACTACCAGTGCTTGTGTCCCAGCCCCAGAGTCAGTGAATTAATGCATCTAGCGTGTTACCCTGGCTTTGGAATTTTGAAAGCTCCCCAGGTGATTCTAATGTGCAGACAAGTTCGAGAACCACCATCATAGAGGCAGCAAGATTCACATCTATACAGACACATATGTCCCTGTGTACACACACCAGCTGGTCTGCTCCCAGGTTCCATAAATCCAGCCACCTTTATGACAGTGGTGTTCATATCATTCGGGTCAGTGAGATTATGAGTGGCAACAAATAGCCCCTAAATATTAACCCTAACAACAACGACGGTGGGCACCGTCCAGGGTCAACTAGGTGAGCCCAGCAACCATGTTTTTCTGGTCTTTACCTGACACTGAGGCCTATGCAGTTTACCCTCAGACCTCGTTTCCTCTTTACTTTCACAAGTTTGCCAGGCCCACAGTAAATCAGAGCCAAAAAATTATACTAGTGGAGACAGATTGGGAGGACATCTGGTCAAAGGAGAGCCACGAAAAGCTATTAGTAACTGAGACTATGAGTTTGTTAATTCTCGATCCCCAAGACCCAGAACATAGTAGCCAACTGAAGAGAAATGTGGATAGGTAAATTCATTATCATCACTAATTACCTAAAAAGAAGTGAAAAGCAGACGCAGAAACTCGAAAAGTACAGCATCTAAGTCGAAAACCTTATGGGTCAAGTGTTTACCAACCATCATTTTGATTTCCCTCTTTTTGTTCCTTTCTCTCAGGATGAAATTACGTCTGCAGGGGTGGAAGTGAGATCAGGAGATCTATGAACAAAACAAGGGCCTTTCACCTGGCAGCAAAGCACAAGACATGCACGCTGCGTGCAGGCAACAGTATGAACACAGACATTTTGCCACCAGCACACAAGCAAAATCATCTCCTGCTCTGTTGGATGCTAAGGCTCTGCAGCGTCTGGAGAAAACTAAAAATCCAACTTGTTTGCCCTTGTTTGGGCCGTTTAATTTAGGAATCACTCTGGCTTTACATAAACTCTTTACCAAAAAATGTATTCTGTGTTGTGAACACTCGCGTTAACTTGGGGCCCAGGGGGAGGAAGCATTGTATATGATTACATAATAGTTACTCTATTATTTTAAAACCAAATGGAAGCCTCAGGCAGCAAAGTCAAAAGGAGAGAGAAATCATTTTTGTAAAACTATCTGAATGCAACCATCTCTCCTGATGCACTGTGAGCTAACAATGGTTCTGCTTTTCTCAGAAGCTCATTCAATTATCTGTTGCTTATCTGGACCAGGGAGAGGGGTTTTCCTCCCATTTAGACTTAGTTAAAGAAAAAAAGCAGGCAGGATCCCTCTAATAAAAGCCTGAAATGAAAAGCAATAACTACTCCCAAGGTCCTGCTTATTGTGGAGGAGTCATTAGAGGAAGCTTTGAAGGGTTTTTGTTAATCTATTTTCACTACATCACAAAAAGGAGAGGAAGAAATGTGGGATCCACAGTCTCAAAACACCTTGCTTCCCTCTCCTAGGTGTGCAATTGCCAGCAAGCCACTTAACCTCTCTGAACTTGTTTGTTCGCCTGTAAAATGGAAATACCTGCTTGACAAGAACATTATAAGAACTGAGAAAACATGTAATGTGCCTAGCCTTCAACAATGTAAACACTCCTTCCTCTGATCGCTGCCAAACTCTCAGGAAGCTCACTAGAATGGGAGCTTTCTAAGAGAAGGGACAATGCCTTACTCATCTTTCTATACCCAGATCCTAAACGCTGCCCCTTGGAGAGAGCAATTGCTTCTTTAACATCTGTTCCATTCCTGTCCCACCAAGCAGCATCCCTCATTCATTCAGACCTCATCTCCAATTCCAGGGGTGGGTCCGGAATGGTCTAAGCCAATCAGTGTTATCCCATTTCCTCTGCCACCGTGATTGGTTGAGAGATAGAGCGTGTCCTGAGACGATCCAATCCAAGAGAAGCTCAGAAATTTTGTTCAATGGCTCTGGGGAGAGATGGTAGCTCTTTCTTCCCTGGATGTAAACAGGCAAGCGTGCGTTCTGAGAGGTACCAGCAGCCAGGCCACCACACAGGACAGCTCTCCTCTGTACTTCTCAGAGCACGTGTATTCTACGTGGTGTCTCCTGGTGCTGAACAATACAGAAGCCCTGCTGGCAGCCCTCTCACCATTATGAAGGGAGTCACCAGAGAATAGAGCCAACAGACAGAAGTGCAGAGCCAAGAGAATCACAAAAAGAGGAAGCTGGAGCCCTGATCAAAGTGTGCCTGAAACCTACATTACCTCTCCATTTTTTGGTTATGTGAACCATTCAACTGCTTCTATCAATTATCCAATTTGAACTGGGTTTTCTGTCCCTTGCAACTCAAAGCAGCCTAATACACCCTCTTGCAAGGCTGAATGAATCACTGAACAAAGAATTGTGCAGAAACATTATCTCTCTTCCAGTGACTTAACTCAGACTTCAAGTTCCCTAGGAGCAGGAGCCCTCATTGGTCTTGGTCATCCCATATCCCAGCGCCTGACAGAGTTTCTGGACCCTGGTCCTCGATAAATACTTTTTAAAATAAGTGAATGGAATGAAACCAAAGCACCTGGGGCTTCAGAACCTTCCAGAGCCCCACTCCCCAGATGTGTCTCGATCAGAGGAGCATGAAGAGGAACCTCGTAGGATTTGGAGCCATCAGATAGGCCTGAGCTCAAGTCAAAACTCCAAATGAACTTCAGCTTCCCCCCCTATAAAATGAGAATAATAATACCCATCTTCCTGAGCAAGAGGAGCCATGTGAAAGCACTTAGGGGAGGCCATATTCAGGAAATATGTATTTCCCTCCTTCCATTCAGCTAACCCTGCTTCATACTATGGGTCTGATCCAGAGTTCAGAACATAGAGTCATCATATGTACATGATGGTGGGCCACACCCCAGATCACTCAGCAGAGCCAGCCTTGGGACAGGTAACACACACACTGAGCCTCCCATCCTTTGACACAAACCCACTCCCTTTAGGAGAGGGGTCTTGGGCAGAAGGCATATATAAAACTAGGTTGTCCAGCTTTCTGGCTATGGTGCTTCCTTTTGGCTTTGCTGGTTGCTTCCTCAAAGGGGTGTGAGACTTGTGCAATTGGCAGTATCCCAGATCTGCACATCCCTAGAGGCTGTTGATTCAACCATTTACAGTGATGCAGAACTCAGCTCAACTGTCAGCTCCAAGAGGAGCCTTGCTTCATTCACTGGGCTACCCCCAGCACCCACAAAACACCCAATGAAATATTTCCTGAGTACATGAATAAAGATGAATGTGTGGATAAACAAAGAGTGATGAAATCAAGATTCTCGAATAGAACTGTAGTAAAACCCTGTTAGTTAGTACACAGACTGCTGGTTATGCAGCAGGTAAATCAAAGACCAAGGAATGAGAGAGGGCTTCTGAGGCTGACAGGTGTGGACCAAATTCTGGTCCTAGAATTCTACTGCCTACTCCTGGGACCTCAGGCAAGTTCCTAAACTCTCTAAGCCAGTTTCTCTCTGACAAACACAACAACCAAGATTAGATAAGAATTTTTAAATGCATCTGTAAAACAGGGAGAAAAGATTGAGTGAATATACATCAAAATATTAATAGCAACTAGCCCTAGGTAGTTAGATTATGGAAGGACTTTTATTTTTCTCTTTTCTTGTGCATTTTTGGATTTTCTATAATGAACATAAATTGGTGGTCTAATAAAAATAAAATGAAAATAAAAGTAGGGTGATGGCAATTAAAGCATCTAGCCTAGAACCTATGACACAAAGTAGGAACCCAGCAAATGTTTCGTCCCCATGAACACCCTTCAGACATTCGGAAACAGCCATCATATGTCTCCTATTTCTTGTTAAGTATCTCAGCTAATTTAATGTCATCCTTACATGACTTGATTTCAAGGCTCTCTTTTATCCTCCTCTCTGCAAAGGCTCCATCTGTTAAAACCTCACTCCGGGTATCGTATAACCAGCTCACAGAATCAGTAGCAGCTCTTGTTTGCTCATTCATCTGTTAATTCATTCACTGGGTAAACACTGATTAAAAACCTACTATATTGGACATCCTTGCTTTTGCCTAACCCCCGTTCACAAACGGTTCCCAGATTTTCTCAGGGAACATCTGCCTTCCCTCATTCTCAGTTCTTGGGCTCTGGGAGGTGCAGACCCGACCCCAGCTTCTTCAGGGGGCGGACATTTGATCCAAGGTGGCCAGTCAGGGCATCTCATTCACCTGGCCACAGGGGTTGGTTAGGAACGGGCACCAATCAGGGAAGACCAATCAGAGACATTAAGACTTTTGTTGAACTGTTGGGTAAGTGGCCTTTTCTCCCCTGCTGCTAGAACTGCTGACAGGTATCTTGCCACCACAATCCAAAAAGAAATAGTAGGCAGCGCTGAGAGATGGGAGAAAACCTGTGTAAGCCTTAGCAACACCGTCTAAGCCTCCATGCCTTCAGTTCCATCCCTGGACTTTGCAGCTACATAAACCAGCAAATCCCCTTTCTGTGGAAGCCAGTTCAAGGTGGGGTTCTGTTACGAGGTCAAAAGAATCCTAACTCATGAAATTTGAAGTGCCGTGACATAAGCTGCATGCTGGCTATAAACAGATGAAGCGAGAGGATCCAGGCCATCTTTCTTGGCACTTGGTCTGAGGTGGAGATAGCTACAAACAACTACAATTATTTAAAGCCAGTAGAACTTCCCTGGCGGTCCAGTGGTTAAGACTCCGCGCTTCCACTGCAGGGGCCATGGGTTCGATCCCTGGTCGGGGAAGTTCCGCGTGCCGCGCGGTGCGGCCAATAAATAAATAGGTAAATAATAATAACAACAAAAGGGCATTAAAAAAATAAAGCCAATAAGATAATTGCTTGAACTAAATACTACACAAAGCAATGCTCAGAGCAATGGGAGCACAGGGAGGAGGAGTCAGGGCGGGCCTCCTGCAAGAAACAGCATTTCAACTTCCTCTGTATCTTCATTCAGGCAGTGAAGATAGAATTACTGTTTGGGGAAGTCAACACGGTTGATACACAGTCATCTCACAGTAAACTAAAAGCACTACATCCCACATTGCAGGATGGCCAATGATACTTAAAGCACTAAAGGGTGCCTTCTGGATGAGCCCACAAAACAGCAACAGCCGAGAGCAGGGTCAAACGGCCCTCCCTTGCAAGAATTTCACCCCAGTGTTACAGATGATGTCACACTCTTAAATAATATTCAGGTCAGGTTTTGTGATTTTGATTCCATGAACTTAAGTTTTCACTCCAGTTTTTCTGCCCGTTTGGATTACTGTTGAACAAATCACAAAAACATTACAGCAGGGGCTTCCCTGGTGGCGCAGTGGTTGAGAATCTGCCTGCCAATGCAGGGGACATGGGTTCGAGCCCTGGTCTGGGAGGATCCCACATGCCGCGGAGCAACTAGGCCCGTGCGCCACAACTACTGAGCCTGCGCTCTAGGGCCCATGAGCCACAACTACTGAGGCCCGTGCTCCTAGAGCCCGTGCTCCACAACGAAGAGTAGCCCCCTCTCTCCACAACTAGAGAAAAGCCCCTGCTCAGCAGCGAAGACCCAATGCAGCCAAAAATAAATAAATTAAATAAATTAAAACAAAAACATCACAACAGCCCTCTCAAGATGAATAACCTATTTACTGAATTTATTACCAAATGATGAGAGAGAGAGAGAGCAAGCAAGCCTCTGGTCCCATAAAACATGTCATGATGGGCTAGAAACGTGGCTGATTGCTGAAAACAACAAGGGCAACAATGAAAGCACCTCTGGGAACATCTATTTTGCTAAGAAAGGCCCTGAAGGTCCCTCTTTTTAAGTGAACAGAGCCAGTGTCTCTTAGATCTTTGATGATGTGAACTCAACAGGAGAGTTGTGAAGATAAAATAAGTCAGAAAAGGAGGACAGCGCAGGACAAATTCTCCTTGCCTTTGTGGTTTCTAAACACATCAGCGATTCATTTGGTCCAGAAACACAGCTCCAACTTTCCAGAGCAAAGAATCTTAGAGCTGGAAAAATTAACACTGATAGAACACTTCCAGGTGGTCTCAAGAGAGATTCCGGGGATTAATGGCAGGAGGGAGAGAGGCTTGAGATGCCTTGCAGATAACTGGGACTGCTAAGAAGCAGCTTGGTTCCCTCTGTTCACAAAGCACTTTTAAGATTGCTGTTGAATTCCACTTCTTCTCCTTGCGTGCCACATGACTTCCCACAAAGACTTTACCTCGCCTCTTCCTGAAAATGGGATTATTGTTTATCACACACTGACCAGGCCACTACTAGAGTCCAGGAAGAGTCAGACAATTGAGAGACCCACAGCGTATGACAACACGGGCAAGTGCCTGGTCCTTGGCATGTGCTCAATAAGTGCTGGGGATCAGCAACCCCATGGAGACCTGCCAATCTCCCCTAAAAATAAGAGGGGTTTGGGTGGAAAGCTCCCAAAGTGAAGTTTTTGTTAATTAGTTTGTTTTAAACAACAACAAAAATATCATATGCTTATGCTTAAAAAAAAAAAAAATTTTTTTTTTTGGTTGCTCTCTGCGGCGTGTGGGATCTTAGTTCCCCAATCAGGGATCGAACCTGCGCCCTTGGCGGTGAAAGCGCAGAGTCCTAACCACTGGACCGCCAGGGAATTCCGTAAAAATTTTTTTTAAAAAAAGGATATACAGTAAGATATCCTCCATCCACCCCAGACCCACCATTGCCTCAGCTTTTCCTCAAAAGTTAAACAGGGGGGCTTCCCTGGTGGCACAGTGGTTAAGAATCCGCCTGCCAGTGCAGGGGACACGGGTTCGAGCCCTGGGCCGGGAAGATCCCACATGCCACGGAGCATCTAAGCCCATGCACCACAACTACTGAGCCTGTGCTCTAGAGCCCGCAAGCCACAACTACTGAGCCTGCATGCCACAACTACTAAGCCTGCATGCCACAACTACTGAAGCCATGTGCCACAACTACTGAAGCCCACATGCCTAGAGCTCATGCTCTGCAACAAGAGAAGCCACGACAATGAGAAGTCTGCACACCGCAACAAAGACCCAACACAGCCAAAAATTAATTAATTAATTAATTAATAATAAAAAAAGAATGCAACCTGGAATAAATAGATAAAGAAAATGTGATCTATTATATATATGTATATAATGAACTATTACTCAGCAATAAAAAAGGAGGAAATCTTGCCATCTGCCACAACATGGATGGATTACGCTAAGTGACATAAGTCAGAGAGAGACAAATACCGTGTTATCTCACTTATATGTGGACTCTAAAAAACAAACAAACAAAAAAATCCCTAATCATAGATGCAGAGAACAGATTGCTGGTTGCCAGAATTGGGGGTTGGGGAGTGGGAAATATGGGTAAATGGGGTCAAATGTACAAATTTCCAGTTCTAAAGTACATAAATCATGGGGATGTAACGTACAGTGTGGTGACTATAGTTAATAATACTACAGTCCATATTTGAAAGTTGCTAAGAGAGTAGATCTGCAAAGTCCTCAGCACAAGAAAAAAAAATGTTGTAACTATGTATGGTGATGCATATTAACTAGACTTACTGTGGTGATCATTTCACATTATATCCAAATAGGGAATCATTATGTTGTACACCTGAAGCTAATATAGTGTTATATGTCAACTATAAAGAACACCTCAATTAAAAAAAAAAGAATGGGGACTTCCCTGGTGGCGCAGTGGTTAAGAATCTGTCTGCCAGTGCAGGGGACACGGGTTCAATCCCTGGTCCGGGAAGATCCCACATGCCACGGAGCAACTAAGCCCGTACGCCACAACTACTGAGCCTGAGCACCTACAGCCCATGCTCCGCAACAACAGAAGCCACCACAATGAGAAGCCCACGCACCACAAGGAAGAGTAGCCCCTGCTCACTGCAACTAGAGAAAGCCCACACGCAGCAACGAAGACCCAACGCAGCCAAAAATAAAATAAATAAATTTACATATATTAAAAAAAAGAATGCATCCTGGAGATGATTCCTTCTTGGTATATACGACCTACTACTTTAAACGGTGGCCCAGTATTCCCCTGTAAGGATACACCATAATCCCTTCGATCAATCCTCTCCTGACATACATTTATTTCAGTTGCTTCCAGGGTCTTGCTACTTCAAACAATGCTGCAATGAACATACATTACACACATTTTCACACACATGTGTAACTACAGGAAAGATGAGATTTATAAGATAAAACCCTTGAAGTGGAATTGCGGGGTCAAAGAGTACTTGAACTTAAAATGTTGGCAGATGGTGCTGAATGGCCTTCAAAGAGCTTGGACTCACTTTCATTCTCACCAACAGTGTCATAAGGATGCCAGTCTCTCCACACACATTCACAAAATGTTTTCTTGTTTCTTAAATTCAAGGGAAGAAAGCGGGGGCAGAGCTCCACTCTTGTCCCACTGTCTCTTCCTGCCCCTGTGATATTACACAGGATACTACTACTTCCTGAAAATTCTGCCCCTTGGATGCACAACCCAGAGATCAGAGCTTAAAACAGAATGAACGTCAGACCCACTGGTGTGCTGAGCTGGCTCAGACTGGCTCAAAAGAGCCAACTATGCACATCTCTTCCCAAGGCCATGTTCACTGACATTATGTCGGTAGCTTGAACTTGGTCGTGGTGGAAGTATTTATATCATAGAAATCGGTAAATGCTACAGTCAGGGCTTCTTTTCTTTCCCCCAGAGAGAGCTTTGTCAAACATCAGCCCATCAATTCATACTATAGTGGAAACTGAGGCTCTGCTACCTTTCTTTGAATATTTCTGCCCTCAATAGGGTCACAAGTTCTTGGAACCTAAGGACTGGAGGAGATCTGAAGGGACAGCTAATTATTCTGTCTTCTAGTGATTCCTCTCCCCTAGTCCCTGTGCTGAGACCTAAGTAGTACCCTCTCCTTCTCTCCTCCATGCCTCTCTACCATATTCCCATCTCTTTATCACTTAGTGCTTAATCTTGATGATTTTCTACAGTGTAGTAATTGCAAACACAGACTCTAGGCTACACTAGACAACCGGGGGTCAAATCCCAGCTCCATCATTACCAGCTCTGTGACTTTGGGCAAGTGGCTTGAACTACTACACCTTAGTTTCTTCATCTGTAAAATACAGATGATAATGATAATGCCTTCCTTATAATTTTGTTCTGAAGATTAAATGAGTTAATGCAAGGACACAGAACAGTGTCTGGCACATACTAAGGACTTAACAAACGTAAACTGTTATTATTGTCTTCCAGTTCACTGATTATCTCTTTTACTATGTCTCGTCTGTCAGCTAACCCTTTTTGTTAGATTTTAATTTCAATGACTATTTTTCATTGCCATGTGGTAGCTTTTCAAATCAACCTATTCTTTTTCCATCTTTCATCACATTTTTGAATCATCTTTAGTCTTTAATCATTTGAAAATATACTGGCTTGGGACTTCCCAAGCACAGTGGTTAAGAATCTGCCTGCCAATGCAGGGGATACAGGTTCAATCCCTGGTCTGGGAGGATCCCACAGGCCACAGAGCAACTAAATCCGTGTGCCGCAACTACTGAGCCTGCACTCTAGAGCCCGTGAGCCACAACTACTGAGCCCGCATGCCACAACTACTGAAGCCCATGCACCTAGAGCCCGTGCTCTGCAACAAGAGAAGCCACCAAAATGAGAAGCCCGTGCACCACAATGAAGAGTAGCCCCCGCTCGCCACAACTAGAGAAAGCCTGCGCTCAGCAACGAAGACCGAACGTAGCCAAAAATAAATACATTTTTAAAAATAATAGTTAAAATGAAAAAATTATACTTTAAAAAATATATATATACTATCTTATAGTCTCTTTTAGATGGTTCTATTACCTTCAACTCAAAGTCATTCATTTCCTGAATAGTCCATATGATTTAATTGTGAACTCATCCTAGGGTTCTTTCTGTAGGAGTCCTGTTAGGTCTGGGTTGTTGAAGTATCCTTGTGGAGTGATTGTGTGTTTGTGCTAGGGATTCCCACAGTAGGGTGCCAGTTTTTACGTTAATTTCTCAGCTTGAGGAGTTCTCATATCTTATGACAATAACAATATAGATTTCACAACCACATATGGTACAGCCCCAGGTTTTTCATTTCTTGCTGGTGACTTTTTTCCACTCAAAACAAGCTTCCTCTCTGTTTCTCCAGACAGTGGAGTTTTTCTAGCCCCTTTTCATGAAGATGTGTAATGTTTAACGCTCTTGGGCACTCAAGTCCACCTTGGACCCAGGTCTCATTTCCAGACCCACTGTGGTCTTAAAACCTTAACTCCCAGACTCTACAGCCTCCATCTGGGTGCAAAAGCCCCATAAGCTGTCATGCTTTCAGCTCACATAACCATTTGGCTTAGATTTTTCTCTTCATTTTTGACACTTGTGGACTTCCCTTTCTGATGAGCTCCCCTAGATATAGTTGTTGTATTTCAGTCAACTCTGTGTTCCTATCAGGAAGGAGTCACACAAGTCAGTCCGCCATGTCGCCAGAAGTGTTCCAGGTCACCAAGTCTAATACACCCACTTACCCATGCTTGGGTTCTGTCCACATTACAACTGCCTCTTACTCAAGGGTTAGCCTCTAAAGTCTACTTGTAATATGAAAATGGAAGGGCATCAGAATTCCCCTTGAAAATCCCAGAATAAAGCCTCATCATGGAGACGGACAAACCATCTCTCATTAAGTGCAACACAGCCAGTTTTTTCTTCAGCACTGGATTGGGTTTCTTAGGTTGAGCACAAGAAGAAATAGCCGGCTTGGATTTCGGGGCCATGTTGTCTGATAATTAAAATCGATTAATATGAGAAACACACTCGAGAGCACAAGATGCTCACCCCCTAAAAAGCCATCGGAACAAAGACCAACAGAAGAACAGCAGATCTGTGTCTCCCATTCAGCTCACTCCAAGAGAGATGCCTGCTTGGTGGAAAGACAGGGTCACCCACGCTATTGAAAGTGTGATTTTTACCTCTATTTTGTTTTTGTTTGTTTATTTTAATTAATTTATTTATTTTATTTTTGGCTGTGTTGGGTTTTCATTGCTATGCGCTGGCTTCCTCTAGTTGCGGCGAGCAGGGGCTACTCTTCGTTGCGGTGCGCGGGCTTCTCATTGCTGTGGCTTCTCTTGTTGCAGAGCACGGGCTCTAGGTGCGTGGGCTCAGTAGTTGTGGCTCGCGGGCTCTAGAGTGCAAACTCAGTAGCTGTGGCGCATGGGCTTAGTTGCTCCGCAGCATGTGGGATCTTCCAGGACCAGGGCTTGAACCCGTGTCCCCTGCATTGGCAGGCAAATTCTTAACTACTGTGTCACCAGGGAAGCCCTCTATTTTGTTTCTGTGGAGCAAGTATATATGGATCTGGATAGGATAGAAGCAGGAACCTATGCTATGATAGACATGATCTGACTTCTATAAGTCAGGATAGTGGCTATCTCCAGGGGCAGTACTAACAGCAAAGGGGCATGAGGGAACTTATGTGATGGGAATACCGTTTATCCTGATCTGAGTGGCGGCTCAGTGAGTGTAACATGTTAAAAATTCATCAAGATGTATGATTAAGATGTGTGCATTCTATGGGTATGACTGAATCATTCTGCTGTACACCTGTAACTAACACATCATTGTTAATCAACTATACTCCAAAATAAAATTAAAATTTTTAAAAAAGATGTGCATTATGCAGTCTGTAAGCCATACCTTAACTAAAATAAAAGTTAAAGGCATGCACGAGAGACTGCTGGATAACATTCTGCCAGTTCTGTCTCCGCTCTATGGCTAAGCCTCTCCAGAGACTGGACAGTCAAATGGAGGGGAGTGAGGGTACCAGGAAGCTTAGGGAAAGGGCAGAAAAGGGAAGTGCCCTTTCGGGGGTAGAGGGCACCCAGGCTCACAGAGGTGGTTTTCTGTGAGGGGCCTTACAAGAGCAGCAGGTTTACAGTGGTTAAGAGCACTAGTTCTCGAGCCAGACTGCTGCATGGGAATACTGAATCGACCCCTGCAATGGACTGTTTGTGCCCCCCCCCACCAGTATTCATATGTTGGAATCTAACCCCCCATATGATGGTATCTGGAAGTGGGGCCTTTGGGAAGTGATTAATTAGGTCATGAGGACGCAGCCCTCATGGATGGGATTAGTACCCTTATAAAAGAGACCTCAGAAAGCTCTCTTGCCCCTTTCACCATGTGAAGTTATAACACAAAGAACCAGGAAGTGGGCCTCACCAGACACCAAATGTGCCAGCACCTTGATCTTGGATTTCCCAGCCTCCAGAACTGTGAGAATTAAATTTCTGTTATATATATGCCACCCAGTCTATGGTACTCTGTTACAGCAGCTTGAACGGACTAAGACAACCCCTTACCAGTGGAATGAACATGGGCAAGGTTACTTCTCTTCTTTGAACCTCAACTTTCTAGGGCTGTTGCGAAGCTTAAGATAATTCAAATGAAGCTCTTAGTTCTGAAGCCGGGTGGTCAAATCCAGCTCTGTTACTTACCAACTTGGTAACCTTGAACGAATTACTCAAACTCCAGGCCTCAGTTTCTTCTCCTGTAAAACAGAGTTATAGCAAGGATTAAGCAAGTCACAAGCTTCCAGC
Organism: Balaenoptera acutorostrata; assembly: GCF_949987535.1. Lineage (NCBI taxonomy): Eukaryota > Metazoa > Chordata > Mammalia > Artiodactyla > Balaenopteridae > Balaenoptera > Balaenoptera acutorostrata. The sequence continues at coordinate 10,894,429 of NC_080080.1, read as the reverse complement.
ACACAAAAAAGCCTCCAGTAAATCCTAACCACTGTTGTTTTTTCCTGTACCAGGAATAACAACCCAGTATAGCATTTCTATCCAATAGCACTTCAATCCAAATAACATTTCTCCCGACCATTATAGTTTACAGAGCATGTTTCACAAACGTTTTTCTCATTTAATGTTCAAAATAGTCTTGTGTATTACAAATAAAGAAATGAAGAGTCAAAAAAAAAAAGGAAACGGAGATTCAGAGATGTTAAGTAACTTGCTGAAGGTTGCACAGTAAGTAAAGAGCAAACCCAAATCGAACTCCTCTGATGGAGGCACAATTTGGCTGGACTGCATTGTCCCAGGGACATAGAAGGCAGGGCCTGGCTGTCCTTTCAGACTCAGAATTCTAAGATAAAGGATGCTGGAACTCTGGGGTAGCTCAGCAAGTCTTGGTCTCAGCAAAACACCCAGCTCAACTTGAGTTTGAACTGGTCTTAGTCATTCTACCCCTGAATCGCTTCCTGCTTTAGGTTTCTACGCCGCAGAGAAAGGAAAACAAACATGTACATTACACCATCCTTGTCACCCTCAAAATCTCTTACAGTGACGAATACTTATGAATCAAAGGGAGTCTTCATAAAACCATAGTTAAACAATATCCCATTCGAACCCATTCACCAGCATTTAGTGTGAAGATAGGAGCAAGATCTGCAGTGTCTAGACGCTCTTATTATTGCCTGGAAGAATGCCCTCTTCTGGTCTTAATTTTGATTAAATCTTCAGCTGCCTTAGTGTTTTCTCTTTGCTTTTCATCGGGGGCTGAGACTACCGGAAGCCACTTAACCAGCCTCACTTTATTCACAAAAGGCTTGGGGGCCCTTCCTAATTGTCGTGGGAGAACATTATCAGCCGATCATGTCAACCACTCTTGCTACTTTGCCAGCAATCCTCTTGTTCACCAGTACAGGTTTTCTTTCCGTTGTTGCCTGAGTGTGGTTTAAAATTCTCTTTTAAAGAAAAATCACAAAACTGCCCAGTGGCCAAAGAAAAAGGGGATTTCACTTAAGAACCATTTAAACATCCTCACAAGCTAAGACCTCACATGTGTGCACACACTCCACACCCTGCGTGTATGCGCGTGCACACACCACACAACACACACGCGTACACAGATGCCCGGAGACATGATGACAGTTCTGACTCCACTCGCTATGTCTTGCAGCTACATAAAGGACTTTTTTTTCTTTCTTTCTGATTCTTTGACCAGATTTACAAAACAGAAAACAGGACAAGCTGCTGTTTACTTGGGAAAAATTTTAAGGTCCTGGGTGAAAGTCCTAGAAATTGGAAAAAAGCATACTAACTCTCACAAAACTTTTTTTTTTTTAAGAACTATTTTTACTTTATTCTATTTTTTTTTTTTTAAGATTTATTGATTGATTGATTGATTGATTGCTATGTTGGGTCTTCGTTTCTGTGCTAGGGCTTTCTCTAGTTGTGGCAGGCGGGGGCCACTCTTCATCGCGGTGCGCGGGCCTCTCACTATCGTGGCCTCTCTTGTTGCGGAGCACAGGCTCCAGACGCGCAGGCTCAGTAGTTGTGGCTCACGGGCCCAGTTGCTCCGCGGCATGTGGGATCTTCCCAAACCAGGGCGCGAACCCGTGTCCCCTGCATTAGCAGGCAGATTCTCAACCACTGCGCCACCAGGGAAGCCCCTACTTTATTCTATTTTATTTTTTTGGCTGTGTTGGGTCTTTGTTGCTGCACACGGGCTTTTCTCTGGTTGCGGTGAGCGGGGGCTACTCTTTGTTGCGGTGCACGGGCTTCTCATTGCAGTGGCTTCTCTTGTTGTGAAGCACGGGCTCTAAATGTGCGGCTTCAGTAGTTGTGGCACATGGGCTCAGTACTTGTGGCTCACGGGATCTAGAGCACAGGCTCAGTAGTTGTGGCGCACGGGCTTAGTTGCTCCACGGCATGTGGGATCTTCTCGGACCAGGGCTGGAACCTGTGTCCCCTGCATTGGCACACGGATTCTTAACCACTGCGCCACCAGGGAAGCCCCCAAAACTCTTTGTTTGGTTTTATTTTAAGAACATGAAGAGTAAGCTGGTCTTTGCATCACTTAGAGACAAACCCAGGAGATAGAGTATGTCTCCCCTAGAAGGAAAGTGTTCACCTCAAAACAAGGGTGACCTTCTTTCACGTCCTCTATATGGGCAGAGAGAACCAGGACCATGACTCCAGAAACTGGATCTGATCTTGTCTCCTTTTTAGGCTGATAGCATGGGCTCTAGTCCGTCTTGGTCTCCCAGAGCTGTGTGACTTTGGTCAAGTCACTGCACCTCTCTGAGCTCCTGCAGCCGCTGCTGTCAAGTGAGGACACTCATTCATTCAAGAACTATCTACTGAGCACCTGCGATGTACCAAGCATGTGGCCATGGGAATAATTCCAGGAATTAAACCATCCCAGCCACAAAGGGCTCTCATCGATTAGTGGGGCATTACAGGCTGACATGCAATTACAATGGAGTAACAAAAAGTATTACAACAGGGGTGAGTACAGGTGCTGGGAAATCACAGGAAAGGGTATTTAATTAATTCAGCAGGGGATGGAAAGTGATGGGTATAACAAAGACTTCCCCAAGGAGGTGTTATCTAAGCTGAGAACTAAAAGACAAGTTCAAATTTGCCCAACCGAGGGGATCCAAGCAGAATTGGCAGCACTTGCAAAGGCCCACAGACCAAATTGCTGGTTTACAAGGTCAAGCACAAGAGGTAGGAAGAGAGACGTAGGATATGTAGGCAGGTGGGCTTGCCAGGGTAACTTGCCTGGACTAGATGACTCCCAGGGTCCCTCCCAGTCCTAAGGGCTAATTCTGGGGTCTTCGGAGAGCCCAGATCCTCCTCTTTTCCCGACAGCCCTTTCACCAGCACGGCCAAGTCCCTGAGTCCACTCCAGGGCACGAGGGAAGTCCCAAGCATCCCACATGGGCCCTCCTCCTTCCTCTTTCTTTTCCCTTTGAGAGTGACTAGGCAGTGACTCAAGGAGGGAACTGTCCTCTACTTGTCATTTGTTTCTAAAAAAATACACCCAGGGCTCACATACACAGTCAGTCATTTGACCAACCTTCTCCCACCCAGCCCCTGACCTAGCTGAAGAAACACTGGAATTATCTGTGTCCCTGTCTGTCTGCTCCAGGACACTTTCAGCTACCTGAGGGCTCACACTCTGTTTTGGTCATATCCTGGTGTCCCCAGCACCTGGTATTATTCCTGACTTATAGTAGGTCCTCAAAAACACATGCAGGGGCTTCCCTGGTGGCGCAGTGGTTGAGAATCTGCCTGCCAATGCAGGGGACACGGGTTCGAGCCCTGGTCTGGGAAGATCCCACATGCCGCGGAGCAACTAGGCCCGTGAGCCACAACTACTGAGCCTGCGCGTCTGGAGCCTGTGCTCCGCAACAAGAGAGGCCACGATAGTGAGAGGCCCGCGCACCGCGATGAAGAGTGGCCCCCACTTGCCGCAGCTAGAGAGAAAGCCCTCGCACGGAAACGAAGACCCAACACAGCCATAATAAATAAATAAATAAATAATAAAAATAAAGGAATTCCTTTAAAAAAATTATATCAAAAAAAAAAAAAAAAAAAAACACATGCAGAACGAAAGGATTTCCTCTCTCTGCAAATGAGCACCCATCCAGAGCCGCCCCAGACGGCAGCTCTGTCTGAGGCCAGAGCAGGAAACCCAGAGACCCAGAGAGGTGCCAGCTCAACACCCGTCCGCCAGGGCTCTCTAAGCAAAGTCCCATCGGAAAACTAACAGCCCCCCTTACGTACCAATGAAGAACCTCAGGTCCGAAAGAATGATATGACTTGCTCCAGGTCTCTTAGCAAATGCAATATTATGTTTTTAAAAGGGGGACAATGTTCTTTCTTTTTCTTTCATCTTTCTTTCTTTTTTTTTTTTTTTTTTGGACAATGTTCTTAAATGGAAGGCTATGCTTATTTTAGGGGAAAATGCTTAATGTTCGCAGGTCTAACGGAATCTTTCCTTTACCTGACCGCCAATTACACCACACTTTCACAACTCCTGGGATTTTCTAGGCAGGACTAAAAGTTCCCACTGAAACAAATCTATTTATGAAGGTGACTAAAAAAATTCTTAGGGATTGACTATGTTCTTGGATTATGGATCATTTTTTAGGTTAAATCTCTATTATGTGATCTCAGGATATAAGAATTTTTAAAGAAAAGTTGAGCTCCCCAAACCACTTAGTTCCCTCTTGTTTTTTTAATGTTTTGATATTAACTTTACTGTGACAGCAAACACGATTTTTAAGGAGGCAATTTCGACCTATATAACCCCTCCATCAAAAGAATTCCTCATAATTCCTGTGTCCTCTTAAAGTTTTTTATTCACAGATCTATACTGTGCACATACATATGTATTTCATTTAAAGGAACTACCTTTAGTGTAGAAGTTCCTTAGAGTACGTTTTTCTTAAAAAAAAGAAAACTTAGTATGCAAGTCACTGGCATGATGTTCCTGAAACCACCCCCGAGCAAAACCCAGGTGACAAATTAAGTGCACCTGGAAATTCTGGGTCTGAGACACTGAAGGTGACATTTTCTAGCCTGCTTCATTTAATCATTATTCTGACACTTCCCATATCCCAGTTAATAGGAAACAGACAAAGGAAAGCAGGTGTTTTACTTATATCCACCTGGCACAGCAAATTCCCAAGGTTTGCAATAGTTGCTTATTGCTGAAGAGTTTAAGGCAATATTTTTCTGCCAGTGAAATAATATCTCAAACAGCCTAGCATAGTGGTTCTCACCCCGGCTCAACCAGAGCTCACAGCGGAGGGAGGCAAACCTTTAAAAATACTGCTGCTGGGGGCTTCCCTGGTGGCGCAGTGGTTGAGAATCCGCCTGCCAATGCAGGGGACACGGGTTCGAGCCCTGGTCTGGGAAGATCCCACATGCCGCGGAGCAACTAGGCCCGTGAGCCACAACTACTGAGCCTGCGCGTCTGGAGCCTGTGCTCCGCAACAAGAGAGGCCATGATAGTGAAAGGCCCGCGCACCGCGATGAAGAGTGGCCCCCGCCTGCCACAACTAGAGAAAGCCCTCGCACAGAAACGAAGACACAACACAGCCATAAATAAATAAATAAATAAATAAAATTAAAAAAAAAAAAAAAATACTGCTGCTGGATCCCAAGCCTGCACAATTAAACAGACCCTCTCAGGATGAAACCCCAGCACTATAGTTTTCCAAAGATCCCCAGGTGATTGTGCAGTGCAAACAGGACCGTAAACCAGGGGCCTAGGATAACTCATTAGTCAAAGGAAGCCCATGGGAAATCTTATCTGGAAGTGAAAAATGCATGGTAATTAAATAAAACAGCAGATGTAAAAGTACCTAACAGGGCCTGTTACCCAGAAGACACTTAATAAATGTTAATTAAACAAAAAAATAATAATTCAAATAATTACTCCTTCTCCTCAGTAAATTCATCTTGTAATTTTATTGGCTTGTTTATCACATGCTGTTTTTTTCTTAGCCATGATTCATTCTATCCCTGTTTATAAAATTAGAAACGTATGCCCATAATCCTGTTCAATTACACGAGCTCTGTAGTATTTCCAACAACTCTTAATCACTTATTTAATAAAACTTTCCCCCAGAACAGTGGCTAATACATACTAAATACTCAACAAATGTTAGCTATTTATAAGAATTCATGATAATTCTTATAACTTAGGTTGAAACTTATTTTATACTATCTGGAGGACTTAGCAAGAACGTAAAAAAATTACCAGGGCAATATTTAACAAACTTATAAAAACAGACTTTTAAGCACATCAATTCTTTCTATAAATTTGTGAAAAAAATATGAAATGTGATCACTGCACAGGTAGCTAGCTTATCTTGCACATTCAAGGGGGCCCTGCAAAAGTAACTTGTGAACACTCAGCAGTTTCCATAGCCACTTGAAAATGCTAACACTGCAATTAGTTCAAAGTGGTCTCTTAATCCGACTTTTCCCTACCACTGCCTCCCTGACCCTGAATTAGGAAGGCGATTTTTCTATATGTTCACATTACCCCTCAGTTCTAACTAAGAAACCAAAAATCTGTTTTAAAAAAAAGAATACAATTTCTTAATCAGGATGAGGAGGTCTTATTTAGAACATTTCCAAACCTCTTGTTGCCCTGCTCGGATGAATTACGCCAGTCCGCATCTGTCTCGGGGTGTGCTAAGCAGGAGAGGCATTCAGCAGCTAGGCTGGAAGATCTGCTGCGTTTGGTTCAGGATTCACACTGTTAGCGGGAGACCCTTCCACAGCTCACAACTGAGCATGCTACCCTTTGCTTCCCTTTGCCTTCTATCTCCAAACATCGGCCATTTCATGTTTTAAATCAACACACATGCAAAAATAATCATGACGTGCCCTTCTTTATATGCATATTATACGTCAATAACAAGCACTATTGGTCTGAATGTTTACGTCCCCCCCAAAATTCCAATGTTGGAATCCTAAGCCCATCAGTGTGATGGTATTAGGAGGTGGGGCCTTTGGGAGGTCATGGGGGTAGAATCCTCATGAATGGGATTAGTGCCCTTATAAGGGAGACACCAGACAGCTCCCTCACTCCTTCTGTCATGGGTGGAGGGCCCTTACAAGACCATGCTGGCGCCCGGATCTCAGATTTTCAGCCTCCAGAACAGTGAGAAATAAATGTCTGTTGTTTATAAGCTCCCAGTCTGTGGCATTTTGTTATAGCAGCCTTGACAACTAAAACAACAAAGTCGAAAGTGACCACACATGGGCCTTTGGCTAGTAATAGCTTGGTTTGCTCAATAAGAATGTCGTGACTGACTGTCACATGCCAGGCAGCTCCAAAGGTGCCAGAGAGATGGACATGAGGACAGAGTTCCCATCTTCAAGGATCTCAGGCTCCAAGGAGAGTGTGGATTGGCTACTGTGACACAGTGTGACTCTGACCCAAGGGCGACAAGGAAACGCAAAGGATAGGGTCACAGGGGCAGCCCTAAATATTTAGAATCAGAAAGTAGGAAATAAAAATAAATAAGCACATAGGAGATAAATGGTTGTGGATAACAATGTTAAGATAACTACTGCAGCTTTCATCAATCACACCACCCTCTCGATGCCCATCACCTAAACTTACGCCACACTAAATCCTATGCCACTGTGTATTATCTGACAACACAGGGTTGCCACAAATCTTTACTTGTAAAAAACGCAATATCTTCAAAGCACAACAAAACAAGGTATGCGTGTACTCGAGCTTCTTTTATTCACATACTCTCTTCCCTGAGGTGGTAACCCTCTAAGTGGAAGGACTCTGACCTGACTCCAGAGCTCACCTTTCTCCCAAATCCAGGGCCTGAGGTGTGGGGAGACACTGCTATTGTACTGAGCTGTTCTCTTTCAAAGATAATATTCAGCAATAACGTTTATTATCATTTCCCTCTACATCCCTTCTCTCCTGGAACGATGGACCATTTTCAGGGTCGAATTCTGAAGCAGGATAAAATCCAAAACATAGTTTCTACACGTTGCTTAACCATTTTCCTTGCACAGGCTGATTTCAGCTGAAGATGTATACACATCTTACACTTTTTTCCAGAGTATCATGATCTACTGCTTATATATTTTACAATATTTTTATTTTTACAATAGTTACAATATTTTTATTTTTAACTTGCAACTCTATGTCCAGGTAATAAATTTGCCTTTAACCTTAAAAAAAAAAAATCCCTCATTTAGGGGGAGTGGAGACACTACATAGTAGAGTGCTTACATGTTGGTAAATGTTCAAAATATTTTAAAGTTTAACCAATCATTTCTTTAAACTAATAACATTAATTATTACTGTGTACTTTAATAAGTGGCCTGGGGGACTTCCCTGGTGGCGCAGTGGATAGGACTCCATGCTCCCAATGCAGGGGGCCCGGGTTCGATCCCTGGTCAGGGAACTAGATCCCACAAGCATGCTGCAACTAAGAGTTCACGTGCCACAACTAAGGAGCCCTGGAGCTGCACTAAGGAGCCTGCCTGCTGCAACTAAGACCCGGTGCAACCAAATAAATAAATAAATATTTTTAAAATAAATAAAAATAAGTGGCCTTTCTTTTTCTTTTTATGCTGCAGCTCAGCACACCACTGAGTTAAGAAATCTAACAAGAAGGTGAAGAAGGCAGACATAGAGAACAGACTTGTGGTTGCCAAGAGGGAGGGAGGGAGGGAGTGATGGATTGGGAGTTTGCAGTTAGCAGATGCAAACTCATATAGAGAAGGGATAAAAAAACAAGGTCCTACTGTATAGCACAGGGAACTATATTCAATATCCTGTGATACACCATAATGGAAAAGAATATGAAAAAGAATGTATATATATGTATAACTGAGTCACTTTGCTGTACAGCAGAAATCAACACAACATTGTAAACCAACTGTACTTCAAAATTAAAAAAAATAAATTAAAAAAGAAGGTGAACAAGGAAGGAAAAGACCTCTTGGGAATTGAACAGCCAGACTCAATACCCTCTCAGGAAAAACCTCAATCCTGTGGGCTAGCCCTAGCCCTACCCTTTTCAAACTGGAGAAAAGGAAAGAAGCTCATTAACAGAGAAGCAAGGTAAAGATGTTGTTTCTGAAACAGTGGAGAACCGATTATCAAACACTTTGTCAGTGTAGGGCTGTGTTACCTTTAAAGACATATCACAATTTACTTGAAAAAGTGACATTGGTGGAGCTAGAGAATATTATTGGGGGTATCTGGTCTAACTGCCTGGGTTTACAGGTGAGAGAATCTGAAGCATGGAAGGAAAGGAACATGCCTGTGGTGAAGACAGCAGGGTCAGAGCAGAGTCAGAACCATCTCCCAAGATTCCCAACTCCTAACTACCCAGGGCTGATCACTGAGCTTCCGCACACTTCCGAACTCCTTCCCCTGGTTAACTGCATCTCAGATGTCCACTCTCAGCTCGGGTGTACCCCTCTTCAGACAGGCTTCAGGGCACACCGCACCTGACGCTCCCCTTTCTCAGAGCACTCTTCCCATTTTACCTGAACGATGCCGCCACTCCATCAGCTAGCTTCCCCCCGAACTTTCAGCAACTTTTTGTTCAACTCTGTGTCTTGGACCTGAGCACAGGCGTGACATGTACAGGGACACTGTGCCGTGAACAGAGTAACGGACTCGACTCAGGTTGCCTGGGAATTTTCCAGCTTTAACAAAGCAAGTCCCAAGTCTCAGGAAACCCCTCAGTCTCAGGCAAACCAGGACAGCTGGTGACCCTAATAGTGGATGTCAACAGGGTGAGACGGCCTGCTCACCACGTCCCCTCCTCTAACCATCCTCGGCCATACGTGCCAGGCCCGGAGCCCTGTCTGTGCCATTCGGTCACTCTAGCTCAGCACTACCTGATAGAACTTTCTGCAGTGCTGAAGATGTTCTGTACCTACACTGTCCAATACCATAGCACCAGCCCCATGTGGCTACGGAGCAGCTGAACACTGGCTAGTGTAACTGAGTTTTTAATTATGCTTAATTTTTATTAATTTCTATTTAAATAGCCCCATAGGGCTAGCAGCCGCCGTATGGAACAGTTCAGCTCTGATTTTACATAACTGGAACTACAGTCCATCTCTGTGCACAGAAATGAGCTTTGAAGTCAGACCGACCTTGGTTCGAATCCTGACTCAGTCATTTGCAAATGTGTCGCAACTCCTTGGGGAAGCTTGTTTCTCCCTCTGTAATCCTTGCAAATTTACTATGACACAATGTTCAGAAAGTGGCTGGCCCCTAGTAGAACTTCAAGAAATAGGATTTCTCTAGAAGCAGAGAAACCACATCTATGTAAAATTGCTAGAAAAATCTGATTCTGAACCCAAGGGTGCAAGCGCATCATATCGACCAGATCTCCAACACCCCCGTCAGGTTCAAATTCAGATTCTAAACTGCCACGGCTGTCCTGCTTGATTTCTGTCCCAGGCCTGTGGCTGGCTGTCGCTGAGTCCCACTGGGGCAGCAGGCACTGGGTACTGGGAGATACTGTGCTAGGTCACCTGAGCGTGGCCCTACACAGTCCCAGGGGCAGGGATCCAGGCTCTTCCCAGAGCAGGGAGGAAGCAGTGCCCAGAGGAAGCCCAGGTGCCCCAGAGGGCTCACGTGCACCCCAGGCCGGCCGCTGGTGTCCAGGGATTCGGGGCACACTGGGGACATCCCGCGTCCTGCACATCTACGGAGAATGCCACTCCTGCTGCCTCTCGAAAGGGTCGGGACACCGTAATGAGCTGGGAACCAGGAGCAGTTGCGAAGCCCCTGAGGCATCTGGTTTCCGGAACCTCTCCCCGACCCTAATGAATCCATCCCCTCGGCAGGAATGGGCGGCAGGTCCCCGGAGAGGCAGGCTGCGGATCAGAATCACCTGGGGAGCTTTTTAGAAACAGTGTTCCCCACGCTGGGAATCGGTGTTTGCAGAAAGCTCCCAGGTGACTATGCTGCATGGCTGGGACTTGGTATTTTTCATCTGAGGGCTTGGGAAGGTGGCTCTGGTGAGGACTGTCTAGGGCAGCGCTAGGGCTGGGGAAAGAAGTCCCTTGTCAACGGGTCCCTCCCTCTGGCTGCAGGGACAACAGTCAGATGGCAGCAGGACCCCGCAACCAGAGCTGGGACACGAGCTGCTCCCCTCCCTCCAGCCCCAACTGGCAGAGACCCTTGCGGTTCACCAGGGCTGACCTGTCCCATGTCTCATGTGCAGCATCGGTGGGGAGGGTCCTCCTTCCCCACTAGCCCCTGAGCACCCGTGAGCAGAAGCCCTAATCCGTACACCTCTCCGTCCTGGGGTCCCAGGGCTGGCCGCAGCACTGAGGAAGCCCTATGCTGTCACTGTGGTTGTTACTCTCGTTTCAGTGAAAAGGAAACCAGAACCTAGAGATGGTATGACTCACCCAAGGCCCATGGTGCGGTGGCAGGGCTGGGACAGGAGCTCTGGGCACCTGGGTTCATTCCCTTCCTGATACCCCAGGTTGAGGCCCACTGCTTCCTCCACCCTCACCCACACTCTCTCCTCTCCCTCCTGCAGCCAATATGCAGGCTCTGACCATCAGGGTAAACTCTCATCCAGTATCCTCGGGCTCTGATTTATAGGACCCCTCACCTGTCCTCAAAAAGGGGTATTCTTGAGGACACCCCTTGAGGACACCCCTTGGGCACTAGACAGGGGGGTGGTTTTAGCCCAGCACTGGAGCCTGGCATGCCCAAGCTGCCACTGAGTAGCTGGGTGGTCCTGGACACACTCCTTAACCTCTCTGGACTCAGCTCCCTCAGCTGTAAATGGGGATGATGATATTTACCACTCAGGTTTGTGGAGAGGATTATTCAGTGAGATCAGTCAAAGGGATCACACGGGCACCACGACCAGCCGGCAGGAAGTACTAACAGCTGGTAGGTATTACTCAGGCAGCGGGCACCGCCCTTCTCATCACCTGCTCCGTGCTCCAGATTCGGGCCCATGGTAGAAGCCTCCAAACTCTGCACCCTCTTTATTTATTTATTTATTTATTTTTGGTCACGTTGGGTCTTCGTTGCTGCACGTGGGCTTTCTCTAGTTGCGGCGAGTGGGGGCCACTCTTCGTTGTGGTGCGTGGGCTTCTCATTGCGGTGGCTTCTCTTGTTGCGGAGCACGGGCTCTAGGCGTGTGGGCTTCAGTAGTTGTGGCACGTGGGCTCAGTAGTTGTGGCTCGCGGGCTCTAGAGTGCAGGCTCAGTAGTTGTGGCACATGGGCTTAGTTGCTCCGCGGCATGCGGGATCTTCCCGGACCAGGGCTCGAACTCGTGTCCCCTGCATTGGCAGGTGGATTCTTAACCACTGCACCACCAGGGAAGCCCCTAAACTCTGCACCCTCTTGCCTTTCTCTTCCCACAGGCCACCCTGGGCCAGCTGGCCCGCCGCACTGCGCCTGGCCTGGTCTCTTGGGTGCCTGCACCGCCCTGGAGGACCAGGTGGCTGGAGGCATCATAGGTCACGCCCACGCCCACCCCCACCCCCGAGTCCCCCAGAAATAATAAACGAGAAGTAACTCTTTCTATTCCTCGTTCCAGACTTCCTTAATTGAAGTCAAATATTTGCACACTCTCCAAGGCCTGTAAACCTGAGCTGCTCACAGGAAAGAGAAAAAAAACTTAGGTGCAAGGAGAGTAAGTGCCGGCAGCGGCGGCCTCATCGAAGCTCAGAGGCAAGGGCAGCGGATCTGAATAACCACACAGCCCAGCTGAGGGTGTGGGGTGAGCAGGAGAAAGCTGCCATTTCCAGAGCAATCTCCCCTCTCCATCGACCTCCACAAAAGTCAATGGCACACGCGCTCTGCGGGCGGCCCAGTGGAAATCCTCGGGGGTGTGAGTGTGAGGAGGGGTGGGGGAGGGTGCGAGTGAGAAGCAGCTTCTGCAGCCCCGCCCCAAGAGCCTCCAAACTAGCCGAAGTGTTCAGCTGCTTCATACCAGCATGGCTGCCCAGGTGTTAAAATACCGAAGGACTCCACACAGGTTGGGAAAGAGCTGCTGTCCGGAGCCCCTCTCCCCGGCTGGCCCTTCCCCAGAGCTCCCAGACCTCCCCCGGCACCCAGCCAGGGAAGGATTAACATCAGGCACTGTGGAAGCTTCCAGAAAGGACTCTGATGGGTGCCCAATGTTAAACATTCTGACCATCACCCCTGGGCACAGTTAAGGCTCATGAAAAAGGCAAATAACATTCTGAGGGATTCAGAAAAGGGACAAGGCCCTCAATAAATGTTTGCTGGAGGAAGAGAAGGAGAGACCGATTCACGTGGCAGTAGCACTAGGACAGGCCACGGAACCACGGCACCTCCCTCCCCCTGGGCCACGCACTCCACCCAAGGTCATGACACCACTGTCACAGAAGCCTCCCTGGCCAGGCAGAAGGAAAGTCTGTGCTGACCTCTCACCCTAACCCTAACCGTAACCAGGCCAGAGGAAACTTCTGGGCTCCTGCCCTGCCCAGCCTCCAGCCCCTCTGGGACGGCACCAGTGTCCTCTGGGGCATCCCCTGACCCTCCCCCTCCATGTGCTCCAGGGGCTGGCATATCACCAAGGGGAGGGTTGTCAAAGCACAGAATCTTCCAGAATCAGTGGCTGCTACAAGAACAAGCATGTGACCAAAACTGGCCAGTAAGAGCCCTCTCAGGACTTCCCTGGCGGTCCAGTGGGTAAGACTCCACGCTCCCAGGGCAGGGGTCCCGGGTTCGATCCCTGGTCAGGGAACTAGATCCCGCACGCATGCCGCAACTAAGACCCGGCGCGGCCAAATAAATAAATAAATAAAAGAGTCCTCTCGAGGTTCAAGAATGGTCATGTGACCCTAACTGGCCAATAAGAACCTACTCTAGCACTTTGGCTGAAGGCACCAGGAAAGGGTGCCCTCCTCGCCCACACACAGGGTCGTTAACATGAAAGGCTGAAAGCCTGAACCCATCTCACAGGGAGAGACTGCTTGAGAAACAAGGAGGGAGGAAAGCAGGGCCAAGAGACAGTGGGATGTCGACAGAACCCGGCCAGCATATGGTTGGGCCCTGGTTCAGCCACCCCTGACCATTTAGCGACTTGACACAGTAAATGATCTTTTTCAAACCTAGGCCAGCTTGAGTTTGGTTTCTGTCACGTGCAACCCAGAGCACTGACTGACACGTTCCTCAGTGGGTGCGTGAGAAGATGCTCGTTGCTACCCGGCCCCGCTTCTTGCCCTGGCTGCCATTTCTTGTGACTCTGTGGCTTGCTGGTGGCATCCGGGAGGCTGGCTCCAGGCCCTACAGCCTCCGCTCCCTGCAAACAGAGCACCCCTCTCGCTGGACCCCTAGACTCCGGTCTCTTGCTCTCCATCTCCCAAGCTACCCCTAGCGACCTTTTCTTTCTCTTTTTCTTTTTTTTTTTTTTTATATTAATTAATTTATTTATTTAGGCTGTGTTGGGTCTTCGTTTCTGTGCGAGGGCTTTCTCCAGTTGCGGCGAGCGGGGCCCACTCTTCATCGCGGTGCGCGGGCCTCTCACTATCGCGGCCTCTCTTGTTGCGGAGCACAGGCTCCAGACGCGCAGGCTCAGTAATTGTGGCTCACGGGCCTAGTTGCTCCGCGGTATGTGGGATCTTCCCAGACCAGGGCTCGAACCTGTGTCCCCTGCATTGGCAGGCAGATTCTCAACCACTGCGCCACCAGGGAAGCCCATCTTTTTCTTTTTTTAAAAAATTTTTAAGGCTTTTTTTTTTTTAGTTTTATTTATTTATTTATTGGCCACGCAGTGGGGCATGCGGGATCTTAGTTCCCGGACCAGGGCTCGAACCCGCGCCTTCTGCAGTGGAAGCGCAGTCTTAACCACTGGACCGCCAGGGAAGTCCCTAGTTACCTTTTGTAATACACAGATCCCGCAGTGGCCCCATACCGCCTGAGGATTATGATGCAAGTTCCCTGAACACAGCTCACGAGGCTGCCATCACAGGCCCCGACGACCTGTGTTCTCTACACGAACCCCTCCGGTTCAGCCATGCAGACCTACGCCGAGATCTCTCCCAGGTCCGGGCACTTGCACGCTCCACCAGATAGGAACAGTGTTTCCAAACCATCCCAGCTGACTTCATAAGCTCTTCCAGAGCAAGGGTGACACCTCATGTTCTGTAACCCACATCCTGTCCACTGAGGTCACAGACCCTACTCTTCACAGGGGTTAAGTCAATGTTGAGAGAACTGCATAAACACAGCCTCTTCCCCTGACAGATGACTTTCAAGGCCCTCCCAAAAGCTTTCTAACACCCACGGAAGCCATAAAGTGGCTCTGAGTTAAGCCTTTGTTATGTAAATTAAAGCACCCCCCCCCAAGTTTCCACTGAAAAATCAGCCAGCTGTGTAAATTTCATTCAAAGCCACAGGAAAAAGTCTATGGATAAAACGTCTCTTGACACAGAACATAAACAGACAGAATTTATAATCACAGAGAGTTCATTTCAAGAAAGATTTTAGAGAACTTCCAGTGCAACCTTCCCATTTTACAGAAGTGGAAACTGAGATTCCAAGAAGTGAAATGACACCCCAGGGTCACACCGTCAGGAGGTAGAGGAGCCAGGACAAAACACCAGGTTCTCTGCTTCCTGCCCCCCTAACAATTTATAAATAATAACCTTACTTTCATTTACTTTATTACACCACTAATTCATACACACTCACTTAAAAATGTGAGCCACAGAGAAGTTCTGTATGTATTTTCTGCTCTTTGCACCACATCTCACTGGGTCTCTGTTTCCTGGCGGAGCCGCTGGAGCCCTCCAGGCCTTAGACTTTGTGTGGTTTCTCACCCTCCCTGCTGCCCGTAAACAACGTCAACAGGGGCAACACAGACAATAAGAGTTGCTGGTTGTGCAATGAGAGGCAGCCTCTACTTCCTAAAGTGGGCCTAGGCAGTGGAGGGGGCACTCTGTAAAAATGTCTACCCACCCCTGGACCCAGCAACTTGTCATGAGGACATTCATTCATTACTCAGTGTGGGTTGTTTTGTTCTGTGTATGCCCCATTCATCTCTAAAGAAAAAGCATCTTGCAGAGTGACAGTGATTTCAGAAACAGCCTGGAGTTTGAATTTCTGGTGGCTCCTTTCACTCACTGTGTGACCTTAGACAGGTCACTTAACCTCTCTGAGGCTCAGTTACTTCATCTTCAAAAAGTGGCAGAAACACCATCCGCGGAACAGAGTTTGAGTCCCTCGGGCTGTAGTTAAGGGCTTGGCGGGAATTCCCTGACAGTCCGATGGTTAGGACTCTGTGCTCTCACTGCTGACGGCCCGAGTTCAATCCCTGGTCAGGGAAGTAAAATCCCACAAGCCACACAGCACAGCCAAAAGAAAAAAAGAAAGAAAGAAAAGGGGGGGCTTGGCCCCTCTACTGACCTAGGTCATCACCTTGAATTCTCTAAGTCTTTCCCCTCCCGCCTCCCATTAACTGCTTAACTTACAGGCCACGATCCTCAGAGACCCGCTCAGACCAAGCCAGCCAATGCCATCCCATCCACACCTCCCTCCCATGCAGAGTCAGGTCCTAGGTGGCCGCCTTCCTGCCTGGGGACTAACCACTCCTTGGTCAGATGCCCCCAAGGCCCTGTCAGCTCCAGGGTCCAGCTCTACAACCTGGTCATCCAGGTCTGGCCAAGAAGCCCCACGGTCAAGTTTCTCCTCAAAGGCCTAAAAACCTCTAACGGTCACCATAAAATTACTCACTTTTTCCCTTGTGGGAATTTAAAGTAAGTCACTGAAGTCTATACAACACTTTCCCACATAGAAAACGCAATGCTTGCAAGATTCCTTTACCCATCTCTGTCCAAAATGAAGCTTGTGTTCTGTTTACTGCTGTCACTGAGGAAGCGAGAGGGGCCTGCCTACCCACCAAGCTCAGACTGAATGATCAGTCTTTCTGTCTGGATCTCATCTCTGTCAATCCCACCCCCCTACGGCAGGGTCAGGGCCCCTCACCCCCATCTCCTTCTGGGTAGACATCTGTCTATAGACCGAACCCTCTATGTCTGCTCGCCAGCCCCCAACCCCACCCAGTGAGGAGTCTAGATGGGCTCAGACAAGGGGGAGAAGCAGAACTCAGAAGCAGAAGCCGGAACGGGGCGGCGGGGGGGATGCTAGTCTGTGGCAGACCTGCTTGGGGAAAGAAAGGAAGGCATGGTGTTCGCAGCAACATGGATGGAACTAGCGATTACCGTACTAAGTGAAGTAAGCCAGACAGAGACAAATACCATATGATGCTGCTTATATGTGGAATCTAAAACAAATGATACAGAAATAGACCCACAGACGCAGAAAACAAACTTATGGTTACCAAAGGGGAAAGGGGGGAGGGATAAATTAGGAGTTTGGGATTAACAGATACACACTGCTATCTATAAAACAGATAACCAACAAGGACCTACTGTAGAGCACAGAACTATACTCAATATTTTGTAATAACCTATAAGGGAAAAGAATCTGAAAAAGAATGTATGTATATCTATAACTGAATCACTTTGCTATACACCTGAAACTAACACAACACTGTAAATCAACTATACTTCAATTTTAAAAAGTAATAATAATAAAAGAAGAAAGGCACGGTGAGTTAACCCTTCGACTCACCCAATGTCTCGACCTGAACTTTCTGCCTCATTATTTATATTACAAGTACCAACGTCAGGTCTCATCCAATGCCAAAACCCCAAATTTTGACAACAACCAAAACAAACCTGGTGACAAGAGAATGCAGGATGGATCAAGGATCACAGATCTAGAACCCCAACAGACTGTTAACAGTAATTTCTTGAGTTGTGGGGTTTACAGTGGGGGTGGAGGGAGCCCTCATGAATTGCTGGTGGGAATGAAAACTAGTGCAACCACTTTGGAAAGCAGTTTGGCAGCTTCTCAAAAGTTAAATGTAGAAATCCACACAACCCAGGAAATTCCACTCCTAGGCATCTACCCAGGAGAAATGAAAACCCACGTTCACACAAAGGCTTTTACACGAATGCTCATAGCAGCGTTAGTCCTAATAGCCCCAAACTGGAAACAACACTGCTGTCCATCAGCTGGTGAGTGGAGAAACGATGGGATACACCCGTACAACAGAATAGTTTCCCACAGTACAAAGGGACGAAGCACTGACGACGTGGATGAACCTCAGTAACACCATGCTCAGTAAAAGAAGCCAGACACAGATCACATATTCCACTTACACGAAATGTCCCAAAGGCAATTTTACAGACAAATTTACAGAGACAAAAAGTAGATTAGTGGTTACCTGGGGCTTGAGGACAGAGATTATCTGGAAATGGACATGAAGGATCTCATCGGGGTGATGAAAATATTCGAAAAACTATATTACGGCCATGGCTGCACCACTTGGTGAAGTGACTAAAGATCACTGAATTGTACACTTGAAATGGGTAGATTTTAGATACATAAAATATACCGTGCATTGGTTTCCTATGGCTGCTGTAACAAATTACCACAAATTTAGTGGCTTAAAATAACACAGATGTATTGTCCTGTAATTCTGGAGATCAGAAATCCAGAATGGGCTTCACTGGGTTGAAGTCAAGGTGTCAGCAGGGCCAGCCTCCCTCCAGAGGTTCTACTAGGGGAGAACCTGTTCTCCCGTTCCTGGAGGCTGTGAGCATTCCTTGGTTTGTGGCCCCCTCCTCCAGCTTCAAAGAAAGCAGTGTTAGCAGCTTCAAATCTCTGATTCTGACCCTCTGTTTCCATCATCACACCTCCTTCTGTGACTCTGACCCTCCCATCTCCCTCTTCTAAGGCCCACCTGGATAATCCAGAATGATCTTCCCATCTCAAGATCCTTAGGCACATCAGCAAAGTCCCTTTTGCCACATAAGGTAATGTATTCACAGGTTCTGGAGATTAGGACCTGGGCATCTTTGGAAGGACGTTATTCTGTCTAACATATACCTCAATAAAGCTGTCATGGGACTTCCCTGGTGGTCCAGTGGGTAAGACTCCATGCTCCCAATGCAGGGGTCCTGGGTTCGATCCCTGGTCAGGGAACTAGATCCTGCATGTTGCAACTAAGAAGTCCACATGCCACAACTAAAGATCCTGCACGCCACAACTAAAGATCCCGCACGCCGCAGCTAAGAGCCAGCGCAACCAAAATAAATAAATATTAAAAAAAAAAAAATTAAAGTTGTCACAAAAACAAAAAAATAGCCAGTGCAGGATGTGGCCAGCATGTGGGACTCATGCAGGTGACTGCAGAACCCCCGCCCCTGAAGAAGCCCTCCGCAGCCCTGTCCTAGGGCAGCACGTGCAGCATAAATGAACTGAAAGGGGTCCTCATTTTGGCCTCAAAACCTAGGAGGGAATGGGGCAAGAGAACAATTAAATCCTGGCAAGAAGACCCGGATAATCGGTCAAGTTCTAGATGAACGAGAGGATAAAAGGAGAGTGGGAGAAATGCCTTTAGTTTCCACTGACTTGACCCCCTGCCCTGGTCCTCCCCTCACTGTCAATTCTAAAGAAAAAGAGAACTTTCATGTCTGCACAGATCTGAGCGTCTTAGTGTTCTGAAATTTCCATCTCATTGATTATTTTAAAGGAGCCTAAGTTAAGTTAGTCCCCAGAGGACCTCTGATTTTGGCAAGCACCTAAATCAATACGTAAGGAGCCACTCAGAGTTGCTACCTCAGCAGATACCTGGACCAGACCGTCCTTATCAAGGTAACGAAGGAAAGCAACCAGGACTGGCCTCTGCTCCGCGGCAGCCTGATGCCCTCTCTCCCTTCACGCCTTACGGTAACCCTGCCAAGGTCACCTCTCTGCCTGGTCCTCATCAAAGTTATGGCCCTTCCCAGCGTATGAAAACAGCGTTTTCTTCTCTGTCTCTTCTGCTAGGCTATGTTCTGCCACATGCCTAGCACAGTGTAGGCACAAAGCAGGTATTCAGTAAACACTTGTAGATACATGTAGATGTATACAGTGTATGTGCATGTTTTATATATATATATAAACATGTTTTTATCTGTAGCATACAGTTGGTATTCAAGGAAAGCTTGTTTTCATACATATATGCATGTTTTATACAGCAACATATATATATGTATATAAGCATTTTTATACAGAGAACATAGGTATTCAGTGAATGATATATATGTGTATGTATATGTGTGTGTGTATGTGTATATATGTTTAAGTGTGTATACATACACACACACATATATACATGAATGAAGGAACAGGCAATGAATAAGACATGGTTTAAAGGAAGAACAGGCGGAAGAGCTGAAATGCAAACTCCAGGACGGCAAACATTCCGTCTCTTTGGCTCTGCATCCCTAAACCCTAGCACAGTGCCTGCTGGCACTTAGCAGGTGCTCAATAAATATTGGTTGAAGGGATGAACGGCCAGAAAGCCCCAGATCGGCCAGGATTAGGGACTCTTGATCTCCGCATCCCTGTGCCTTTGAGTGCAAACCTGACACACAGTAGGTGGCCCGATGTTTACAGAGCTGAACTGTAGCAGACTGGGTCTTCAAGGAATGGGATCAGGCTGGATGGTGTCTACACCACAAAAAGGGAGGCATCCAGAGCAAGCTCACCTGTCTCACCATGTTACCAAGGTCCGTGCCAGGGACGGGGTGCCTCACTCTGGCCTCAGTGGTACCTGCCAGTCAGGGTTACTGATTACAGACAGCAGGAAAGAAAAAACGGAATTTGATGAGACAGTAAGGGGAAGCTCCCAGAATCACCAGGCAGGCTGGAGAACCAGGCTGGGATAAAGGACCAGGGGAGATGGGCAGAGGGGAAATGTGGCCAAGCCTGTGCCAAGAGGACATCTGCTTAGGATACTCCTGACCCTCAGGAACCTCTAACTCACCTGCGTTGCTGCTGCGCGCAACCCGGCATCTAAGCCACGTGGCCACGCGGAGGCCACACGCCACGGCCTGAGCAGCTGGACGCGGGAAGAAAGCATGTCTGGTCCACCTCAGCTCCCGTACCGGGGGGCAGGGCTCTGCTCCCCTCCAAGACCTACATCCTGGGAGTTCCCCCAAAGAGGGAGGTGGGTAGGATGCTGAGCACCCCAAGATATAGACAATGCCCACAAGACACACCAACTCACTGAACCGTGGAATTAGGTCGCTGCAGACCCACGAGCCCTGTCTCACCATAACTGGTCCACAGGGTGGACCCAGGGGCTCCCAGGGCGGCAGAAGTGAGAGAGGCCTCTGCCTGTCTACACAGCCCCGGAGCCAAGTGTGAACAAAGGAAGTGTTTCTTCATCTCTCACCCCAGAGAGCAAACGTCAAGCAGAATTTTCAAGCATCTGCTATTGCAAAACACCTAACGTAGTAGCAAAAGGTCATTTCCAGAAACATCCCTCTCTCTCTAGCCCATGAAGACGTTAGGCATCGGCTACACTCTGGATAACTTAATTGGCATTAACTGAAGTTCATTCGTTCGTTTGTTCATTCGTTCATTCACTCTGCAAACTGTTCCAAGATCCAGAGGTGCCAGGCTCCCTGCTGGGTTCTAGGGTTACAAAGATGAATCAGTTGCCATCCCTAGCTTCCAGAAGTTCAGCTGGATGAAGGAGAGGATTAAAAAAAGAGCAAGCTCTGCTTTGGGGATGGCAACTGTACTGCAGAGTTAGGGATTTGAATATGAGCTGCAGACCTTTTTTAGCAATTGCTGGGCATCACTCCATGTATATACACACACACACACACATACACACACACACACAATGAGCTACCTCCTGAGTCAGCCATCATGGTACCGAGAACAAGGTCTGTATGTCCAAATCCAGATCCCATTAAGAAAGGCTGCTGGCTACTGAGTTGGCTTCAAATGTCCAGCCACAGACAGTCTCCTTCCCTGAGTGGGGGGACAAAAGGCAGAGGCTGACAGTGTCACCCAGCTGGCTGTGCTCTAAGGGAGACCCTAGGTCTTGGCAACAGTTGTTCTTCAGGAAGGCGGGAAATAAAGTTTGTCCTAGGTGCCCCGGCTCTACCCTCCACAAATCGTAACACCAACACCTGCCCCTTGTTCTATACTTTCTGGTTTATAGAACACTGTGACACGTATCTGCTCATCCATCATTCATTCCCCAAATACCTCTTATATGTGAGGCACTCTGCTTAGAGCTAGGAATCTAAAGAGTAAGAAAACACAGCCCCTACCCTTTGGGATGCCACTTCCTCTGGGAAGCCCTCCTTGATCTCTCAGGCTGGGTTGCATGTCCCCCATCCCAGCATGTCTCCCACCCCAGCTCCCTGTATCATCGCTATCTGTCTCTCCATCTAAACTCCCTGACTTAGATGAAAAAGGGACTCATTTACCTCTGACAGCGCTGTCCTCCCAAGGCCTAGTACAGTGCCTGACACAGTGGGAGCTGAATGAATGCCTTGAGGAAGCACCAGTGGGAACACCTGGGAGGACAGAAGGGCCTTCAGGGAAACCGAGATCCAGGGGACAGGGCAAGTAAGACTCTTTAGGTAAGAATCTGGCATTATCATTCCACCCCCGGTTTCTAGATCAGGAAGTCTATGTCAGAGAGCTTGGGGGACCTGCCCAAGAGATTCTCACTCATACAACTAGCTGAGCCTCTAATCCCCCTCTCTTCACACCAATTTCCATACTAACACGACACCCCAGCCAGCTTCTGGCTCACCCTCTTGCCAGGGGCCACAGAGTTCCATCTGCTTTCCTGCGATCAGCTCATTGTTGGCACTTAATGTACTCTTTACCCTCCCCTGGGGCATTGTTTTAAGATACAAGGAGACTCCAATAAAGATGTTAAAAAAAATAAAATAAAAGATACAAGGAGATAGGAGCCTATCATTAAAACAAAGAAATGGATTCCTAATGATGAAATGTCGAGTACTCATTTATTCATTAAACAAATATTTACCGAACACCCACGGTACGCTCAATTTTAGGGGCAGAGAAGCAGGACTGAACACAGGCAAAAATCGCTGCCTTCTAAGGTCTGATCACGAGATGGTGTTACAAAAAGGTGGTGTCCCTTTGATGAATGAATGAATTAATGAATGAATCAATCAAAGGTAACATCAAGTGATCTCTTGCAGGTAATGTCTATGTAACTGAAGCTGACTCAGGGCACCTGATCTGTTGGGGGGTGGGAGACCACACAATCCTTCACCCCCAGGTCACTCTACTAGCTACTGGGGATTCCCCTGCCTTCACTTACACTTTCAACAGCTACAGTACGAAAGAAACAGACAGAATGATCCTCCTTTTCTGGCCACTGCTGGCTTCCTAATTAAAGTCAAGGATTTGAGTTTACTTAGGGTCTATAAACACAGACCCAAAAAAAGTGTTTAAGAGAAGGCAGATGAAATGCGGGTAAGGACTAGCTAATAAAATCAGGGGAAAATGCTGGGAGTTTTCAACCATGACTGTGATTAAACAAAACTTGCGGAGAGGATGGTCTGAGGGCCAAGGCGCATGAATGTGTGCAGGGCCTGAGTTTCCAGGGCAAAATGTAAACCATAACTTCCTGCAGAATTAATTGGTCCCCGGTGGGAGATCCATGCTAAGTTCCTCTGGACCTTGCAGCTTTCCCTGCCCCCTCCTGCCGCTAGGTTGTCACATAGCTTGTCAAGACTGCATCTAAAAAGCCTGTGGACTTGCAGGTTCGCTGGGGACAGCCTCTGGTAGATTAAAAGAGGTACCTAATGAAGCTCAGAAGCTGAGGCCACCCCCTTCCAGAACATTCACTGTTATCAGGAGACTCAGTCTCCTCATCTGGTCACTGCACCAGACACTGGCTAAGGTCCCTTCCAATGACAGCTGCCCGCAAACTGCTCTTCCTCAGCCCAGGCAGGAACATGGGGTGTGGAAAAGGACCTCTCTCCTGAAATCTGGGTGCAGGTCTGGCCTGAATTTGAATGTGAGTGGCAGAGATGGCCAGGAGCCCCAAGGATCTCCCAAAAAGCCGACGACTTCCCAGAGATCAAAGTGGGCAAAAGAGGGGTGACACCCTGGGCCAGCTGTAACGAAACCCTAATGAACAAGTTTCCACAATTAAAAGTCAACAGCGGGAGAGGAACCAGTGAGGCCCAGAAAACAGTCAATGTCTTTGATTAAGCGCTGATGAAATTCCCCGTCACTGCTTTGATCTGGCTCCCCCAGGAGTTTTGTTGGCTTTGCAATGTTTTCAAAGAAAATGATCTTGAAGATACATGATTCCCCAAAAGCCACTAAACAGACACTGGCCCTTCCACCTCCTCCCCCCCGCTTACACTGGCCCTTCCACCTCCTCCCCACCCCGCTTCGGAGCACACAGCAGTTTCCCAGATGAGTCTTCAGTGTCAGACAATGGTAACCTCGGCCATTTTTCTGTACAAGATGATCTTTCTTGCCAGTGTTTGCTCTCTGCTGGTCCAACTCCTTTATCAGAGTCTCGGTTTACCAACGGCTTTCTGCATTTGAAACCGAAGCCAATCTCCTTGGGCTGGGACCAATCTCTCACAAAGCCAAGGCCCCGATAAACATCAAAGTGCTCTTGGGAAACTGACTTCGTGTTAATACCAGAGTGAAGCCCATCCCGAGTCAACTCAACTCTACACCACCCTGGATTCTGAGCCATTCTGAGTATAAATGATCAAGAGCAGGGACTTCCCTTCTGGTCTAGTGGTTAAGACTCTGTGCTTCCAATGCAGGGGGCGCTGGTTCAATCCCTGGTCAGGGAACTAAGATCCCACATGCCTTGCTGCGCATCCCAAAAAGAAAAAGGCGGCAGGGGGGTGGGGGGCTTTGGGAGAGCAAATGGGCTCCACCCATTTGCATGTAGCTCCTTGAACGCTGGCCTGCCTGCCAGCTTTTGCACACGCTGTTCCCTTTGTCTGAAATGCTGTTCCCAGAGCTAGCCGTCAAGATTCAGTTCAAACTGTCACCTTATCTATAAAGCCCGCCCTAGCCCCTTCAGGCAAAGTTCAGTTCAACATGTCCTGAATGTGTGAGCCTGGCCTGTGCTTGGCTAGATGCACAGAGAAGAGAAACTTCCCCATATCTGGCTGTTGACCCTCCCAGGCTAGTGTCTCCAAATAACTTCTTGCTTGCAACTTTTTTAAAAAAATTTTAATGTGCAATATTTCAGATGTACAAAAAAATACATAAAGAATAATAAAACCGCCTCTTCTGCCCACCACCAAGCTTAAGGAACAAAATATAGTGAATACAAGCAAAGTCCCCTGGGTACCCCACCCCAAAACTATCTGTCTCCCCAGTTCCCCAGAGGTAAGCACTGTCCTGAATTGGGTATTCTTACTGCCATGCATTTCTTTACGCTTTTACTACGTATGACTGTACTCCTTAAACAATGTATATCATTGTTTCGCAAGTTTTAAATTTTACATAACCGTAACACTTTGCATATTAGTACAATGACTTGTTTTTATGTCCATCTCCTCCCACAGTCCAGGACCCTCTGTGAGCAATGATTCCTGCTAATCTCTCTGTATGGGCACCCAACCCAAACCCTGGCACGTAGTTCATGCTTGATACTTGCTTGTTGAAAATGGTAAAAGGAGGGGGAGGGGAAGGAAGAGGAGGAGGGGAGAGAGGGGGGGAGGAGGAAAAGGAGAAGAAGAAGAAAACACCGAGGACAGGGTTTTTCCCCACTGGACCCAAAAAGGGAAAGGGGGAGGGGTGCAGGAGGCCCCCCCAGTGGAGCAATCCGATTGCCTCCCAATCCCTGGAGTCTGAAGGCGTACAGGACCAAAGTAAAACACAGCCCAGAGCTGGCTGAAGGGACAAAGCAGCATTTAATATGAGAAGCAGAACCCACAGTACTGTACTTGGCACACAGTAGGGGCTCTGGACCTGTCTGGTGAACGAATCACCATTTCTACAAATAACAACATGGAGAGGCTGGAACAAGAAAGTGTGATGGCCCAGAAAAGACCTAACCTGGGGACCCTCTGACGGACAGCAAGGGTCCTCTCTCACTGAAGACCAATGTACTCTTTCGTTCAACTCCAGCTCCCACAGCAGAAGCCAGGGGCTGCATTCTGATTTTCAACAACGGTACTAAATAACACAGCCCCAGGGGGCTTCCAGGAGCTCTGGAGGAGACAAATGAGAACATGCTTAAACATGCGAGGGTGGGCGAGATGGGAGGACACTTCAGGTGGCCACAGAGAGCAGGCTGATTTCCAGAGTACAAGGAATACCAGCCTTCAGAATAAAGGAGGGATGAGGCCTCAGTAAATGCCCTTTTCATCATTAGGTGTGTCTCTTGACTTCTGAATTCTCTGCCAGCCTGAAATGCACCTGTAGGGAGGCCACCAAGTGGAGCTGAAGAAGAGCCAGGGCTAAGATTGAGTCCCAGCTCTGGCCCTCAGCAGCTGTGCAGCCTTAGGCAAATCACTCAACCTCTCTGGGCTTCAATTTTCTGAAAAAATTACGCACTCATTCTACAAACACTCTTGGATCGAGGCCTGACCTGTAGACCTCAAGGAGAAAAAAGCCCAGTCCCAGGGCTCGGCAATGCTTAGTGGAAGAAGGCCACGGCATAAACACAAAGCACGCTACAGATATAAGGTACCGTTATTAGACTTTATTTTCTGTCATAGAAGCCCCTTCTTTTTTCTCTTCCTTCCTTGTTTCTTCTTTTAAGGGTCAAGACATGGTGTGTGGTCAACGCAAAGTAGACCAGAGAGCCAGGAAGCTCATCTTTAATTTAGCGCCGACAATACTCAGCCGGGCTTACACTTGGCCGAAGGCTTTTTTCCAGCACATCTATTCACAGAGGACTGTTCCTCGAGTTAGCTCTCAATGGTTCTCCAACGGAGGGCTTGTCCCAGGCTCTGACAGAGGCGAGGAGGGCAGACAGGGAAGGAAGATGGGAGGGGAGAGCAGGGAGGACCTAGAACAGACGCCCCCCCACACCACTGCCCAGACAGCAGCTACGCCCCTCTGGGAGGACACGGGTGACAGAGCCCTCAGAGTATGGTCCTTAGGAGAGGGAGGCAGGGAGGTGACAGGCCTATCACACACCCAGCTTCCTCCTCCTGTAAGGATGCTTCATGATGCCCCCTCCACAGAGAAGCGAAGGGACATGAAGCAACTGGCAGGGCTGGTCACCCATGGCAGAGGCAAGGCCCCGTGTCCAGCAGCGGGTCTCCCGCGCCTCCGCCCTCTCGGGAGCAGATGAAACCCACACCCTCAGGGAACAAAAACCTTGGAGTTTTCATGGGCTTCAGCCTCGCCCAAGGATGAAACCTTTTACTAAACCCGCCTAACACCTGATGGGCCGCCCGCTAGGACCTGCTGAGCTGACCTGCATCTCACGGCAGATTGCGGGTGAGGATTAAATGAGGCGATGGGCCCAGGCAGAAACTCATCCCACCACCAGATTTTTAACCGTGTGTTCTAGTCCTGACCCTGGAAACTGCGAAGATGAGGAAGGGGAGTGACTCAGCTCTGTGGCCCAGGGCTCAGCTCAGCAAGTAGCTTCCGTCATTTGGCCAGAGCAGCACAACTGCCTGATTTACCTGTCACTTCCTCTGGAAGGTGCTTGGGAGCAGAGGGCCCAGATGCCGGGCCCAACAGAGAACAGAGAAGGAAGAGAACGGAAAAAACAAGGGCTTTTCTGACACTCAGTAAATGGCTATTTGGAAATGATGCTAAAACGTGTCCCGGTTTCCTATGTGATCATAGAAACACATACACAAAAAATATGAATCTTGGGGTTTGAAGTGAATATTTTTTTTATACCTTTTTTTAAATTTATTTTTGGCTGCGTTGGGTCTTCATTGCTACACAGGCTTTCTCTAGTTGCGGAGAGCGGGGGCTACTCTTTGTTGTGGTGCATGGGTTTCTCATTGCAGTGGCTTCTCTTGTTGCGGAGCACAGGCTCTAGGCGCATGGGCTTCAGTAGTTGTGGCTCGCGGGCTCTAGAGCACAGGCTCAGTAGTTGTGGTGCACGGGCTTAGTTGCTCCACGGCACGTGGGATCTTCCCGGACCAGGGCTCGAACCCGTGTCCCCTGCATTGACAGGTGGATTCTTAACCACTGCGCCACCAGGGAAGTCCTTGAAGTGAACATTTTAAAACACTCCCATTTCCATTTTCCACCCAAAGCAGAAAATTAATTCATACGCTTCTTCCTTAAACCCACCTTTGGCATCTAGTTCCCAGGCACCTTTCTTGTGCCTCCCTTAAAAAAATGGCTGAGGAGTTATTTGAATCAGAACTGCTCCAAAATGAAGGCAAAGATGACAGGTGAGCTACAGAACTTGAAAGAAAATGGCATTTTAAACACAACAGAGACTGTCTGGAAATTTGCTATCCCCGTAACCGGCTGTAGCTCACCTCGGTGCCTTCACCTGCTTGTGGACATAAGGTTACATCTCTTCCACTAAGCCCACACCAGGGCAGCTGCTCCTGCATCGGAACCAGAGTTCGCTCTGCTTGCCACTTACAAAGACAATGCCACCCAAACAGAAAACAACCTTGCTATTGTTCACTGGCAGCTGACCCTCACCTTACCCTTCCCAGAAAATGATTTCCATGTGACCTGAAGAGAGTTCCTGGTATTGTGGTGTCTCTAGACACCATGAGTCTAGAAAAGTCACGTGACCTCCTCTGACCACCCCCGCCCCATCCCACCCCCGGGTTACCTCATTGATTATTTTACTACTATTAAATGGCAAAAATAATGTCTTCTGCCTGGGTCTAGGGTGTCTGATCCAGGGTGGCTGTTATATTCAAGAACTGCCAGCTGTTCTTTCTCCAGTTGTCTTATATTCCTGTTAACAGGCCTGTTAGTACTGGAACCTCAGGAATGCCCGGGACTAAGCTTGAGGAGCTGGTCTGTTTTGTTATGCGCCGTGTACGAAGGGACCTCCACTTTGGTTTTCTTGCTTTCCCTGGAAACAGCAGAGTTCTCAGTTTCTTAGAAGAAGAGACAGAAAAGAGGTTTTCTTCCCATAAAAGTAACATAGCCACCACATTACAGAAAATGCGTCAAAGAGAGAAAGGAAAAGAAATTCGTCCAGATTCTTATCCGCCTTCCACAACCTCTGACACCATTTTGGAGTGTATTTCCTTCCAGTCTTTTTTCCTATATACGACTGCTTTGCTCAGTTTCGCCCAGCCTCCCTGGGCCTTCACCTTGAGTGGCTACAGCAGAACAGATTCAGGTCTTTGGTTATGGTCAGACGCTTAGGTTATTTCCACCTTATTTTGTTATTGTCAAAAAAGCTGAGCTGAAGATCTCTGTGCAACATTTTGTCTAGATTTTTTATTGTTTCCTTATGACAGCTTCCCAGAAGTGGGGTCACTGGGC
The DNA here is from genome assembly GCF_949987535.1 of Balaenoptera acutorostrata. NCBI lineage: Eukaryota > Metazoa > Chordata > Mammalia > Artiodactyla > Balaenopteridae > Balaenoptera > Balaenoptera acutorostrata. The sequence goes on along the minus strand of NC_080080.1, from coordinate 10,865,561 downwards.
CAAAGGTTACAAAGATCTTCGTGGCTCTTGATATAAATTGCCATGATTGCCCAGAAGGGTTGATCAAGGACCCAGCTGGCCACCAGCAAGAAGATACAGGTGCCTTCCCAGGATGACACGGTCCACAGGCATCCTGGGGGGAGGACGGGGCACCGGATGGATTTTCTCGTGAGTGAGCTCTTAGAGAACATTCCAGTCTCCGCACATCAGCAGGTGCATCTCAGGTGCTCTTCAATCCACGCTGTTGAGTGGCAGCTCCATAATGCGTAGGAGAATAAGCTCCACGGTGGAATCAAATACTCCCTCCCTCCTGCCCCACTTAACATGATCCGGAACAAAAGATCAGGTTCCTTTTCTTTGGGTTTTAAATGTCCAAGGTCTTCAGACAAAGATCAGGTTAGCTGGAGAGAAGCATTTTCCAATCACATTCCCAGCCACGATCATGGGGGAGGGGGTCCCTGGGGGAATGGGTGGGGGACATTCAAAAGGTCACACCTCACCTATTCCTCATTTACTGCTGAGAGGAAGAGGGCCAGGGTGAAGTCAAAAGTATGCAAATTCGTTTTTCTACACTTCCTCTGCATTTCACCACTGAAACTTTGAGAAACACCACTTGGGGAAAGAGACAGTTCCACTGGGGGTGTCGGGGTCAGGGGGAGGAGGGGTCATCTCTAAAGGCTGGAGTCCCCCATGGGCCCAGGAGGCCCTTTCAGATCAACTCCAGAATGGGGCATTCAACCACAGATGTGAGGAGTGCAGGAACTGCTTTTATTCAAAAAATGGAGTCGGGCCTCACTAGGCCAGGAGAGGCTGTGTCCTTCCAGTCTACTAGGTCTCTACACTGGAGCTGGACCCCCCAAAACTCTCCAAAGTTAATCACACTCAAGCAGAAGAGACCCCTGGAATAATTGTACATACACGTGTAATATATGGAATGCCACTGGGTCAGGACAACTACACATTCTCAAGATGTCCTCAATGTATCACAACATATAATGGAACTGTATCTCATGATCATTTAACTTAGCTATATTCAGCTATACTTCAAGGGCCAAATGCTTTTTTTTTTAATTTAAATAACAAAAGTGTACTTTGTCTCTTGTATTTAATTGAATTTTTTTTTGGATATTGTACATGGTACTTTACTGTATACTGTACACTACTGTTTGTGCTATACATTTACACACACGTGTTACTGCACAGCATCACATACACAAAATCACGTGTGCACAAACGATCCTTCAGGGGCAAATTAGGAGACTGAATCATTTTCCCCATGCAGTTTTGCCTGCTGAGCTGACTTCTGGACTTCACGACTGAGACGTGTCTCCTGTGTAAGGTTTCTTCTCCTTTGGTGCTTTTAGGTCTTGAGGGATGCGTCTCTCTGTTAGGAACTAGCAGAAAATCAGTTTCGGATGAGAACAGGAAACCGGACCTCCAAGGCTGGTGAGCGCTGGGGAGGCCACCATGGCTCGGTAACCCGCCTGCCACGGACAGGCTGTCTGGTCACGAGAACTCCTCGCTGGGCCACGAGCTGGCCGTGTGGTCCTTGGTAGGGCTTTCACCTCCCTGGTCTGGTCACTCATTCTTTCAGTGAGTGACCTAGATGACTTTCAAGTTCCTGCGTGACTCTGGGCAACTCACATCACCTCTCTGGGCCTCCATGGGCGGTGTGAACAGGTTCCAACCTTGGACGAGAATCAGAGCTTCCCAAGCGGGACTCCTAGACGAGATTACACTGTGTGGAGATACTGACCTCCTCAGCACTTTGGGTGGGTGGCCCCAGGGTCAGTCATCTCCAGCCGAGAGATGCTTCCTCTTTTACTGCCCATTCCCCAACCCACACCTTATAAATTCTGTTTCCCGAGTGGGCTGTGGCCTGAAAAAGGCTGAGAAGGATGGGACTAGGTGATCTTCAATGTCCTTTCCATCTTATACCAACTGCCCCACCCTCAGCAGTTAGAAACAGGTGGTACACAGGTAAAAGATTATGCCACATGGGGTTCCTCTAACTGGGTGACAGGGACCAATGCGTCAGAATCATTTGGGTGCCTGTTAAAAATGTGGATTCTTGACCCTCCCACCCAGGAAGGTTAAACGTACACAAGTTATGGTCAGATAAAAGAAATACCAGGCAAGAGGAAACACACACATAGAATATTCTGGCAAATTCACACACTGAAAATGGATGGGGGGAACACTACAAGCTGAGCAATTCGTCCTGTATCCACCTTATTTTCTCAAGTCTACAGTGACCAATGCCCAAACACTGGGATTTTCCTGTCCAATTCAACCATCCACCCCAAAGCATGAACCCATAGCACGCTTCCTTCCCCCAAAACTTTGCCTTGTTGGGGGTGCGTGCAGACAGAGTAATGCAGACGATGCATGTGCTACACGTCCCAACACCAAACGCATCAAGAGGTGTATTAATAGCACCAGTCAGTTTCACACTGAATTTACCAAGAAACCTCACCACTCAAATTAGCCCAGGTAATCTACTTACAAGAGTCATTCATAAATTCGGAACTTCCTGGGCTGACAAGTTCACAGTAGGTGGCCCTCGGCAGTGATGGTTGCCAAGGTGCCTATCATAATGAGATGCCCACTTAGAAAACCACCACCGTCTTCTAGCAACATCTAGCAACATCCAGCAGCAGCAGTGTCTGCTCCTTGGTAGATAACTCTCTTCAGAGATTTTTCGAGTTGTGTTTGAAGTACACTCAGCAGAGGTAGTAAAAACAATAGGTGGGTGTTGAAGCTGGTGTAGCACTTTGCATTCCAGCTTTGCTTCTTATTAGCCTCTAAGTGTTCTCTGTTTCCTCATCTGTAAGGTGGGGATCATATAACTGGCCTCACAGAGTTACTGTGAGGTAAGAAATACCACCTGCAAAGTACACATTGTCCATGCTCGATAAGGGAAAGTTATTACTATAATCAGGGAGACGAAAGAACCCCAAAAAACCAAAATCACAAAAACCCACAATGTGACATTTACAGGAGCCTTGTTATTAGGGAGGCCTTTGTCTGGGTCATAAATGCGACACAAAGTGTCAGACATGCTGTCTCGCTCCTCAACTCCCGCCCCCCTGCCCCCATCCCCTTCTATCACCCTGCCGCCCTGTCCTCTGGTGCCCGGTGACTCTCCCTACTGTCCTATCTCCAAACCTAGCTAGAGCACTTTTCCAATTCCTGAGGGACAGGATAGGCTTGGAGGGGCTGGGCCTGGGTAAGCCCAAGGAAACACATCCAAATGCTTCCTTCTCAGGCTGCTCAGGCCCTTAGGGACTTGCGTGGGGTGTCAGGTGTCACATAGTATTGATTCCCCCCAAGGACCCATCACCAGGCCCAGCGCGTAGTAGGTACTCACTCAGTGTCTGTGGCTGAATAGCAGGATGGACCTGCTTTCTCCACGATGAACTGAACACTTGATAGCTACGAAAGCGTGTTTGGAAAGGACCGTGAAATACCCCTCAGCTTTCGTTTGCAGCCTGCGGGATCTGAATGCCCGCACTGGCCAGTGTCCAGTGCCTCCAGAGCTTGGGGCAGTACACAAAACCAGAGTTCAGGGGAGCAGGGCAGACATTTTAGGATTTTACTGGCTGAGTTTCACTTCCTGGCTGCCTTCTGTATTTTACTTCAGCTCTGGTTTTGAGCAAAGCTGGGGCCAGGCCAGCACACACACTGGCAGCAAAGGCCTCCCCTGGTCTACATGCCCCTCCTCCCAGAGTCCCAGACCCTGAGGCTGAGCGGACAGGGCACTCGAAGTACCGAGTACCTGTGAGATGCCAGGCCCTACGCCAGGCAGACTGTGTCCGTTTCTGACTTAAGAGCCACAACAAGCTGCAAAACAGGCATTGGGATGCCGGGGGAGGTTAGACAAGCTGCAAAAGACTCCACAGTTAGGGAGGCATGTGTGAACCAAAGGTACCAGGTCCTAAGTTCCACGGTCCTTCTCCCTTTCAAAGGAGAACCCCAGAGGGGCCAACCCCAGCGTTCAGTTTTGCATAAAAGCACTGCAGCAGTTTGCAGTTACCTTACAGAAATACCTGCCCTCCCATCAAATCCATATCCCATGTCACTGCCAGAAGGATACAGCCCTGGCCTGGAATCAGCACTGGACAAACCAGTTCCCACCCAGCGGTGACTATGTCTTTGTTGGGGGGGGGGGGTGTCTTTTTGGAGTGTTTCTACGAAGGGGCTAGGTTAGCAGCTAGAGCACACATTACCTCATTCAGTCCTCCAGACAACCCAGAGAGGCAGGTGTTACTAGCCCAGCTTCGTCCGAGACGGTTCTGGCTCAGCAAGGCCCTGCGATTCGCCCAAGGTTACACAGCTACTGAGCCTGGTAGGGCCGGGACGCCGTCGGCTCCACAGTCCAACAGTATCTGCTGAGCGGGCACTGGGTTAAAATTCCACAGAGCTCCAAGTAGCCGGACACAGCCGGTCCCAGGAGACGCCACTAAGCGAAGGAGTCAAGGCCGGAGCTTTTCTTCCTCCTGCTGCCCAGGTCTCCTCCCAGCCTTAGCCCCTCTGCATGGCTGCACCACTGTCCCCCCCCCCCCTTACGTGAGGGGCTGCGCTGACTGGGGTAAGGGAGGGGGGCCAGGAGCCTCTGACGGGGCGCTCGGCTTCAAAGCCATCGCTTTTCCCGCGTCGGGCCTTCTTTTTCACTGTGGGTTTAAGGGCTTGGTCCCCTGCCAAAGGAAGGTCAGGGGCAGAGGTACCTTTTGCGCTGGAGGACCTCCAGCCCCCAGCATTTCCTTGGCCTCAGAGCCTTGCACTAAGGCGGCCCCGAGGCGCTCACAGAAAGACACTCTGGAGCCGTGTGATAAGCTCGGTTTGGGAGCCAGAAGACCTGGGTTCCGGTCCTGACTTTGCCTCTTGGGTAAAATGCTTCCCCCTCTGGATCCCAGTTCCCTCATCTGTTCAATTAAGAGTACGGGACGCCTGAAGCCTGAGACTCTGAGCTAGAGGTTCCTGCTCAGCCCTTCCAGACCTCATCACGGCTGAAGGCCTGGCACAGTCCCCCTGCTTCCCTCCCTTCCCTCCCTCTCCCACCCCACCTCGACTGCCCAGAGCACCCGGGCCCCGCTGGGCTACGGAGCACCTCTGGGTGGGTGGAGGGAGCTCTTCTCCACCCTCCCTTCAGTCCCCACCATCTTCGTATCGTGTGATTTGGGGCACGTCTGTCTCCTCTGCTAACTAAGCCATCAGCTGCCAGAAGCCTCCGGGATCATATTCTGATTCGCATCCTCAGTGCCAGCTGGGGTCCCAAATGAATGAGGCAGGTGGGGACCTCCAAGCTCTCCCTACTCAAAGTGTGATCCACAACCCAGAGCACCACGTGGGGAGGTGTTAGAAATGCAGGCCTTCCGCCCACCCCAGCCTGTGACTCAGAATCTGCAAGGGAATCCCCAAGGGATCCGGTGGCACACACCAGTTTGGGAAGTGTTGCAAGGTGTCCCCCAGTTCTGACATGCCCTACCCCACATCCCTCGATTTGACCACCCAGCTGCCTCCTGACTTGTGGGCCTTAGTAGGGCTCACTAAAATGTAGCCTGTCATTAAGCAAAAAACATTCACCTTAGGAACCTTCTAGAAGCCTGCCACTGACTCTCAGATTCTAGAAGCAGCATCTGAAATGTACAGCCCCCCAGGGTGATTCCCGGCATGTGTGACCCACTGGCTCTCTGAGTCTCAAGGAAGCCCAGGCAGCTTCAAAATGTTCAGGGCTCTCCCCCTCAGTTCTGTGGCTCTGGCTACCCTCGTGCTCCCCGTTCATCAGCCCCCATAAATGGATGACTGCCAACAGCCAACAGCAGAGACAAACAGACCGGCAGCCCACCTGCCCCTCACGGGCCCTGCATCCACTACTCCTGACATTTATTCAACTTGGAAAGAAAAGGAACCCTTCCAAAACACGCTTTCAGTTTTTTTTTTTTAATAAACCCTGCAGTTCCTCTAATAGCTTCAGATTATCTTAAATATTTATAAAAATCATTCTCAGCATCACTTCTTTAAACAAATCTCCTCGTCAACTTCGATTATTTATGTATTTATGAACATGATGTCTCCTTCCCTTGGAGCAGATGGCAGCTAGTAAGTCTCTGGAAAGGAGAGGAAAAAAAATCAACGGGACAAAACGTAAACTCAGTGACTCCCCAGTTTACTCTCCTCGACAAGCTCTGGTACAAGGATCTCTCCATTCACAGTGGAAGCACCATACTGTGGCCAGTCAACAAGTGGTTTGGGAAAGCATGGAGACTTGAACTTGAATCTAGGACGAAGCTGTCACCCAAGGGCTTGATCCTCAGTGGGAACTGGAGCCCCGTTAACGGAGGGACAGGACGATGGGACTGCGGCCAGGACAGAAAGAGCCCAGGGGTGGCAGGAAAGTAACTGACATTTGCTGAGCACCGTCTATGGGCCATACACTGTGCTGGGAGGCTCCCCAGACCACCTCTGTGTGGACCTTCACAACAACCTTTCCAGGCAACAAACATTATTCTTCATTTGAAAGATGAAGAAGGCCCAGAGAGAGGAGGTCACGGAGCTAGTAAGCAGCAAAACCAGGATGGAAACCCAGACAGTCTGGCCCCCCAAACTCATACCCATGCTGCCTCTGAAGCAAAAAAGGATGAGAGGAAAATACAGTTGCTGTTAACCTCATGCATCCTTGGCTACAAAGTTATTATCTTCCCTGCAACCTGGTGAGGCCAATCACCCCTTTTAAGACCATCAAAGACTTAACTCCCAAAGTTCTACCCAGGCAACAGAACTCTGTCCATTTGACAATCTGGAGGGATCAAGTCTTGGGTGAAATCTGGAAGGAGTGGATACGAAGTTTATGAGAAGATATGAAATGAGTGTCATAGGCACATAAAAAGCTCACTTTATGAGAGACAGGAAAAAAGACCTTTTACCCTCAGGGATGGATGAAAAACAGGATCATAATGATTCTTTCTTCATCACGCCTTTATCAAGTGTCCCAGACAGGGAAGGAGAAAAAGAATAAAATCAACCCTTCCCCCCACCCTTCCTCAATTTACTTCTCTCCAGAAGCTCCAATTCAAATTAAAAAAGGGACATGGGGGGCTTCCCTGGTGGAGCAGTGGTTAAGAATCCGCCTGCCAATGCAGGGGACACGGGTTCGAGCCCTGGTCCGGGAAGATCCCACATGCCGTGGAGCAACTGAGCCCGTGCTCCACAACTACTGAGCCTGCGCTCTAGAGCCCGTGAGCCACAACTACTGAGCCCATGCTCTGCAACAAGAGAAGCCACTGCAACGAGAAGCCCGCGCACCACAACAAAGGGTAGCCCCCGCTCGCCGCAACTAGAGGAAGCCCGCAAACACCCAACACAGCCAAAAATAAATGTATAAATAAATAAATTTATTTAAAAAAAAAAAAAAAAAGGGACATGGGTCTGGCCTTTGAGGCGCTTATGCTCTCTCTAGTTGAGGACACAGGGATCATTACTGCTGCTGCTGTTGATAATAATAATCACTGATGATTATGGCCATTTAATGGGGGCCCGTGCTGAGAGCATCACTCACACGACCGCAATGAGCAAAACCATCCCCCCGATAGATCGTCCCATTTTACAAATGAGAACACTGAGGCTCTGAGAGGTGAAGAAACTTGGTGACATGCACACAGGCAGTAAGAGGGGGCAGTGAGGTGTGAATGTGGATCCTGCCCTCATGTTCAGGAGTCCTGTGAACTGGATGGAATGGGGCAGGGATGATTTTGCCTGTTTATACATGAGGAAAAGAAAGTTCTAAGAAGGTCATGACCTCTCTAAGGCTTCAGGCCAGGGCATACCTAAAGTGGACTGATTTTAAATCTGACGTTTCACTGACACAACACTATCGCCACAATGCTTGCTGGAAGATGGTTTCGCTGGAGAGAGAGAAACCGCTTTGGCGGCCAAGTCCCAGACCTCCAAAGCCACAGGACAGTGGTCTCTTCAATCAAGGAGATGATCAGCGCAAGGCCACAACCTCCGGGCACTGGTGCCCCTCAGGAGTCCCTCCTGTCATGGGCTCTGGGTCCTGAAGCAAGAGCTGACAGAGACTGCGATTCCACAATGGGGAACCAAGACACACTTGGGAGGAATGGCCAGAGAACAATTGCAAAAGGTCACCTACAGGCCAGTGCGCTGACCTTGAGGTAGAGACAGACTGTACCTCCACAAAGAGCAAACCATCCCTCTTTTGTTCATTCTGTCAAAAAAAAAAAAAAAAAAAAAAAAAAAAGCATGTACTGAGTATCCAGCATATGCCAGACAGCCTGCCAGGTGCCAGGGGAAACACAAAGGCCCCTCAGAAGGGAGCACAGCCCACAGGGAAGAGCGGGAGACCTCTGCAGTTGCAAGTCTGGAGTAAGGACCTTGAACCTGCTGCTTAATTGGCTGAGGGTCTTGGGCCAAGTCCTGCACTTTCTCTAAGTCGTAAGATGAGAATAAAATCTCTACTTCATGGGTAACTATGGCCACTCTACGCCTTAAAACTGAATCTGTGCATGCTTAAACCGCAGCTGGCCACACAGAGGTGCCTGCCTGCTTTTGCCTCTTAAAATAATAGCAGCACTCAGGCTCATCTCCTGCCCTCCAGCTGTGAGAGAAAAAAACACCAAAACAAAAAGCACAGCTAAGGATCCTAAGAGAAGTGCACACAGGCCTTTGGGAGCTGAGAAAGGAGAAAAGGAATGGCTGTCAGAGAAAGCAAAATTACCTGAAAAGCTCCCCAAGTGACCTGCGGAAATGCATAGTGAGCCTTTATACGAAGGCCATTTCCAAGCACCCCTGAGGGTGAATCCACCCTGGGCTCCTTCAGCACACACGCTCTGCCCCTCCCCATGCCTAAAGTTTAGCAAGGATCCAGATAATGCAAATTACAACGTGCCTCCCCAGGAAGAAAACTCAGGCCAGCTGACCACTTCTGCATGCCCCACCTAGGAGAAAACCCACCTCTCCCTAGCTTCCTCCTGTTTACAGGAACCCCAATGCCTGGGAAATCAGCCCAGCTGTCAGCCCTGGCAGCCCGCCCCGGCGGCCAGTCATCTGGCGGTGGCAATCAAAATGAGGCTTCCTTTTCATTTCCACTAAATGCAATCTTCCAAGAATAGGAGAGGCTCAAAGTCAGAGTTTAAGCTCCTTTTCATAAGAAGTCAATATTTTCACAAGCTAATCCTCCTTGGGAAGGGGGTGGATTACATATATCCCAGGTGGCAAAATGTGGCTCTCTGGGGTGGAATGGATGTTACAGGGCAAGGAAGCCAAAATGTAGAACCACACCCAGCCACTCACTTCTCAAAATTCACCACCCACCTATTCATTTCACAGGTATCTATGGAGCACCTCCCATGTGCCCCAGGCCCCCCTTCTAGGCGGTGGGGGTGCAGAAATTAAAGGTGACTGACAATGACACGTCCCATCACTGCGCCCTCTCCAGGCCAGGAAATACACGCTCCTCTTCTCGAGGCCCAACTCAAAGCAGCCCATTTTACAGACAGGCGCCTAAGACTCAGAGAGGGCAAGCGATTTGCCCAAGGTCACACAGCTATTAAGTGGCAGAGCAAGGAATTAAACCTAGGTGCAAAGTCCTCGTGACACTCCCCGGCGGGGCCTCCTTCCCGCTCAACCCCTCCCCCTCTGGCTCCATTTCTGCGGCAGGGGGAGGATCAAAGACCGCTGCCGGGGGCTCCAGTAAGGGAAGTCCTCGGTTCCTCTTTCCTTCCAGCCCCGACACAGGACACACAAGGTTCCATACCCACGGTGTGTGTACACAACCCCAGGGAAGCCGTGCAGGCTGCAGGGGCATCCACTCGTTAACACTGAACTTCCATTAAAAAAAAATGGAAAAACAAAATACGATGAAAAGATAAAGGGCAAAGAGGAAGTGCTCTTTAAACAGAGGCGGGTGGTTACCCCACGAGGAAGTCTTGAAGCCAAGGGAGATTCTGTTCACCCCCTCCAGTTCCTCAATTCTAAGAGACTGGCCTTCCAAGCCCCCAGTCGAAGTTAGCTGGGGGGGTTGGGGGGTGCACGGCTCCCGGGGTCAGACCCTGCGCCCGCACCTGGCTAGCAGGAGGGGTCAGCGGGGGGGCGGCCACGCCAGGCACCCCTCCCTCCGGGCGCCGCCGCGCGCTCCCCACAGCTGGGCGGACCCGGGCGGCGGCCCCTCGGCGTGCGCCCCTCGCGCCCTCCAGCCGCCTGCCCCCCGAGGCGCATCCTCGGGGCGCCCCACGCGCCGGGGGCTCCCACCGCTGCGGCGCCCCCTCTCCAACCGCAGGGCGCCCGGCGCGGCCCGAATCGCACTCCCACCTCTCCCTGCACCCATCGCGCGCGCGCCCCGCACCCCACGCCCTCCCCGGTGGCAGATCGGCTCCCAGGGCGCGCGCAGGCAAGCCGGGCGGCGGCGCCGGAGGAGCCCCGGGCACGTACCTGGTGGCCCGGGCGAGCGGCGAGGGGAGCGCGGCCGCCGGCGCTGGAGCGCAGGAGCCTGGGAGCCTCGGAGCCTCGGGTGCCGCCGCCGCCGCCGCCGCTTCCGGGTTGGCGGGTCTCACGTCACCGCCACAGGTTTGCGAGCGGCCCCCGCCGCGGCGGCCCAGCAGCAGCAGCAGCCCCGGCGACTGCCAGGCGAGAAATAACTATAAAAGGAAGAGGCGCATCGACGAGGAAGAGGAAACGCCGTTTACCTTCGAGAAGCCGCGCCGCCAGCGCTCGCACAAAAGGAGGACGCCCGCCGAAGCCGCCTCCCCCCGCGCCCCGTCCCCGCCGCATCGCGGAGCACGGCGTCAGCGCGCGCGGCGCCCCGGGACCGCCCCGCGCCGGCCCCCACCCCACAACCCGGGGGCCGGGGCGCGGGTGACCTTGGGCAAGTCGCGGCAGGCGGGCGAGCGGCCGCCCGGGGGCGCGCTGGGGGGCTCGGCGCCCTCCCGGTGGCGTAGACGAGGGAACTTCAGCTCTGGGAGGCGCGGGGATGGCCCAAGGGCACAGCCCGTCGGGCCTTCAGCGCCCCCGACCTTCAGGCCGGCCGGGCTCCCGGCCCTGGGTCCGCTGCCCCCTCACCTGTGCGCGGGGAAGGATGCAGATCCCTGCCCCGCCCCCCTGGCGGTGGAGGCGCGGACAGCCTGTGCGTTCAAAACATCCATTCGGCCCTCGACACATATTCGCTGAGGGCCTACCAAGTGCCAGGGCCGTCCTAGGTCCCGGAGAGGCAGCTGGGAATCCAAACAACATCCCTGCCGCGGGGGGCGGGGGTGGGGAGAGGGGGTGACGGGCAATAAACAAGCGTCCGATGTGTCTGGTGGTGCTAATGCTACAGAAGGAAAGATAACGCGGGGCCGGGGCGGGGGAGTGGGAGTATCTGTGCTGCCCTACGAGGCTCTCCAAGGACTTCCAGCACTGAAATTCCCAGACAAAATGCCCCTCACTAGAACTCTCGTTTCCGGTATTATAAGAGACCTCATCTTTCCCCTCTTCTGTAATGGCAAAGAGTGCACTTCTCTCCATGTAGGAGGACATGCCTAGGAAATTGAAATGCTTCTTTTTTCCCTCTGCCTTGCTCCCCCAGCCCTCAAAGCCATCCAACACTGTCTTGAAATTCAGCCAAATTTCTTAGGAATATAGACAGTGTTCTTTAAAGTATTTCCTCTGACCTCCAGCAGGACATCAAGAATCACCTCAGAAGCTTCCATAGTCTTTCCACCCTCCACCTCTCCTGGATGTGTTGCCAGGAAAGGGGATGTGGTGACCAGTCACCAAATAATATTGAGTGCTGACTTACCTGATTTTGACCCGTTTGTTTCTTTAGCGAGCCCCTTCTAAAGCCCTGTGCTAGGAGCTGGGGGCACTGAGACGGTAGGATTCCAACAGGACTTCCAAGAGGCTCCTAGTCCTGGAGGGAGATGGGGGCCCACATGAATCCGTACCTGGAGGAAGGTAGCACAGATGACAGTGTATAGAGGAGACAGGGGGAAGGGGTGTTTACCCAGCTTGGAAGGGAGGGAGCCAAAGAGAGAACAACAGGAGGAGATCAGAAAGCCCTCCCTAGAAGTTCTGGGAGGCATTAGAAGCACCTGGAAGCTTGCTTGATCCCTGGAGCTCTCACCCCTACAAAAGGGGAGCAGGTGCCTCCCCCGGCAGTAGTGGAGGGTGGCATGGGGAGGGGTGGAACAGCTGGGTCTTGAACTATGAATGTGACAAGAAGCAGAGAAAGGGTTTGGAATCAGACACAGCTGAGCTGAGTTTAGTTTCTTTCTTGGCCGCCTACAAAGTGGCATGAATAATTCCGAACATTTTGGAAATACTCACCAGGTGCCAAACGCTGTCCCCATCTAATTTAATTCTCACAACAGCCCCAGGGGGCAGGTTCATCACGCTCAGTGTTTTGCAAGATACTGGAGCTGGGAGAGAGATGGGATTTGCGCAAGGTCAGATTGATTAGATCGTGGTGGAGCTGGGCATGCACCCAGATTGTCTGGCTCAAGGCCCGGCACTTAGCCACGCTGGGCCTCAGCTCGCTCATCTGTGAAATGGGATTGACCATAACTACTTCATTAGGTGGTGGTGTGGGGGGCAGTTAAATGAAATAGCACATGTGTAGAACCTGGCGCATTAATAGGACCCAGGAGAGAGCTATCACCATTGTAGTTGTCATCACAGTAATTGTTAAAGGCATGGGGGCAGGAACTTTCTGGCCCGCTTGGGAACTGCAAACAGCTTGGCGTGATTGTAACACAGAGTGTAAATGTGGGGAGTCAGGAAGCAGGGGAGAGTAGGTGAGGGCAGGGACAGGGGCTGCATCACACTTCCCCTGCACTCCGCTGAATTCAGAGATGCCTGAGAGGAGAGGTCCAACTCGTATGCGTGTGTCTCCGCTCACTGGATACAGGGAGGCTAAGGGGATGATTCTGGCCTTTGACCTTGCCTCATTCAATCAGGTCCTGATAGATCTGACAGACTCAAGCAAATGGAAACCTGGGGATAATGCCTGGGAAAAGCTCTGGCAATTCACCACTGCAGTGACCTGCTCTGTTTCCCTGGGGTATCAACCCTGACAACAGCAGGTAGAAATCTATGTCTCAGTCTGTTTGGGCTGTTGTAACCAAATACCGCAGACTGGGTGGCTTAAAGAACAAACATTTACTTCTTATGGTTTTAGAGGCTGGGAAGTTCAAGATCAAGGTGCTGGCAGATTTGCTGACTGGTGAGGGCCCGCTTCCTGGTTCATAGACGGCCCTCATGGCTGTGTCCTCACATGACAGAAGAGGGGAAGGAGCTCTCTGGGGTCTCTTTTATAAGGACACTAATCCCATTTATGAAGGCTCTGCTCTCATGACCTAATTACTTCCCAAAGGTCCCACCTCCCAATACCATCACATGAGGGATTAGGTTTCAACACAGGAATCTTGGCGGGACACAAACATTCAGTTCGTAACATCCAGCATCCTGAAAACAGAGCTGATTTTGGAGTCAGAAAGGCCGGCCTACCATTTCCAGTTGTGCAACCTGGGCATGTCATTTAACTTCTGACTCCTTTAATTTCCTTGTCTGTAAAATGGGGACAGTAACATTCATTCTGTCCTTGAGAAGGCACCATGAGATAATGAATTTTGAATGCTCTATAAACTGTAAAATAGCATATGCACATTTTAGTTTCAGTCTTAGAATCCCGTCCTCCCATGGCACAGGCAGTCCACCCATCTTTCAAGCAAAGTAGCTAGCTCTTTCCATCACATATGCAAAAGCCCCTCAAAACTATGTGTTTCCCTGCTGAGCATTTGCTTTTTCCCAAGAGTGAATGCTATTACGTGTACAAGGTAACAGAAGGTAGAAGTCAGGAGACACAGGGACTCCGTTTTTGTCCTGCTGGTTAGTATTTTGCAATTAAGCAGATTCCATTTTCCATTGGGGTAAAAGCAAACTCAGTGACGTTCTATGTACCTGGTCACCTGGGTCCCTTCACCTCCAGCCATTCAGAACCAACAGACTTAAGGGAGGAGACAAAGCCTGAACCCTCTAGGGGCTGCCATCCTGGAAGGGGGCTTGCAGGTGGCTCAGGCAGCCCCTTCCGGCTGGAGAATCCCACTCGGAGAGGTGGAGAGAGAGCTGGCCTTTAGGCTGGGACACGGATCCTAACCTGCCATGCAGAACCAGGGCTAGTGAGTGATGGTTTCCAGGGGCGGGGAGGAGAAGAGAATGGGGGTAACTGCTTAGGGGTTTCCTTGAAGGGTGATGAACATATTCTGAAACTAAATCAAGGTGGTAGTTGTGCAACACAGTGAACGTACTAAATACCACTGAACTGTTCACTTTAAAATGGTTAACTATATATTGTACATCAACTATATCGCAATAAAAAAATAAAATAAAAAACAGTTAACTATAGGTTATGAGAATTTTACCTGGATTAAAAAAAACAAAAAAACAAAAGGATGGAAGGAAAATTTGGCCAGGGGATGGGGGAAGCTAGTGAGCAGGACCTTTAGTATATTTTTGGTATTTCAACGAAGCCACAATAGAGCTGCACAAATGAACCAAAATGTCAGAATCCGGGTAACCAGGCGCTGGAACTCCTTGCGAGCAGCCAGTTTATATAAGGGATCCTTTAACAACTGAAAGTAAAAGCAATTAGTATGAAATAATGCAGTTTGCGTATTAATATTTTTATTATTATTGTACCTTAATTTGTGTTTCTGAGAAAAGAGAGTGGCATAGTGGGAAAGCTCAGGGTCGAGATAGACCCGAATTCAAAACCTGACTTTATTTCTCATCCGCCTCAGGACCTCGGGGACAGTATTCAGCCTCTCGTGTTTCCCTGTCACGTAAAATGGGGTGACAATGACACCGACGCCATGGGGTCATTGCAGGGGCCAAGTGTGGAGCACAGGTAGAATTTCACCTGGAAGGTACTTAGTATATGGCCGTTGCTGTGGTTCTTACGATATGATACACAGCGTCTTCCGGAGCACGGGGCCATGGAGAAAAGGAACCAGAGAAGTTCTTGGGGGGAACTTTAGAAAGCACTGCCTAGACTTTAGAGCCTTGGAACTGCACAAACCAAAGCACACCTGCAAGACGGATTTCACCCGGGCCCGAGCACAGCGCGTGGCAGGCGGCGGTGATGTGATTGACGCAGGCGCAGGCGGCTCCGCTCGCTCTACGCCCCTCCCGGGAATCGATGGACACTCATGGCTTGTCACTGGTCCCTTGCAAAGTGACAATCACCACTAAACGCAAGAGAGCAAAGTGAAAACACTGCCACCTCCCTGGGATCATGTAGCGATGGTGGTGGGAGGGGAAACTAGCCCTTCACACTCTCCAAAGAGCCTAAATCCTGGAGAAAAGCTGGGAGTGATTTTAGAGCCAGTGCTGTTAAACAGTTACTTACCGGGGAATTGCTGTGTAAATGGGTCAACTTTCACTGTGCAGAAAAACTCAATTACGTGGAGGTGCGATCTTGTATCAGTGACATGTTCCACGGGAAATCAAATGGCCCTACGTGAGAAGGGACAGAAATGTCTCCCCTACGATCACACTGAAATAAAACCACTTTCTAAATGAGTCATTTCTCGGAGCATAAAACGTCTCTCTACCCTGGTCCACAAGCATAGGTGTGAGCGTGCACACACACTTGCATACACACCCAGGGCAAGAGGGTGTTTATATGAGTTATTTTTTAAATTATGAAAGGAATACATGGGACTTCCCTGGTGGCACAGTGATTAAGAATCCGCCTGCCAATGCAGGGGACACGGGTTCGATCCCTCGTCCTGGAAGATCCCACATGCCGCGGAGCAACTAAGCCCGTGAGCCACAGCTACTGAAGCCCGTGCACCTAGAGCCTGTGCTCCACAACAAGAGAAGCCACCGCCGCAATGAGAAGCCAGCGCACCACAACGAAGAGTAGCCCCCGCTCACCGCAACTAGAGAAAGCCTGTGCGCAGCAACGAAGACCCAACGCAGCCAAAAATAAATAAAATTTAAAAATTAAAAAAAAGAAGTAATACACGTTCACTATAGAAAAATCGAGAGAGAAAAGTATAAGAAAGCAAGCAAAACTCATCCATAATGTCCTGTCCAGGGTCAGCCATTCTTTCTTAACATTTTGACTGTATTATCTCTCAGTCTTTTTAAAACGCATTTTAAAACAGTTGCAATCACACTGTATGCGCAATGTTGAATTCACTTCTTTATTCACTTCTGCGTGAGGTTGTTCATCCCACACTGGTTTAAACAATAAACTGGGAGGCCACTGTTGGCCTGAAACCCACACAGGACAGAAGGGAAGGAGCGTGTGAGAGAGCAAACCACTGTTTCCCCTTCAGTGCCATTTCCTCCAGGCCAGACACCATGTCTTGTTCAGCACTGAGGTCCCAGCCCTTAGAATGGTACCCGAAACATTACGACTGCTAAATAAAGGTGCGCTGAATAAAGAATGGATGGGCGGGGGGCTTCCCCGGTGGCGCAGTGGTTGAGAATCTGCCTGACAATGCAGGGGACACGGGTTCGAGCCCTGGTCTGGGAAGATCCCACATGCCGCGGAGCAACTAGGCGCATGTGCCACAGCTACTGAGCTTGCGCGTCTGGAGCCTGTGCTCCGCAATGAGAGGCAGCGATAGTGAAAGGCCCGCGCACCGCGATGAAGAGTGGCCCCCGCTTGCCGCAACTAGAGAAAGCCCTCGCACAGAAACAAAGACCCAACACAGACAAAATAAATAAATAAATAAATAAATAAATAAATAAATAAATAAAGTGAAATTCTAAAAAAAAAAAAAAGAATGGATGGGCGAATGGGGGAGAGATGCTGATACCTTACCTGACAGGTCCAGCCACTGACACCTGCCCACCTGAGCAATAGGGAATGGTGGGGACTGTAGTGAAGGGGAGCACATCCTCCATCCTTAGACATTCACGTTCCAATCTTTACAACACCCTGTGCTCATCAAAAAACAGGTGTCTGTCTGCAGTGGGCAACCTCTCAGAGCAGTGTTCGCAAAGCAGGGCCCTTGGAGAATAGTACCAGCATCACCTGGGAACTGATAGGGAAAAAAGTCTCCACCCCATCCCAGCTACCCACTCAGAAACCTGGGGGTGGGGTCCAGCATCCTGGGGTTTAACAAGCCCTCCAGGTGATTCCAGATTAGCTCATATTTGAGAGCCACGGACTTAGAGCAGTGGTTCTCGGCCCTGGTGCATATTAGAATCACCTGGGGGACCTGTTTACCCTCCAGTACCTGAGCCCAGCCCAAGATTCCAATTTAATTGATCTTGGGTGTGCTCAGACTTCAGAATGTTCTTCAGGTGCTTTTAATGTGCAGCCAGGGCTGAGGAGCCTGATCCAGATGGCAGACAGGCTACAGGTGGCTATTTTATTCCCCTTGGATTCCTGTGCCTTCCCAGCCTCTGTGTTTTCATCATTACTGTGAACACGGTACTGTTATCAAACACACTGACTTTATTTTATTAAGAAATATTTCATGCATACAAAGCGGTGTAGAGATTAACATAACAAACAACCATGTACCCACCATTAGCTCTGTCATATCTTATCATCTGGCCATTGTTATGGGCTGTGTCCCCCTCGCCAAATTCCTGTGTTGAAGTCCTAACCCCCAGGACCTCAGAATGTGACTGTATGAGGCAATAGGGCCTTTAAAGAGGTCCTACAGTTAAAATGAGGCCATTAGGGTGGGCCCTAATCCACAATGGCTGGCGTCCTTATAAGAAGTGAAGATTAGGACATAGACATGTACAGAGGGAAGGCAGCCATCTACAAGCCAAGGAGAGAGACCTCAGATGGAACCAACCCTGCCAACACCTTGACCTTGGACTTCCAGCCTCTAGAACTGTGAGAAAATAAATTTCTGTTGTTTAAGCCACCCAGTCTATGGTACTTTGTTATGTCAGCCCTGGGAAACAAATACATTCATATTTGCTCAGATTCTCTGAAAAAAACCCAAAAAACATAACAGAGAGAATTGGAGCTCCCTCTATTCCCTCCCCTGTTCCTCTTCTCTCCTTCCTGCTCCAGGGGTAACTTATGTCCTAACTTTAGTCTTTACCTTTCTCACCAGGAGCCAGAACCATATTATGAACGAGGATTCTGGAGCCAGAACAACTGGGTGGGGAATATTGGTTCTGCCACCTTTTAGCTGTGCGACTTTGACCCATTAATCACCCTCTCTGGGGCCAAAGGGTCCTCATCTGCAAACTGTAAATATGAATAGTATCACCTCTGCATGTTGTTTGGAGGGTTAAATGAACTATTGTTTACAAAACACCTAGGATAGAGTTTGGCACGTTAAGAGTGACATACACATGCTTGTTAAATATATCTACACTTTTACTGCGTAAACATATGTATGCACCTATAAAATATGCATGAAATATTGTTTACACGTTTTCAAACTTACATAAACGGTCTCCTAGTACATATCCCTCTGTACCTTGGGTTTTCTGTGTGAGTTCCAGTGACGCTTTTTGCAATGGCTCCATGGGGATAAAGGCTCTCTTTTCATCCCATTAAGGGCTGTAGCCTCAGTGTGTCTACACTGGTCTGCCTACTCTCACTGCCTCACCTGCAGAGCTGCCTCCCTCGTGCTGGCCTCTTTTCACCCACGCACAGGACATTCCCCGCCTCCCCAGGGATGTCCCCTGGGTCCCCCCCTTCAGCTCTCCCTGAGGCCCTGGCTGCCTCTGGGCCAGCACGCATGCTTTCCTGCTCTAGTTTCATTTTCCATGGGCCTGGGTTTTAGAAGCTCAGCACTTCTTACATTTCAAAGAATTTCCATAGCCATGGTCTCCTGGGATGTCCCTTAACAGCCCTGTGATGAAGATAAGGCAGTACTGTTCCCTTCCCTTTCCACACAAGGAAACTGAGTCACAGAAACGTTGAGTGACTTGCGGAAGGTCACACAGCGAGTTAGAGACATAGTTAGGTCTCACCCCAGCTCTCCAGACTCCCAATCCCATGTTCTTTGACAATTTTTGGTTATGAAAATAATTGTACTTAATGCTTATAATTTGGAGTTTTATTAGTGTTCCCATTTTGCAGATGAGAAAACTAAGTTTTCCAAAAGCATGGTCCCAGAGCCACCTGCATCAGGATCCCTTGGGGTACTTGTTAAAAATACAGATTCCCAGGCTTTGCCCCCTCCCACATAGTCTTGCTCAGCAGGTCTGGGTGGGCCCAGGAACCTGCATTTTCATGGCCGTTGCCAAGTGGTTCTCATGCACACTCAAGTTGGAGGAACACAGGGGTCTAGAATAAGCCTTGCCCTTTCTTTCACCCAACGCTCACTGTGGCAGGCAGCTTCCGAGGACCTGGGCAGGGTCACTGGCAGCTGCCAGCTCTGAAGTGGGCACATAAACTTTGAAGGCCAGGGTAGTGGAGGCCAAAGGCTGGTGAAGCTGAGCAAGATGCCCAGACCCAGCGTGGGGGCAGAGGGGGCTCCTGCAACACGCCTACCGACGTGGGCACCCAGCCCGGAGCCGGCCACAGAGACAGGCCCTGGGGGCAGGAGAGCTGGGCACCTGGAGCTGCTCCAGACAGAAACCCCCATCACGATCGTTAGCGGTGTGCTGCTGGGAGCCCAGGGGCTCCGGTCCATTGGCTGTGCCTCAGCTGGGTGTCCACAGGAAATACGGAGTGTTTACTACAGGCCGTGCACCCAACTAAGTGCTTGACGTATGTGATCTCACTTAGCGGTAGGCACTATTGTCATCTCCATTTTTCAGATGAAGAATCTGAGGCCCAGGAATCTAAATGACTCTCCCAAGGCCACACAGTAAGCCAACGGATGCCTGCATCCATTCTCTTAACCACAATTCAATACGCCTTCAAGTCATTATTTTTTATGTTTCTGTGTACGTGGCAGAGTGCCTGGAACTGTCAGGGCTAAATAAGTGAGCTGAATGAATGAATATGAATGAATGAATGAAAATGACTGAATGACTGAATGAAACGAATGTTACAGTCTCCTGGTATCAACTGACTCTGGCATAACCCCTCAAGCTGTACTTAAAGAAAAAGGCAGGAATTCTCAAAATAAGCTTATATAGTTATTTATCTCTTTCTTCTTGAAGTTGACGGGGCTGGAAAGAACGCACGCGTGTGCACATGCACACAGTTAATTGAGGGCTCTAGTTGGATGCATTCTGGCTATTGAGAATCTGACTTGATTTGCTTGAATAGTGAAAGGTTTTAGAGACAGGATCTGGCACTCGCTCCTGAAATTCTCTAAGCCTCAGGTTACTCATCAGGAAAATGGGGATGATCACAGTGAAGCCCACAGGGCCACGGTGAGGATTCAATGAGATTAACACAGCTCAGGGGCTTAGTGCTGCACAGGGCACACGAGGAGCTGACTGAGGACGTTAGTGGTTGTTGCTTTTTCATTATCGCTATTTGGAGGGAGAAGAGTGCTGGTAAGAATCACATTCATGAAAAGGAAAAGCCCCTGAAGCGTTCTAAGAAAGATGATCTGTAGCAATAGTTGTGGTCACGTATACAAATGAAGACGGGGAGGTGGCAAACGGCACAGAGAATCCTCGAAAGGTGAATGCCACATGCATTCGTTCCATTTACATTTGTCTTTGACACACATTTTTTCAATATACTGTCATTGCTTTTCGTGCCCGTTTATAAGTTGATTAAGCCACCATCAAACGGTTCCTTGAGCACCAGCTTTGTTGGATGATAGAAGAGTGGCTGTAAAATTGGCTAATAAACAGACCTTGCAATACATGGGGCTTCTGAGTTTTCAGAGGGATTTTACACCCACTCTCTTAACCCTCAAATCCTGTCCCTCAAGGCGAGCAGGTACTGCTACTGTCATCTGACAGAAAGGGAAATGGCAGCCTGAGAGTCAAAGTGATGTGCCCAATGCCATCTATTTATACCAGAAGCTGGACTTGAACCTGGTCTCCGGACCCCATGCCCGTGCTCAGCTCCATTACAAGAACCCACTCTAGAATTCAAATGCACCCTTGGACACCTAGGAACCGAGTCACTGGGCAACCCCATTAATATGAATCATAGGGATCACCCATGGGAAGAGGTTTTACCCATAAAAACAGGTGGGGAGGACTTCTAGCTGAGGTAGGGTAACAAGGACTGGAATTATTCTCCATCCTTAACTGAAAAAAAAAGGAAAAAATACTGTTTCAGACACAGGACAATAGGCAGTAAGGACAGCGATTCCTGAGGAAAGATAAAGAGGGTTGTGCCTCCAACCTCTGTGCCTCACTTGGGAATCCTTCTTATCCTTCAAAGCCCAGCCCCACCGTCACCAGCTCCACTGAGTGTGCCCTGATTGTCCCTGCTGGAAGTATACTCTGTTCTGCCCTGAAATCCTATGGCAGTGCGTTTCTGCCTCGTGCTAGGGCTGCCTAAGGACCTGACAGTCAGGAGACTCCAACCTTCCATCATCTGCACCCCAACTCCAACCACAATGGTCTTCACAGAATGGTGTTCATGAAACTTTTCTGGAAAGAGGAACAAATGATTTTTCCTGTGCCATTTATCCTTAAAAGGAAAAAAAAAAAGCCTTTAAAAGAGTGAATTTATAATAGCAAGACATGGAAACAACCTAAATGTCCATCAACGGATGAATGGATAAAGAGGATGTGGTATGTATATACAGTGGAATATTACGCAGCCATAAAAAAGAATGAAATAATGCCATTTGCAGCAACATGGATGGATCTAGAGATTATCATACTAAGTGAAGTCATACAGAGAAAGACAAATACCATATGATATCACATATGTGGAATCTAAAACATGGTACAAATGAACTTATTTACAAAACAGAAATAGTCTCACAGACTTAGAAAACAAACTTATGGCTACCGAAGGGGAAAAAAGGGAGAGGGATAAATTAGGAGTTTGGGATTAACAGATACACACTAATATATATAAAGCAGATAAACAACAAGGACCTACTGTATAGCACAGGGAATTATATTCAATATCTTGTAATAACCTATAATGGAAAAGAACCTGAAAACGAACATATATATGTGTGTGTGTGTGTGTGTGTGTGTGTGTGTGTGTGTGTGTATAACTGACTGAATCACTTTGCTGCACACCTGAAACTAGCACAATGTTGTCAATCAACTATATGTCAATTTAAAAAATTAATTAAAAAATAAAAGAGTACAGATATAATCATCATAGTCTCCCTTGATATTTTTGTTTTACAGTTTAAAGAAGTGAATCTTTGGATACGCCACCTGATTGGTACCAGGAAGAACTGTTTTTTTTTTTTTCCTGCAATGGTTGTTGCTAACTGTTTGTGGCAAGAACAGGGAAAGAACAGATATTATCATCAGAGAAATACAGCTCCTAAAAGTCACATTCTTGGCACACTGAAGGTATTTCGGAAGGACAAGAAAGAGTAAAATGATTCTTTCCAAAATTAACAGTTGGGAAAATGACACTGTTTTAACCTGAATTCCCTCTTCTTTCAGTGAAATAGAATCGTAAACCTAAAACCTTTTTTTTTTTTTTTGGATTGACAAAAGTTCATATTAAACCTTGTTGTGGGAAAAAGAGGTTCTAAATTACCCTGGGATGACCAAGCGACACTCGTCACTATCAGATTATCTTGTTTCATATTCTCCAGGACACTTATTATCAGGTATTATTTATTCCACTTATTTATTTTCTGTTTTCTCCCACTGAATGGAAGCTTCAGGAAAATGGGGATCTTGTCTATCCTTTTCCCTGTGGTATCCTGAGCACAGAGCAGGGCCCAGCACCCAGCAGGTGCTCTGTAAGGATTTCCTGGAAGAACTCAGAACACAGAAGACCTTCCCCAGCCCCGGGGCTGCTGGCATTTGCACGCGAGGTTGGACAGCTGTGCTTTATGGGAGAATCCTGTGTATTTTCTCACCGACTGCTGGCTGAAAAGGCCAGAGCAGGAGGGACCGCAAGAGGCAAAAATGAATAAACAGACCCAAGATGAGGTTGAGCATGGTGTGGACAAAGGCAGGAAGGATGCCGTCCTGACTACAGCTCAGGCCCAGGAAAGAAAAGCAACTTGGTTTTTCATTTCTTTAAAGTTATGAAAGAGTTTCAGCTCCGTGATAGAAAGAGCACCTGTCTATGCCCAAGGCTCTTCTCTCCGGGAAAGCCCTTTCCTCGCCCCCAGCTCCCAACCCTGCACGTCACAATCTTCCTTCCAGGTCCACCTGCTCCGCGTACTCTGTCGTGTCTTGACATTTTGCCACGTTTGCATCAGATCTTCCCCTTCCTTCTTTGCTTCTTTCCTGTTCTTTGGGAGGGGGCGATGGGGGAGCGGAAGCCCTATGCCAGCATCCATGCCTGTGGCTTCCCCGCTGCCCCCTCCCTGAGACAACCACTACCCTGAGTTTGGGGTTAATCATCCCCATATATCCATAAGCAACACGTAGAATTTTGTAGATTTTTTTTTAACTTCATATAGATGGCTTCATTTCGTATGAACACTCCCGGCAACTTTCTTTTCTTCTCCACACTGTTTATTCATGTTGCTACACGTAGCCCATGTCTACTCATTCCGTGATTCACAGCACTCGTTACTACCATGTGAAAAACTGTGGAGTCTTTGTGTCTCTCCCACTTTCTCTTCCCTACTTTTCCCCAGTTGAGTGGGAGCCCCATGAGAGCCGGGATCATTTTTTAGGTATAAGAACTGTACCTAGTACATACCTGAAAAATTTGGCTAATTCATTCCAAGAATTAATCAACATCGGGTAGTATTCCGCTGGATAAACTTAACACGGTTGCTTTGTTCATTTTTCTGGGGATGACATCTGCATTATTCCAATATTTTGCTCTTTTAAACAGTGCTTTTGCACGGATCTTCTTTTCCATGCCCCCTGGTGCACATGTAGGAAAGAATCTCTTTGCACCTGGGGTGGAGTAGCTGAGTAGTAGGTAGATATGCGTAACTTCGGATTTATTAAATATTACTATCCACTTTCCAAAGAGGTTATGCTACGATTTGTCACCCCCAGCTTACTATATATAATAATAGATAAAAAAATATATATCACAATATAAGAAACTGCCAAGTATAGCTCTGACCTCAGAACTATGGAACTCAAATCCTTCCAGAATTTTTCCACATATAAACCATGCATGTAATGGAGATCTTTCTCTTTTGACATGTGGAGAATTTCCAATTTCTTCTTTTTGACAGCCGTTAGCATTCCATTGTCAGGAAGCACTTTACCTTTGTAAATCAGTCCCCTGTTGGTGGTTGTTAGATTGTACCCTGAAACACCATATATGAAGTATGTTTGCATGTTCTGTAGCTCTGTTTTTTGTGGCTACGTATTATTTTATTGGGTGGATGTACCATAATTAACCAGCCATGTGAATTTTTTAAATAACCGCATAGTATAAGTCTTTTATTTTTCTTAGGAAAAATTCTCAAGAGTTGGAATTTTGGCCAGTGTATTAATATTTTTTGGGGCCTCTTATGTATTGCCAAAAGGATTGTTATAATTTAGACTGCCCCCATCTTGAAAGCTGCTTTATTGAAGTACCGAGGACATATGTTTTGCTGACTTGACTCTGAGTGTCCACACAGGCGCGTTTGGTGTTGATTATCCTGTGTCCCTGGGGTCTGGCACATAGTAGGTGCACGGGAGATGCTTGCTGAAAGACAGGGGGCTCTCGGAGGAGGATGGGGTGTGAGTCTAGGAAGATGGGCCCTGCTGCTGCTTCTGCCGCTCTGTTGAGAACAGAGTGGAGCTCACGGATCAACAGCATGGGGTCACAGAGGTTTGAGGAAGCAAAAGCCACCTGGGCGTCACCTAACCCAGACTCTCTACTCTCCAGCGCTGTGACTTTGGGAGACTTGTTTGAGCTCTTTGTGACAGACAGAATAAAGCAGCCCGCCCCCGCTGCCCCGTCCACGTCCTTACCCCTGGGACTTGTGAATATATTACCTTCCATGGCAAAAGGCACTTTGCGGTGTGATTAAGTTAAGGATTTTGCGACGGGGAGACTCTCCTGGATTGTCTGAGTTGGTCCGATATCACAATTCATTCTAAAGGGCGGTGAGAGGGTCAAAATCAGAAAAAGGAGATGTGATGGCATAACCGTAGGCCAAGCTATGCAATCCCTATCTTCTGGGTGATGAAACTAAAGCATAGAGGGGAAAAGGCTTGCCCGAGCTTTTCCTGTTGGCTGGAGCCAGGCAAGGACGGAACCTAGGCTCCCCTCCTCAATTCAGCAGCCCTGGGGGTGGTGACCCCATTGGGCGGGCTCCAGTTCCTCTCCTGCCCCTGTTGCCCTGCAGAGCTGCCCCTCGGCACTCCTTCTCCCCTCCAAACTGGATGCAGGTACAAGCAGGGTTTCTTTTTTTTTGGCTGCGTTGGGTCTTCGTTGCTGCGTGCAGGCTTTCTCTAGTTGCAGCGAGCGGGGGCTACTCTTCGTTGCGTTGCGCGGGCTTCTCATTGCAGTGGCTTCTCTTGTTGCAGAGCATGGGCTCTAGGTGTGTGGGCTTCAGTAGCTGTGGCACGCGGGCTCAGTAGTTGTGGCTCGCGGGCTCTAGAGCGCAGGCTCAGTAGTTGTGGCACACGGGCTTAGTTGCTCCGCGGCAGGTGGGATCTTCCCGGACCAGGGCTTGAATCCGTGTCCCCTGCATTGGCAGGCAGATTCTTAACCACTGCGCCACCAGGGAAGCCCCACAAGCAGGGTTTTACTTGTGATAGTCCAACTGGACTCCATTTCAAGAGCAGAGAGACTAGCTGTGTTTGAATACCCTCTACCAGGCCAGAGGAAAGACACCACTTCCTGTAATTCTGACGTCTTTCTTCTCCCAGGATAACTTTGGTGGATTGGGGTCGGGGTTTTAGTGGCCCCCTTACTTAAAGTTGTTGTTTGAGGACCCCCTATGGGCTCTCGGCTGCAGGGAGTGTGAAAGGCAGGCAGAGAAGGTACCTATTAGGAGCTTTATGTCTGGTCAGTGGCCTGAGCCCTAGAATAGGCTGGAGGAGACCACAGGTGCTTGTGAAGGAGCAGGGCCCTGGCCAGGGTTGGAAGGGGCTGAGGACGGCGAGACAGGATGAAGCCGGAGAGGCCAGGCCAGCACCCAACAAAGTGCTTCTTTTGGCTTTAAGATCCACACGTTGCTTTGGTTTAAAAAAAAAAAAAATGTTGAACCATGTGAATGTTATTTTTCAAAGGACAGTCTGTGACCACCCACATCAGAGCGCCCAGGCGTATCTGCTACACGTACAAAACCCTGGGTCCCACCTGCTCCGCCTGACCCGCTGACTCAGAATCAGGGAGCTTAGGGTGCGGGGTTTGCATTTTTAACACTCAAGTTTGAGACCCACAGCTTCAGTAGAGGGAAAGACAGACGGACGCAGAGATCAGATGGAGCATAACGGGCGGGTTGGCAGCAGGAAGGGGAGCAGCGGGTTCCTGCTCTGGGCTTGGCTCCCCGAGGACCTCCTGACCCCATGGGCATCCCGGCCGCAGGGCACTGGGAGCTGGGTGTGTCGGAGCTGCAAGAATCCTGCCTGGCAGGGAGGGTTCTCTAAGCAGAGGTGATGCGTTACCATGAAATCAGCACTTCCCAGCCTGACTCATGGAAGGGAGTGACTTTACCGTTAAAGAGCCAGAGGGGCAGAGATGAGGCACTTCTAGAGTTTCATTTCTGTTTTGAAACTCACAGCTCAACCTTGGGTGGTGTGTCTGTGACCCCTGAGTACACCTGTCTGTTAAAGGAAGTCCGGCTTCTTTGGAACCACCAGATCTGCTCCCCCGGGGATCTGAGACCCTGCTCCTTGCCCTCAGCCCCTCTGCAGGCCGACCTCGCGGGCTGCGGGCTTCGTCAGAGCAGCCAGGTCCCCGGCTCCAGGGGCACAAACGCCCAGCTGCGCTCTGCTGCAGGGGCTGGGGTGGTGGCTATCGTGGGGGGAGACTGAGAAACCCCTGTAGGGTCAGAAGGCTATTTCCTCTTGAAAGGAGAGCAAAACCACACTTTCTTTTGGTTTCAATCATTGGTAAAGTTCTTACTGGCCCCGGAAGCTGAGAAACATTTGTTGGTCCCTGATTTTAAAATAATAAAAGCAAAAGTAGTGATATTTAGCCCTTTCACCCTACCCACTGCACTAAGAGGTAGCAAGCAGGTTCAGGCGTCTAAAAGCAGCTTTGAGCAATCAGGAAGGCTCAGGGGATGGAGGGTGGAGGGAGCTGGGCTGGGCTCCTTGGCATAAACAGCAAGGTGGGGGAGGGGATTACCCCGACAGAGCCCTAACAGACGCCAGACCAGATGTAGGTCTTACATTATAGTAAAAAAATTTATCAAAGTAAAATGTGCACAGAGTTAACCATTATACAGGAGGGCCTACTCCAAAATGTTCCAAGTTGTTCTCTGTCCATCTCCACTTGTGAAGGCAGCGGTAGTACCCACATTTCATGGACAAGAAAATTTAGGGGACTTCCCTGCTGGCGCAGTGGTTAAGAATCCACCTGCCAATGCAGGGGACACGGGTGCGAGCCCTGGTCCGGGAAGATCCCACATGCCGCGGAGCAACTAAGCCCGTGTGCCACAACTACTGAGCCTGCGCTCTAGAGCCCACGAGCCACAACTACTGAAGCCCACACGCCTAGAGCCCGTGCTCCGCAACGAGAGAAGCCACCGCAATGAGAGGCCCATGCACCGCAAGGAAGAGTAGCCCCCGCTCGCCGCAGCTAGAGAAAGCCCGCACGCAGCAACGAAGATCCAACGCAGCCAAGAATAAATAAATAAATAAATTTATTTTTTAAAAAAAGAAAATTTAGGGGCTTCCCTGGTGGCGCAGTGGTTGAGAATCTGCCTGCCAATGCAGGGGACACGGGTTCGAGTCCTGGTCTGGGAGGATCCCACATGCCGCGGAGCGACTAGGCCCGTGAGCCACAATTGCTGAGCCTGCGCATCTGGAGCCTCTGCTCCGCAACAAGAGAGACCACGACAGTGAGAGGCCCGCGCACCGCGATGAAGAGTGGCCCCCGCTTGCCACAACTGGAGAAAGCCCTAGCACAGAAACGAAGACCCAACTCAGCCATAAATAGATAAATAAATAAATTAATTAAAAAAAAAAAAAAAAGAAAATTTAGGGTTCAGAGGGGCCAGCTAACTTGCCCACATTCACTCAGCTATGGGGCGGGGGTCGTGCAGCATCAAACCCAGGGCCAGGGAATCCACTGCCCACATCTATGCTTCCAGAGGCCCCAGAGACACTTAGTTTAGCCTGAACAATGGTATTACTGGAGAAAAACCCAAGGCCATCTCACACATTTAGGTGATTTGCCTGGCTTTTGAAGGCTTTGGAGTTTGTGATTCCTGAACGTTCCATCTTCTTGAGGACAATATCCAGGTTCAAAAGAGTAAAAGGGAAAGATAACACACAGAATGAGAGAAAATTTTTGCAAATCACACATCCGATAAGAGACTTTATCTAGAATATATCAAGAATTCCTACAACTCAATAACAAAAAGACACGTGATCCAATCTTAAAATAGGCAAAGGTTCTAAACGGCCATTTCCCCAAAGAAGATGTACACATGGCCAGTGAGCAAATGAAAATATGCTCAACATCATGTCATCAAGGAAACGCAAATCAAAACCACAGTGAGATACCACTCCACACCCACTTGGCTGGCCGGAATAAAAAAGACAGATCGTAACAAGTGTTGTCAAGGATGTGGAGAAATTGGAGCCCTCGTACACTGCTGGTGGGAATGCAAAATGGTGCAGCTACTTTGGAAAACAGTCTGGCAGTTCCTCAGGTGGTTACAGAGTTACCCTCTGACCCAGCAGTTCAACTTCTAGGTACACGTACAAGAGAAACGAAAACGTCCGTCCCGGCAAAAACTTACACACAAACGTTCATAGCAGCATTATTCATAATAGTCAAAATAGTGGGAACAACCCAACTGCTCAGCAGTGGATAAACAAAATGAAGGATGTCAATACAGTGGAACATTACTTGGCAATAAAAAGAAATACTGATACATGCTGCAACATGGATAAACCTTGAAAACGTTATGCTGAGTAGAAGAAGCCAGTCACAGAGGACCATCTAGGATTCCATTTATAATAAACCACTGAAATGTATACTTGATGAGTGAATTGTATGGTATATGGATTATATTGCAATAAGGCTGTTATAACATTT
This sequence comes from Balaenoptera acutorostrata, assembly GCF_949987535.1. Classification (NCBI taxonomy): domain Eukaryota; kingdom Metazoa; phylum Chordata; class Mammalia; order Artiodactyla; family Balaenopteridae; genus Balaenoptera; species Balaenoptera acutorostrata. Next base: position 10,836,382 of record NC_080080.1, on the reverse strand, counting down.
TTTTAGAAAGAGTATAGGGAGGTGGGGGGTAGGTGATGGGTGTTGGTCACATGGGGCCAAGCAGGTAGCTGGTCAGAAGGGGCTTATTCTCATTAGCCCTAATTTCACCTCTGCGTTTTAGCAGACTTTCCTTTTTAAAACACTTTTGTTAAAGTATAACCAGTGGTCTGCTGGAGCTGGCTCAGTCCCACTTGCAAGAACAGATTGTAACGGATTGTATACCTCTTTTCCCCACTTGGCATTCAGCGACAGCATATTGGTAGCTTGGAATCAGCCATGGTGAAATATTTACACTATGGGAATTGGCAAATGCTACAAATAAGGGCCTTAAAAATATATATATATTTTTGAGAGCTGGTTACACATTTATCAGCATTGCACTGAGGATAACACACACACAGAAAAGTGCACATATCAGAAGCAAACAGCTCAAGGAATTTTCACAAACTGAACCAAACCTGTGTAACCAGCACCCAGAAGAAGAAAGAATAGCATCTGTACCCCAAAGTCCCTCCTCCAGCCTCCCTTCCAAGTTCCCCTTCGGGTAACCGTGATTGTGACTTGTAACCACATATATGACCTATTTTTGTACATTATGTAGAATCAAAGGTGAATTCTCCTGAGTGTGGCTTCTTGCCTCAATCAACATCATTTGTGACATTCATCCCTACTGTGTGTGGTTGGTTCATTCTCATTGCTGTACACATTGTGTGAAGATGCCCCTATTTATATAACCATTCTACTGGGATGGACATTTGGGTAGTTTACAGGTTTTTACAGTTATCAACAGTCCTGCTATGGACACTCTAGCATGTTTTTTTGCCCGGCACATGCACAATTTCTACCCAGGAGCCTTGTGTCACGGGGCGTATGCATATGTCCAGCTGTCGTAGACATTCAGCCAATTTCACTTTGACTCTGCTCCTATTCTCTGCCTACCCAGACTCCCTTCCCTTCCCCTTGCCGTGTGAACTGCTCACCACCCGCACCCCCTCCTTGGGCACAGACCAGACTCAGCTTCGGCTTTAGGCGGGAGAGTGGACCCCGGCCACCGGCACTGGTCTGGAAGGGAAAGCGGGACAGCCTGGGTGCACTCGCGGCTCATCAGCGCTAGAGCTTTCTTACGGTGGCAGAGCCGTAAAAGGGGACCCAGATAGGGAAGTAGTCGACTGCTCTCCGGAGGTGGAGCAGGCCAGGGGAGTCCTGGTGTCTGGGTTTTCTAAGTGGTTCCAGCTGAGCAGGAACTAAGCTTGTGCATTCAGACAAACGTATTCTTGTGCATCTTTGTTCTGCAGCTTAACGCACCATAGAAAGAGGCCCATTGTCAGGCCTCCTGTTTACTGGGTGAGAGTCAGCAATATACAGTGGGCAGAGCAAACCTGGACCAGAGGCTCCCTCTGACCCTTGGTTGGGGACGACGTTCCTGCCACCGAACACGACCCCCATTTTCAACAGCAGGCGTCACTGAACACGACCCCCATTTTCAACAGCAGGCGTGCTTTTACTTATTTTGCAAGGAGGTTTCACGTGCTCACTCGCACAAGGAATACTTGGAGGTCACCAACTGCATGTCAAACACTGAGGAGATCTGTGTGATTTCTCACTGGTATCTGGGGAAGGTGAGGTTTACAGTTCTTGTTGGGATACTGAGAGGGACCCGTGCCCGCTGGTGGTACATGGGGACAACCTGGGGATACTGGTTAAATGCAGATTCCTGGGCCCATCCTGAGGTTCAGGGCCCAGGAAACTGATTTTAATGCCGAGGACCCCAGGTGACGCTGGCCCAAATCTCAAAACCTGGCCCTGCTGGATTCTCAGGCCAGCATGCAGATGACACGTGTGCCATCTCTCGTCCTCAGATCTGCTTGGACCTATAAAGTGAAAGTTTAAGTCCTGTCCGAAGATGTGTGAAGCCGAACAGGGCTTCTCCCCTGGTGGATTTGAAGAAGGTCAACGTTTTGGCCTTCTGAGCCTCTGACTAGGGTTTGCTGTGTGGTAAGATTTTTGCAAAACAGCTGTGTTTATCTGAGCTCTAATTCCTGTTTTCAGGAGCTTAAGCGTTTCAGTGCCTGCATACGGGGCTGCGGTGCTGACAGATAGACACGCACACTCAACCACCGCTTTCTTCTCAGTCACAGGCTGCACGTACCGGGACACCGGATGCTAGCCCGACCTCTGCAGAGCAGCTGTCCAAGAACTACTCACCCGGGGCCCCTTCTGCAAAGGCCGTCACTTCTCTGGACTGCAAACTTCGTTGCACTTCCTGGTTTATACTTCCCTGGGGCTGACCTGCCCTGCAAGGCTGGAGTGGGCCGGCTTGGACCCAGTCAGTAGCAGCAGAGGCAACCCAAGGTCACGGCTGGGAGCCACACGGGCCCTGACCTCTGGGTTCAAGTCTGCCCCTGCCCCTCACAAGCGACTTGACTTTTGGCAAGTTACATCTTCACCTAAGCATCAGTCTCCTAAACTGTAAAACGGGTAAGATAAATGTTCCGCTTCATAGTGTGGCTGGGACGAGCGCGGTCGTGCTGATAAGGCACTGGGCCCAGTGCTGTGGCCGCGATGCAGGTTAGCAGTTACCGTGCGGGAGGGGCCCCCCGGGAAGAAGGGGTGCACGACTGCTGGGGAGGGGTCCCTGCCTGTGCCTTCACCACTGGTCCCTGCTCCGGCTGCTGGAGGTACGCCACACACTGTCCCACCAGCCTTTGCCCAAGCTCTTTGCCTTCACCTGCTCAGTCATGCAGGCCCCCAGGATGGGCACAGACCCCCTTCCTCCAGGAAGCCCACCGGCTTCAAATTACCCACATACTGCAGATTCGGGGAAATGAAAGATTTCCATTTGGGATGGATGAGAACACATGGGGGGCAAAGCAGAGTAGGTTGAATTGCCCAATAATTATCAACACTCCCACCTCACCCCTGCCGCACATACACCACATTCTGGGGGGAGGAAGACTTAAAAAATATGGCGGAGGGCACAGGGTCAGGGGAGAGGAGCAAAAAGCAGGGCTGGGGAGGGAGAGGTCAGGGAGGCTGGTGCCGAGGCCACAAAGCCTTGGGCTCCACCTGCTGCTGTGACTCACTGTGACCTTAGGCAAGCCACTTCAGCCCTACGAGTGCATCTCCTCATCTGAAGATGGGCCGAAGGAGGATTTCTGCCCCCTAGAGGACCGACTCCGCGTACAGGGAACAGTGGCCCATCTACCATCCAGGGCTTGAAGGACCCTAGGGAGAGAGATCAGGGTGCCCTCCTGTTCCTAGCATTCCTGGGAGACGGGCCACGGGGGCTTCACAGCATACTGGAGGGGATGCTTTCAACGGGGGGGGGGAGGGGGGGCCAGTGTGTTGACCTCAAAGGGAGGCTGCTCCAGGTTTAAAACAATACATAACCAATGCAACCATTGAAGCATTCTGTAGTTAGATGGAAAGCTGGCTGCCATCCAGGTAATTATGGCTTGAAACACCCAGGTAATTATGGTCACCTCTCCCAGATACATCCCGATGGGAAGTCACTGGCTTCCGTGCCGAACCCCATTTTCCCCACAGGTTGGTCTGTAGGGTTTATCTTGCCGAGGTGTGTGAACAGGTGTTAAGATCTACCAACTTTCACGAAAGGAGACAAAAGAAGTGCTGAGACCAACACTTCAGAATCTTCAACGCCGTGGTCTCGGTCAGCTTTCCACGGCTGCGTTTCCCTGGCTAGAATGTCATGATGGTGACCAACTCCCACGTGGTGGAAGTTCTGAGGATGGCCTTGGAGCCAGAATCACTCACCCGGACCCCCATGGCCGCTGCGCGGTAATGGATCTTCCCGAGCCTCCTGTCAAGCTCTGTGATGCTGGGAGGGCGAGATGAGATAACGCTGGCCCGGTGCCTGGACCTGGGTCTGCTACAGTGCAGTGGCACCAGCGGTGACAGCAACATGACAGAAGTGCATGCACAGCGCTTGGTCTGTGCTGGGTACCATCCAAGAGCTTTTAGTGCATCAACATGTAATCTTCATGACTGCAGGCTGGGTGCCTGGAGGTGGGAGTGGGAATTGGGCAGGGCGGGGGGGGGGGGGCGGGAGGGAGGGAAAACCAAAACATTGAGGTCCATGGTTCGTAAGCCGAGGAGAGGGAAGCACATTACATAACCAAAGTGAGCTTTAATGTAGAAGTTGAATGACTTGTGTTACCTGCACCACCCTCCCAAAAGCACAGCCGAGTGAAGTTTTGATTTCCTCCAATCAGAAGAGTAGCGGACAACTCACAAAATGGCCTGATGTCAGATGTTTGGGATCAACTGAGAATATGTTTATTTAAAAGCAATTTTAAATATTAAAAAAAGTAGAAATTAACACATACAGTACTTGAAAACTGTCACATTAAATACATGTGAAATGACGAGTGTACTGATGTTTGAGCATAACACCCAGATGGGAATTCGGAATTTAACTCGTGGCGCTATGGGATTCCTATACAACATGTTGCAAGTTCTAGGCAATAAAAAAATAAATAGCAATTGCTGTTCAACAGTAAAATAAGACACACACTATTTGCAGAACATAACTTTCCCCTCTGAGGGGGGGAGAAAGAACTAATTAGCTATTTTTTCCATAGGTTCCATACCTTCAAAATACTCTATATCATGTACAAAATTGCAGATAGTGGCTCACTGAGTTTAAGAACAATACCAGATTCAAACTCAACCAAGGTCGCCAAAGGTACTTATACCTAGTTTTCCTATGTCCCACAGTAAGCTGGGTTAGAGAGAACTCAAATTCCTGATGGAAAACAAAAACAAAAACAAAACCCGAAGAAAAGAAACAAAACAAAACCCGAAGTGTTAAAAAAAAAAAAAAAAAAGGCATTTGTGTAAAAGTCACTCCAAAAGGGGAAAAAAATAGACATTGACTCCATGTAATTTTAGACATCTACCTTTTGTGTTTTTTTAAAAAGCCAGTTTATTTTGAGATGAGTTGAAAATACTGTAGGCCACAAAAATGAATGGTGCTTCAATACAACTTAAGAAGTATAAATGAATGAACTGGGACACTAAAGAACTTCAGACAGTGACTTCCTGGCCTGACACCCATGTGGCTTAAACACTAAGGCTGTGAACAGTCAGCCATGTACACCAGCACGTCGGCCGGCTCCCGGTGTCTCGTTCTGTGTGGGGTTCACGTGTGCCATGACGCTGAGGAAGCAATTGCTTAAAATCACTTTCCAATAACAGCTGATGTGTTGCAGGTTTGTCATGCAAGGTTTATTGATTAGGTGGCTATTCAAAGTTTTCATAGTAATCACTTAAGCAGAACTAAATTAACATTCACTGAGCACTGACTCTAGACTCTATTAAAGAAGGCTTCCCCTAAGGGTTTGGTTGGGAGTTGTGCTTCTGTGAAATGAACATTTCTTACTCATCGCCAAGATTATCTGCTTAAAAATATTAGTTTTCTGTGCTGTTGCCAACACAGCAGTTTAAGCGAACTTAACGCCAGAACGACACACGAGCCTCGGAATCAGAGAGCAGCCCCACTGACTGTGGAGTGAAATGACTGTATCCTTTCCCAAAATTCAGACTGACGTAAAAGACTGAAAAACTCACGATATTCTTAATGGTCTGATGAACACAGCTGGGATGAGAAGAAAACCGAGAGGGGCAGAGAGTCCCAGCAGAAAGAGCGTGTTTCACAGTGCAATTCACAGCAGCGTTCAAGAACATGGTCATGAATTGACTCGAAGGTAACGTGTCTACTGAACGGAGCTGGAAATTGGAAAACTTATCTATGACTGGGGCTTAGTAAAGAAAATGGAAAAAGAGAAGGATGGTTTCAGCACCTGGATTCTGCAGGGGGGATAAATGATGTGCAGAACTGACTTTTGAATTCGTCATCTTCTTGAATAATCTTTTGAAAGTTTAAATTTATCAAGAACAAAACTCAGAAAAGACTTTAAAATGGACACATTGGGGGCGTTAACACATTTGAAGGATGCTAATTCATAAAGTGATATGTAAATGCATACTCTTGAGAAAGCCAAATGACTGACTGGAAACAAAAATTGTTGCAACCTTATAATCTCTCCTTTAATGGCAATCAAGTTTAAAAAATGTACAGTTCAACTTATCCATACTATTCCTTTATAAAAGGCAGATTTCAGGTAAGCTTCTAAATGCATGCATAATGTAGAGGCTAATATTTTCTGGCAGTCCTTGGTTCCTGAAAGTTGAACTTCATCAGATGTCTTAAACTTCTGTGAAAATAGTCATGAAGGATATGTTATTTTTGCATAATGAGGTAATATCTCAGGGGCGGGTACTCATCCTCTTAAGACAGTGTAAACCCACTTGTCTAAACTTGCACGAGGCTTTGGGCACTGCAAAATGCCACCCAAGGTTATGGGTCAGTGAATATTTTGCTGAAGGAATAACACTTACATTTAACTGAGCACTTTTCTGTAATAAATACCAAGGTCGGTTTTTGTAGCTGTAAACTGTGTACACAGATAACTACAGGCTGGTCTGTCATGGAGCCGAAAGTTTCACCTGGAAAACAGAACCCACCTCTTTGCTAATGGTGCATTTTCAGTAACTCAATGGAGAATACTGTATTGTCAGGAACAGAGAGGCAACTCTATGCCCTTCAACGGTTGCTGGAGACCACTTCTATTTGCAAAGCCAGCAGTTCCTATATTCCTGTTTTTGTTTGTTGGCTTGGAAAACAGCATAGAGAGAGATGTAAGTGCTAGATGTCAAGGACGGCTTTGGCAAACCAGTAAGGCGCACCGGGTCCCAAGGCTACCCTAATACAGGCGAAGGCAGAGACCACAGGGTATTTACAACACACGCTATGTTCCCCTCCCGCGGCGGCCCCTCCGGGAGCCTCCCGCTCAGTGACAGCAGCTATATACACGGTGAGCACAGGGCCACGTGGACGCAGCAGTCTTGCATGACAGGTGCAGAGAGTCTGAAGGTTCTGCTTTTTGCTAGTCAGACAGGATGTGGACAAAGGACACCGGAAAGACCCCCTTCCTCTCGGGCTGCCCTTCGATGTGCCCGATCTGCAGGGAGAAAGGAGAGGTGTCAGGCTGGAGGTGGCCGGTGGGTCAGAGCCCCCGGAGTTGGCCCGGACCCGGGCGGGATGCAGGCCACGGTGAGACACAACACGAAAGCACCACACGGGGGAGGACCACGTTCACGTGGGTCACTGCGCCCGCAGACAGCCCCGGGAGGTACAGTCCCGTGACCCCTCACTTTATACACAAAGGGACAGCGGCCCAGAGAGGGGGGGGAGACCTGCTACGGTCTCGCCCAGGCTGCAGCTTCAGCCACGCGCTCAACCAGGCTGTCTGGCCACCTTTCCTGCTGGGCGACCTCAGGCAAACCGTGCTAAGCCTCCTGTCTGTAAAGCGGGGCTAAAAACCCCCTATTTCTCAGCTTGTTGAGAGATTACACTATCGATTATGTACATGGAAGGGCCTCTGTGCACCAAGAACCTGCTTTCTGGCTGCTGTGCGGGGGAAGGACACTGTGAAAGTTTGAGATGGACGAGGGCAAGTTTTATGGCCGTTTTGTCGTCTGCTGCGAAACCTGTAAGCCGTGGTTACCTGACAAAAGTTCCTAATAACTTCAGTTACACCAGCATTAACTGCGTTAAAGAGAATCCTATGAGGAGAAAGAATACCGACACGCACGCTGGCTTCACGTGACAATTACGGGGAGAGATGGGTGGGGTGGCCAGGCCCGCTCTCATTTCCCTGCATGAGTGCCTGCCGCACAGAGTGTGGCCGGAGCAGGAGCTGTGCGTCAGCCCACGGCTGCTGCCTTCGTTTACCGGGACTGTGGCCTTGGGCGGTCACCCGGGCCACTGTCCACCAGCTTCCCTTCTGGAGAGTGGAGTAAGGCCTGGCCGACCCGTCTCACGGGGTCTTAACTGGTGTCGTGCACATGAGTTCTTAGACTCATGCCCCACTTTCCAGAGGAGGAAACCGAGGCTTACTGAAAGGACACGCTTTATCCAGGGCCTCAGAGTGAGTCACCTTGGGCCTTTAGGGCCCATCTCCTTCTCAAGAGTCTAAGCTGCCAGACTCCCATGTCAGAGAGAGAGAGGGAGAGAGTCTAGGGTTCCTCAGCCTCGGTACTCCTGACAATGGGGCCAGATGGCTCCCTGGGGTGGGAGCTTTTCCAAACACTGCAGGATGCTTAGCAGAAGCCCTGGCTTCTACGCCCCAGAAGCAGGAAGCACCCACCCTGCCCAGGTCCTGATAATCAAAATGTTTCCAGATGTGGCCATATGTGCCTGGAGGGCAAAACTGCCCCTGGCTGAACCACTGTTGCAGTCCGAGCAAAATCCCCACGGCTGTGGCCAAGAATCTGAAGTCACTGTCTGGGCCCAAAGGAGGGGAAGCCAAAAGTGCACGTGTGTGCACGCGTGTGTGCGTTGTGTGTATGTGTGTGTGTGGACGTGCACAAGTTCCTGGGCATCAGCAGGCTCTGCTGGCTCAGCTGTGAACCACAGGTCCCTTTCTCGGCAGACAGAACCGGGACGCTCTGGGCAGGAGTGGCTCAGGCTGCCAAGGAAGAAGAATTTCCACGCTGGGGTTGGGAAATGATCGACTAGGAAAAGCATAGGAGGCTTCTGCCCGCTGCACCTCTGCCTGGCAGGGCCCACTGGAGGCTCCCTCCGGCCGCAACCTAGACAGCTGTGGACATGTCAGCCGCCCCTGCAGCCACCGAGAACCGGGGCACTCTCAAGGGCCACGGCGGGAGGACAGGGATGCCTCTCCTTCCTGACACCTGGGCTGCAGGTTTTCACGGAAAAGGAGTTGTCCTAGATATTCTCATTTAATCTTCTAAAGTCACGTGAAGCAGGGATCATGCCCCACTTGACAGAAAGAGAACGGCAGGCGGGATGAAGGATGGAACTCGGGAAGGAGGATGCACGGTGGTGAAGGGCAGGGTCTGAGCAGAGCTTGGCTGGAAAACCAGAAAACATCTAGAGCTTACAGGTTGTGGTGTGATAAGGCTAAAGCATGTGCGAAGGTGAATTCTCCTGACCCGGTTTCAAAGCTCTGGCCGCCGGTTAAGAGGCAGGCCTGGCAGGCCCCGGGGCGCTCTTGTCCTCACGACTGGTACGTACCCACCACTCCTGGTCCTCCTCCCCGGTGACCACGATCACCTCGCCCTCCAGGAAGGTCAGCTCGTCGTCATTGTCTGCCTGGCAGTCATAGATGGTCTTCACTCGCCTCACCTTACTTTTCCCCTTCAAGAAAGAAACAGGGTTTTAGCTCACAGGACAGACCGAAGGGAAAGAAAGACACACTGACCTTGGGCGAGTGAGTTAACCTCCCTAAGCCTCAGTTTCTCCTCGATGAAAGGGGGGAGGCTTGTGGGCAGGCGCCCCGAGGCTTGGGTGCCCTCCAGACACGACAGCCCCTCCGCCCCGAGCAGCAGGGCAGAGCCCAGTGTGAGCGAGCAGGCAGCACCGATGACTTCCATCGGACAGCAAACATCATGGGCAGGGACCAAAATCCAGCTTCACCCAAAACTGCAAAGCGCTCTGCCCTTCCCCACCCCATGGCGGCTTGCAGAGATGACAGCAGAGTCTAAAAATGGTTTGGGGAAACATGCTGTAAAGCAGGACGTGCAGCTTCTGCACACGGAACGTGCGGCATAAACACATTTCTCAGCCCCTCGTGCAAAGCACTGAGTCAGCACACGCTGGTTAAACAGGGCAGGGCAGAGCAGCCTGGGGCGGGGAGGACGCCAGGCAGTTCCCCAAAACGTTTTAGCTTCTGACCCATTTTGACTCGGGCTTTTATTTGTTGGATTTCCAGTTCTTTGCAAACAGGAAGATGGAAATAGGGAAATGACCTTCTAAAGGATGTTTCTGGTGCCCAGCTTATTAAATAACTAGGAAGAAAAAAAGCAAGCTGTGTCTCTAAAAGTTTTGGGTCAAGCGCTTTTCCTCTCTGTCTGCTGGTTTCTCCCTCGGTCAGTCACCCTGACGACCCGCTGGCTTCTGCAGCTCTCTCCCCAGGCTGTGCTGGAGCTGGTGGGGTCTGAGAGGCCGGCGGAGCTGTGGCCAGTAGAGATCTTAAGTCTTCTCAGCTCTGACTCCGTGAGCAAGCTGTGTGTGGCCCCTTATGACAGGGAGGGCTACACGAGATGAACAGTAAAGCGTGCAGCAGCACGAACTGGAATTATGCGCACGTCAAGGCCGTGCGTGGTGCCCTGGAGAAGAGCAAGCACCCACTGATGAACGTGTGTATGGTCTCCCACCCAGGGGAGGATGGATTTTACTCGTCTCACTTTTCCTTTAGTACCGAAGGGACACACTTTTATTGCAACGTTGGTTTTTTATAGTAAGATGTGAGTAGAGGCTTTTAGTCCCCCACTAACTGTGCTCCTTAACCCGGGTGCTCGTGACCCTGTGAGGGTGCGGCCACGGGCAGGACAGACAGCACACGTGCATCTTCCCAGAGCTCCGTTTTTCCAAAAAAACATTTTGGGGCGGGCAGCGGGGGTGAAAAGCATGTTTACATTAAAGTAAAATGGCTATATCATAGAGCAGAAAGCATTTCAGCACAATGATGGAATGGGAGACTTCAAACCAAATTCTGTGTTGGTGCAAGTCTTTCGGGGCTTTGCGCCCAATTCCTCCAGGAAGATGCCGTGAGAAGCAGAGGAGCGAGGTGCTCGGGACCCTGAGAGGAAGACCGCTTTCCTGTGACCTTGGGAAAGGAAAGGTCTCCTCCTCAAGGATCCGAGGCAAGAGCGACCACGTGCTGAGTGTTACTGGGCGCTGCTCATCTGTCACTGCGTTTCATCACCCATGAACTCGGGCACTGTCCTAGCTCTGATCTGCATATAAGGAAACCTAGGCTCAGGGCACGTAATTAAGTGGCCAAGCCCCCGTGGTCACAGGGAACGCAGGTCCTGAGGTCTGTCTGCGGAGTCCACAGCCCGGTCCCGACCCCCAGGCTCCACGCCCCCAGGATGCCCGTGCTGGGCCGGCCGGGTGAGACGGGCGCCCACCCACCGTGTTGATCTTCCTGGGCAGCGGCACGGGCGTCTCCGGCAGGGTGGGCGTGAGGTCGTTGGAGTCCTCGGACGCCTGCTTCGGGATATTTGGGGAGAGATCGGCCAGGTGTGACTTGGGGACGAGATCTGGGGGCGGCTGGGCCTTGGGAGAGGCGTCTGCCGCCTGGGGTTTCACCAGCAGGTCTCCCAGCTGCGGCTTGGGCGGCAGGTCCTTCACCTGCGGCTTGGGAGGCAAGTCTGCGAGCTGCGGCTTGGGCGGCAGGTCTCCCGGCTTAGGTGGCAAGTCTCCGATTGGGGGTTTGGGAGCCAGTTCCGTGGGCTTCGGGGGCAGGTCTCCGGGTGGCGGCTTCTGCGGTAAATCTGCTAACTGTGATGACTTCTGGAAGAGTTCGGGCGGGATGTTGGCTTTGTCGAGGGAGAGATGATGGCTGGTCTCTGTTTTCCTTAGTGCCACTGTGGGAAACAACACAGAGAGGGGGGTCACTGGACGGGGACGCGAGGGGATCAGCACTGCCTTCCTCTGTCACGGTCACATGGAGGAGAACCAACCCCGAGGGAGTGCTCTGGATGCAGGTGCACGGGTGGCCTGCTTTGAAGAAGGTGGAAGTCGGAAGCCTGGAGGCATCCACCTTACAATGGGTGATTTTATGCTTCAGTTTATGAACAGGACATCCAAACTAATCCAGAATAATAATAATAAAAAAACCCCACCACTATAAACATAATACAGATTACAGAAAACTGAAAAGTATAGAGCTAAAGGAAAAGTTTTCCATAAGCCTCCTGCCTAAAGGTAGCCATTTAAAATACTTTGATGTAATTTCCTTGTGGACTTTTCTATGTATTCTTCATAGATAAGACATTTATCTGCTTTTATCTATATACTGTTTTAGCAAGAGTATATCCTGTGTTAATAAAAATTCTTTATTAGTAGCATATATATAGCTAAAATATTTATTTATTTATGTATTTGGCTGCACCGGGTCTTAGTTGCAGCATGCGGGATCTTTAGTCGTGGCATGTGGACTCTTAGTTGCGACGTGGGGGATCTAGTTCCCTGATCAGGGGTGGAACCCGGGTCTGCTGCATTGGAAGTGCAGAGTCTTATCCACTGGACCACCAGGGAAGCCCAGTGAGCATATATTCTTAATGTTGCAGCCTATTCCGTTCTACAGCAGTATCATAATGTACAATATTATTAATTCCCCACATTTTATATGATTCATGCGCTATGTAAGAGGAAAAAGGTTCCTCCCTCACCACGCCCACGCACCACCCCTCTGAGGTAACCTCTGTTCCATTTGAGTGGTGCACATACATGGGTGTATGGATTACTTTTTAAAACCCATAAATGGCATTACAATACATACACTGTTTGCAACTTTGTTTTTTCCCCATTTAATATGTTTGGGAGAATTTCTAAGTCAGTTCCTCTTCCTTCTCTTTAATGGCTGCGTGGTACTCCGTGGCTTGGAAATTCTGTAGTCTGTTGAAACCTTTGCACAGCTCTATCCAGTAGAACTTAGGACACTAAGGACACGTCTCCAAATCAGGCTTCACCACTTACTTACTAGCTGTGTGACCGTGAGCAAATTACATGACCTCTCTGTGCCTCACCTTCCTCATCTCTAAAACATGAGTTGACATACGTAAAGAATTTGCCAACAGCACCTGGCAGGCTCTAGGTATATCAGAATATCATCATTACTGCTAGACAAGGTTCCTTGAGGCCAGGATTCACCAAGCACATAGTATGTGCTCAATGAGGACACAGCTGACTAAGCCACACTGAGTGAGCCAAACTAGCCAAATTTTATTCTAGAAATATAAAATTCAGAAAGATATTCTTAAAATTTTATTTTTTAAAAAAGAAAGACAAACCCCAGTATTGTAAACTGTCACAAGCTGTACTGCAGCTGTTTCTGCCTGCAGCCTGCCCAGCCACGTCCCTTCCTAAGGAAATCAAGTTCAAGGACACCCTGCTCCCAGGCTGGCCCATGAGCTTCAGCCGATGTGGCTCGGCTCAGAAACTGACAGCAGGCCCATCAGATTCCTCTCTTGGAAGTCAGATACTGTGGTAAACAACAGTCTGAGGCAGTGCTGGGGGAGAAGCTGGGGGATTCCCTGAGGCAGTGCTGGGGGAGAAGCTGGGGGATCCCTAAAAAGGGATCAAAGACAGGCACTGACATGCCTGTGTTGAGGTGTTCAGCATGGCACTGTTTATAGTGAAAAAACTGTGAACCGGGTAAATGTGGAATAGGACAGACTGCTTAATATGTCCTGGTATCAGACAATGGAGTACTATGCAGCCAGTAAGAGTGTAATTTATGTCATGGAAAGGGTTCTTGATTTATTATGTGATAAAAATAAGCTTACATAGCGACGTAAAAAAAAGCATAGGAAAAAGACTGAAAGGATAGATCAAACTGTTTATCCTGGTGGTGAGACTTCAGGTGGTTTGTATTTTCTTCTTTATGCCTATCTGTATTTTTAAAATCTTCTGGGATGAATATATATTACTTTTATAATACAAATAAATAAGAAAGAGACAGTTTCTCTTCCAAGGAAGCCTGCCCAATCTCTGGCTATTTTATTTCCAAGCTGATTTTGGGTTTTCCCCCTCTCTAATTAAAAGTCCTTTCTGAACTGCATTCTTAACTCTGATGGACAGACAAGCAAATATGGTTCGTTCCTGAGAAAGGACTCAAAGGACGTAACAGGAGGAGGAGGAGGAGGAGGAGGAGGAGAAGGAAGGGGAGGAAAGAGCTCGCACGCTCCCAAGCCCACGTTTCCCCCAAAGGGAGTGCCGGGCAGAGGACGGCACCCACTCAGTGGAGAGCGCAAGCCTAACGACATTCACGAAGAGCTCGCGGACACCTGAAAAAATACGTACGTCGAAATGCTAAGTGGAAAAACCCAGGATGCAAAACTGTAGTTTCATTATGATGACAACTGTGGAAGGATGTAAGGGACCAGGTAGCTGTATCACAGTGCAGAACTATGGTGACTCTGTTCAGGTTGAAAGATCCCCTGAGGTTTCTATACTATTGCCTTTTAAAACTCCTTAAACAAATGGCTCTGTGCAGCAGTCTGTCCCCAGTTGAGAAGGCTTTAATTAAGCCTTTTAAAAGGCGCCCGAAGGGTTTCAAAAATGGGTGATGTTTGGGAGGGAGAAAGAGTGAGATGTGGCCAGGAGAGTCCATGTGAAAGTGCCAGCTGGTGGCAGGTGCTCGGGGGGAGGGGGGCAGGCAGGAGAAGGAGCTGCAGCCCCGTCCCTCTCGACGTCACAGACGCCCTCTGTCTCCAGCTCAGGAGGCTCCGAAACACATCCGGGGACTCTGCCTTTTTTTTGGGTGAGACAGGGAACCACTGGATGGATGGGACAGGAGTGACTGATTTAACATGGATCGCCCTGGCTCTTCTGTTGAGGAAAGACTGCAGGGCCAGGGCAGAGGCAGGCAGACCAGGTAGGAGGCTGCAAGAGTCCAGACAAGAGATGATGGTCCCGTGGACCGCGGTGAGAGTGGGGGACATGGGAAGAAGTGCCTGGATGTTAGGACACATCGAAGGGAGAACCAACAGTACGTGTGGAAACGCTGGATGTGGGGCACGGCAAGATGGAAGGAGCTGAGCTTCCTTCTTAGGTTTTAAGGCCCAAACACTTGGACCTGGACAATATCGCCTGTAAGAGATAGGGACACTGTGGGAAAAATAAGTCTGGGGGGTGGGGTCAGAAGTGTATTCAAAATCTTAAGCTGAGCAGCCTATGAGACATGTGATAGAGCAGAGATATTACAGAGGCGGGTGTGTGTGAGTTTAGATTATAGAGGGATTCTTGCGCTGGGTGGAAAATGTGGAGATGCCAGGGTGGGTTCCCCAGGGAATGAGGGCATATTCACAAGAGAAGCGACCATGGCCGAGCCAACCTCTGGAGGCTGAGGACACGAGGAGGGCCCAGCACAGGAGGGGAGCAGGGACTGTCAGTGCCCTAAGAACAGGACGGTGTCCATAGGCCAAGCGCAGAGAGAGTAACCAGCCGGGCCAAAGGCTGCACGCAGGTGGGCTGAGCTTGACCACCCGCCGACGGCCTTGTGGAGTGGTCTTAACAGAGGACACGTGAATGGATCTTGGCTTTGAGCATCAGCAGCTGGGAGCTTCACTCAAAGAGAGACGATCAGATGACACGTCCCTCTCAACTGAAGAACGCAGCACAACCCAGGAAGGAGTTGTGCAAAGCCTGAACTTGTATCTGACCGGGTCTCTTGATCCAACTTTCAATTGCTAGGAAATACAGAGGACAGAGGAACATGTTAAATGACCACATGGGGATGCCGGCCAGCAAAATCCAGCCTTTCTGAAGCAACACCTCATTTCGTCCTTACAAAACCTGGTGAAGCAGGTGTCCTGGCCCCACTGACAGGTGAGGCATCTGAGGCTTAGTGAAGCTTCGGAGGCCCCCCGCCCAGGCCACACAGCTAGTAAGTGGCAGAGCTAGTACTGGTTCCTAGGTCTCTCTGATCATGTTTGCAAGAGAAGAAATGGCACCTGGGGATACTAATGATGTGTCTTCTGAAAAAGCACGGTGTTCTTTAAGGAAGGGTTTGGTGTTTTGCTAATCACAAAATTTGAGCCTATAAATATTTTTCTTCATTGAACAAATATTAAATACCCACCTACTACGTACCAGCTACTGCTCTAGGCATCTGAGATAGAGCAGGGAACAAAAGAGACAGACGCCCCTGTCCCCTTGGAGAGTACAGTGACACTCTAATTACATGCAAATATGAAAAAGATAAATCTTACCTTTCTGAGGTAGTTTAGGAAGAACTCTTGGGCCAAGGGCAGTCTTTGCAGAACCGGTGCTAATGAATAAATAAGAATCATTTAGGATCTCAAAGTGCTATAAAATCAACAGTGATATATATTACTCAAGGAAGTCACAGGAGTTTACAGAATTATCTAAAAAGTCTTTCATAATTTCTCTAACAAAAGATTATAGCTTACTTTCCCTAATTCAAAGTTTGCCTGGATTTCCCTGAGGATTATCTTCTTATTCCCAAGTCTGCAAAATGGAGTCAAGAGGGAAAGTCACGAAACAACCAACCCTCTGAATGATAGAGCCTAATTCCTCCTCTTCTTGAAACCTTTCCCCAGAGGTAACAGCGTTTATGAAAGCGCCTGGCATACTGCAGGTCGTGCCCCCAGTGCACTGCACAGAAGTAACTCAACTCACGCGACCCCAAAACATAACTCTTGTCCCCTCCGTTTTCACAAGAGGAAACGGGAGCCTGTGCAGCTTCAGTGACCGGCAGAAGGTCCCGAGGCTGGTCGGTGGTGGAGCTGGATATTCAGACCCAGCTGTTTGACTCCAGGGCCCTTATGTTGTCTCTCTCTGCACCAGAGCAAACAGCTTGGGTCTCAGGCCTCCAGACTTTCCCTGAGCTTTTCCTCCTTTTGGGCGACTTGTAAACGAGCAGAGGAAGAAAGCCCGGGGAAGCAGGCCCCTGGCACAGAAGCCGCCCTGTGTTGTTTGACATCATGTGACTCCTCACACCCCTGCCACCACCGAAATGCCAGCGCTGCAGGTGGCATCTCTCAGTTGCAACGCACTCTTTTCCTTTAACAAGAGGCTCTATCTATTCCCAGAGGACACCGGGAGCACTGCAGACCCAAACAGCAATAGCATCCAAGTGCTGGACTTGTATCTGCCAAGAGCCCCTTTTATTACCTCATTTATCCTTTTCTGTCCTCTGGTGGCCTAAGAACTGGCTTTCCCCCCTTCTTTCTAGCCTAACTGCATTTAAAAGGACAGGAAAAGGCAAACCAACCAAAAAGAAAACAAGAGTCCAATAAAAAAGATGAAATGCAAGCGTCTTCCATCCTGGCCGACAAATCACCCTTGATCTTAACTGCTCCTTCCTCGGCTCCTTTGAAATCCTAAGGTCTCTGGGTTACTAGAGGATCAGGTTGTTGAGATGAAGCCACACTGGAAAGAGTAAACGCGCGAGGGCTTTGCTCTGAACATTGCTGGAGTGTGTGTTTCGGCCTCAGCATCTTCGCAGGGACGCACACCTGCCCATCACGGACGTAAGTTCAATGGTTTCCTGACCAGCGTACTGAGGCCAAGCCAGAGGCTCGGAAATGCCTCACATGGGAGACCTGGGGTCGACACTGTGTGTGCGTGGACCCAGGCTTCTTCCTATGCTGCTGGTGGGGCTGTGTGCACGTGTGTGTACATGTATATACATGTGTGTGCATGCGAGCGTACGTGTACATGTGTACACATATGTGCATGCACATACATGTGTGTGCACGTACATGTATATATGTGTGCGCGTACATGTATATACGTGTGCGTGTACATGTGGGGGGCTTGATTCCATGTAAAAAACATTTTGTGGGCACTTTCTCTGCGTCAGACTCTCCTTCCTCTGGAAGGAGACCACCTGTCCTGCGGTTTAGAGCCCCCCAGGGCAAGGTGGGGAAGGGCTGAGTGGAGGGGCAGGCATGGCGAGAGGAAGGGGAGGCTGTGGAACGTGGCGTCTGAGAACCCCCGGGGTAAGTCCAGCTCTGCATCTGCTACCACTTGAACTCCTGGGGTCCGTGTCCTCATATAAAACTGAAGGCAGCAGTGACCGGGCTGCCTCACAGGGTCATAAAGACTAAACGAAACAGTGGCGTTAAAAGAAATGAGGACTTCCATTTTTTAGCTCTGACAAGCTCTGGGAAGCAGCTCCTTGTGTCCTTACCTGGGTCACACTTCTCGAGAAAACCCTCTGTGCTGGGACTGGGTAGATGCTGCCCACAGAAGACCTTCCAAAGTACCTCATTTCAGTGGCGGAGGGAGAAAGGGACACCGCGCCCCCCTTTTAGCCTAGCTTCAAAAAGTCTTACAGACAGGGAATTGGGAAAGAGTCATATTTTTATGTTTGAAAATCTCTAGGCTATTGGATTTCCCTGAGATTTATCTTTTTATTCCCAAGTCTGTAAAATGGAGCCAAGAGGGAAAGTAACAAAACAAAATGACTCATTTAAAAAATTGAAAATAAGAACTCATTCTGGCAGACTCTGCGATCCTCGGGGAGGGGGGGGGTCCATTCACGCCAGGAACCTGGATGTGGAGAGCGGTGCTCCCCTAAAACAAGGTCTGCAGACCCTGCCCGGCCTCGAGAACTGTCTGCCAAGGGGCGTTTGCAAACCGAGGGGAAGTACTCAGGCTCTCAGCACGATCAGCGCCAGCTGGCAGGCCACCCCTTGAGCAGATGGCCCCTAAAACCCAGTTCTGTAACTCTGCCCACGGCGACTGTGGGCCTGCCAAGCGAGCACGTGCGGAGATGGCTCACCTCGACTGCTGGGACAGGCCCTCGAACTTGTTAGCGGTCTTGCTTGATGATGACGGACCCACGTCGTTACCTAGGGGGAAGATCAAATGTGAAAAGCCACATTTTCCAACAGGAAATGGAATGTGGGGACATAGGAATAGGCAGGCAGGCCACCCTCAGGGTCCAGAAAGGAAGTCAAAAGCGTCAAGCTAGAACAGTACACGTTTCTGACATTACAACAAACCGGTTTGGGTCTTGACAATGTTTTTGTTCCTATTAAATGTTTAAAAAAGATGAGTGGTCTGCTCCCTGGCAAGGCCTCCAAGGTCACAGGACTTGGGGGATGTCCCGTAGGCTCAGGATCTTGTCCTTAGCTTGGTGGCTAGGGGAAGCAGAGTAAGGCTTCAAGTTCACCACAGGTTCCCACGCCAGGGGACCACCACTGGGAACCACTGGGTGTGCGTGTGTGTGTGTGTGTGTGTGTGTACACACCATTATTCAGCAGGGTGGTGGTGACTGGCCATCTGCTGGGCAAGGCCCTCAGTCACTTATTTACTAATCATTCGTTCAAACATGACTGTTTATTAAGCATCTGCTATGTGCAAGGCATGAACATGGAGCAGGAGGCACAAAGGCAACTTAAACCTCACTGCTCTTTCAGAGTATGTCATCCCACCTGTGAGGGGCACAGGCACGACCGATACTGATAACATGGGGTGAGACGGATGCTGACAGGGCTGGGTGCTGTGAAACGAGGAGAAGGAAATAGCATCTAAAGTGAACTGGTCATGGGCTTCCCTGGTGGCGCAGTGGTTGAGAATCCGCCTGCCAATGCAGAGGACACGGGTTCGAGCCCTGGTCTGGGAAGATCCCACATGCCGCGAAACAACTAAGCCCGTGTGCCACAGCTACTGAGCCTGCGCTCTAGAGCCCGCAAGCCACAACTACTGAAGCCTGTGCGCCTAGAGCCCGTGCTCCGCAACAAGAGAAGCCACCGCAATGAGAAGCACGCACACCGCAAGGAAGAGTAGCCCCCGCTTGTTGCAACTAGAGAAAGCCTGCGCGCAGCAACGAAGACCCAACGCAGCCAAAAATAAATAAAGTTAAAAAATTTATTAAAAATAAATAAATAAATAAAGTGAACTGGTCAGAGGGGCAGGGAAAGTCCTTTCTTGGGGACACGGACCTTGAACAGTGAAACACCTTCAACGGGGGAGCAGCAAGACCAAATCCACGGGCTTGTCGAGGAGAGACAGAGAGACTGGCCAGAATCAAAGTGGGCTCTTCTGCGACCCGTTCCGCACTGGGAGGAGCCCAAGCGCCAGGCACCCAGGAGGGGCCCCAGGAACCTGCAGGGCACGGCCATCTCTGGGGTGCTGTTCCCTCTCCTCGCCTGCTCGCCCTTCCAGCGACTGCCCTGGACACCCCAAGTGCTCCTCTTTCTGCAGCGCCCCCGCCCCTGCCTGGATGCCCGCAGTGCCTCCCGGGTGGCACTGACGGGCTGGCTGAAGGGGGGAGGTGGAGGGGGCGGGCCGAGCGAGCACCCGCACTCATGCTCACTGTGCAGAGGCGCCCACGCTCTCCCTCCTCCCGGCAGGGGGAGCCGGCCCCGTCCTCATTTTAAAGATGAGGAGACAGGGTTAAGTGACCCAACGGCCACAGGTCACACGGTCGCACGATGTACCTAGCGGTCCTGTACACAAATGCACGCGCTTTCCATTACCCATCGTGACGCACCAATAGCAACATTGGTAATAGCAACTACTGTGTATTGAGCACTTACTATGAGTGAGGTACTGTGCTAGGTACCCCCTAGTCTATGAGATATAAAATGGAAGGCACTTATATTGTGTAAGAAGAAACAAAGAAGTAAAGCAAGGGTCAAGGTCAAGCAGCGGGTAAGGGCCAGGGCTGGGATATAAAGCCAGGCAGCGCCCCTCCGGGGCCTGCGTTCAACCACCACACTCGCCCCTCCAATCCCAGTCCCACGAACCTACAGGACAGGCAGCAGCTGGGAGAGCGCTAAGGCGGGCGCTTCCGGACAGGACTTTAACTTCAGGACACATGTACGAGAAGAAACAAGCTCAACTGGTGCTACCAGGGCCAAAGACTTTGAAATATAGATTTATTTTACTAAGACACCCCTCCTAACCATCCGTATATTTCCACGAGTCTGTAACTTAACAATGAAGGACTTCTTTGGCAGCCTCTCACGACATCCTTCGAGCTGAGACTTCCTTTAAGGCAGGCATTTCTCTTCAGCAAGGTGCTCAAATCTCACACTTTCAGATTTAAATGGGCCCTAACAATCAAAATGTCAAAGAAATTTCTATATTAGGGGAATAAGCTGTTGCATCTGCTCATTTCTGTTCCAGGTGGGAAACACCCCAAACCAGTGATTCTTAACCCTATTAGGCGTGAGACTGAATACGAGACCATAAAGGCTGCAAGAGCCCCCGGCTCTGCCCGGGGCCGCCCACTCTGTCACACAGACAAGCCATCACGTCAGGGGCTGCGGCCCGACAGCCACAGCTCCTATGTCCAGTGTCCTCATTTAACCCTCCCCTCTGGCCACGCTCCAAAGACACTGTGTGTTTTTACGCCTCTGTAACTTTGCCCCCTCTGTTCCTTCTCCCTGCAACACCTATCCCCTCCCACTTGGGGTAAATTCCTTTGTAACCTTCAAAGAGTCTCTCCAAAGTCAATTTCTGAGAATTCTTCCCAAGCCAGACTCAGTCTCTCCACACCCCCCGGTAAGCCTACAACCATTCATCACAGAGGATGCTCAGGGTGCAGGTTTTGGAGCCAGACAAGCCTGGTTTTGAATTCCAGTTGTACCACCGACCAGCGGGTGTGAGTTTTGATGACACTGCTTTTTCTACTGAGCCTCAGTTCCCTCATCTTTAAAACAGGAATAACAGTACCTACTTCACTAGATGGGCACGAGCATATCATGAGAGAGAAACCATGGAGTGTAGTTCACGGTGCTGGACCACAGGGGGCATGACACCAACGGAGATGGCCGTTTTGAGCTCCCTGATGAGATGTAACAAAAATGCAGATGATTTATTTCCTCACCGAGTGAGCATTTCACGGACAGGGGCTCTGCCTTGTCCGTCCCTGCAGCCCCACTGGAGCCCAGTGTCCGCACAGAGCAGTCACTGGGTGCTGCGGAATAAAGACAAGGCCCCCAGAGTGGACTCCTCCACCCCTCCACCCACAGCCTGGTTTCCTGCGCACCTGGGTGGGGAGGCACCTGTGGTCTGGCGGACAGGAATCCTGTCTTCCTCAGAGCCAGGCAAAGGCCACCTGCTGTGCCTGGGCAGAGAAGCGTGGCTTCGAAAAATTTCCAAAAATAGGATAGCACCAGAGGGAGAAGCAGAAGCATGGAAACAGCTCAATCCTTTTTTCCTCCCTCCGTGCAACTCGGGAAGTGACTGTGGTACACACACAGATGTGTGAGGAGAGGGCTGGAGACGGACGGTGGGCAGACAATTTAAAAAGCTGTGGCCAAGACTCCAGGTCACTTACTGTAGCTCAGAAGCTGTGGGCCAGGAGAGTGGAACGAGTGGAGGGCACTGCCCAGCAGTGCCTGGCACACAGGCTCCAGGGGTCTTCTGGAAGAGTGGGTAATTATACGAACCTCGGAGTCAGAAATAGGTTTAAATCCAGGCTCTGAAGTTATCGGACAAGTCACTTGACCTCTGTGGTTCAATTTCCTCATCAGTAAACCAGGGACCATGACAGTCCCTATCTCACAGGACAGTTGCGATGGCTTAATACAGTAACGTATGAACAAGTGTACAGCAGCTGGTACGTGGCGAATAATCTATACGTGGTGGCAGCCATTGTTATTTCTAGAACTGCACGTAAAATGGGGTCGGAGTGGTGGGGGGAGGTGACTTGAGAATATATTGGGAAATCCAAGAAAAAGAAAGAATCAGGAAGTTTCTACCCAAAGGCTCTTTTACAAGCCAATACTACTTCTAATAAGTAGATGTGGGGGACTTGGATCAAACATTTCAAATATTGACCCATCGTACCTGGAAGTTCTGGCCTTGAAATATGAGAAGGGAATCATCTTGTGGTATAGTTTTTCGTCCATTATCTACTCTCCGTTAAAAAAAAGAGAAGTGTATAGAACTTAAATCCCAGTGGCCAAAGATAAGGAATGCAAGTGATTCCCAGAGGTCCCTTAGCCAGGTATTGGTGGAACACGGATCAGAACTCAGGCTTCCGGAAAGTTTGTTCGGAGCACTATATGGTTTCCCAGGATGGGCCCCGTAAACACTTCTCTGAATACCTGACAAAGGACGGAGCTCCCAGGGGAAGCTGATCTCACGTAGTCACTGCAAGAATCTCAAGTGTGAGAAAAGGCTTAATCTTATGGCCGCCATGAACTGGGTAACTGGCTGCATTGTTTTCTTTGCTCTCACCTCTAAGAACCTCCGTGTCAAATCTGTGGTCTGCTTCCAGCTGCTGTATGTGACCTTGTGTTATGCATTTTGTGAAGACATAACACTCCTGGACTTCATCTTACTTTGCTCCCTTTGTCCTCATTTCCTTACTAATTTAATTTGAATTGTGTTAAAATGTGTTGCTCTGTTAGAAAGCAGGTTATAAACAACTTATTTTGTCTCCAAAGGTGAGGTTTAACGACATGCCACTTCAAAAATCAACAGTCCCCGCAAAAACCCGATTCTGCCCACCGGCCTAGTTGTTTTCTGATCGAAAGCCTGCCTCTGCCGTCTCCCTAGACAGATGGCCGAACCCGCCACCATAGCGGGGCTGCAGTAATGTGATGCCTGGGCTACCCTGGGCACCGTGGATGCTGTGGTCCTGGCAGGGAGAAAGCCTGGGGTGGCCTCCCCACACACCAGGGCTCCGTGCGGCCAGAGACGAGGCGGCACAGCCAGGCGGAGGGTGCCTACCTGCCCGGCTACCTTCCCCCGTCTCCATTCACAGGCAAAGAAACAACTGCCGCGACAGGGGAACAGCCAAGGCGATCACTGAGCCGTCACGTGCAGAGCTCAGCAGAGCAAGGAGAGCGCGAGGGCCATGGGCTCTCCCAGCCACACGGGCTCCCCACTCACCAGCTGTGAGAACTTGGGCAGGGGACTGAACCTTCCTGAATCTCAGTGTCCTTAAAGTCAAGGCCCTTGCATTTCCTACTCTGTGGAACTGGGCTTAAGAATTCGATGAGTACTATTCACTAGCCCCAGTTTACAGCCAGAGAAACTGAGGTATGGAACAATTCAAAGGTAACTGCTGAAAGCCACAGGGCTCAGGTGGTAGAGGTGGATTAGAATCCAGGCGGTATGACACAGGTCCACACCGGAGCTCCACTGAGACAGAAACAGCTCGGGCCCTCGTAAGGAGTTCATACTGCACTGGGAAAGACAGAAAGGCAAACAGAACCACTGTGTGATAATCCCTATGCCAGAGGAGCAGAGAGGGGGCACGGGGGTGCTGGCCGGGCTGGGGAAGGTCTCTGAAGCAGGTCCCTGGACACTAGATCTTGAAGGATGACTAAGCGTGAACACAAATGGACAGACTGTTCTAGGTTGAGGGCACACTATGAGCAAAGGCTCAGCTCTTAGAGGAGAGGATGGAGTTGGGGAGACTACCAACTCCACACGGCAGGCACGTCCTACGTCAGGGGGTGGGCAGGTGAGGCCCGGGGCGAGCTCGGGGGCTGTGCTACTCCACCTCCTTGTGTCTGCCCCCCACGCCCCGGTCCAGATCTCAGACAGTCCAAAGGCCCTCCCCTCAGGGGCTGTGAGGAGACGGGAGGTTTAGGGGAACATAAGAGCACTGGAAAGATGGGTGCCTAGCGGGAAACTACAGGCACCATAAATGCTGCCTAGGAATCTGGTACCCCATGTGCCTTATTAATTAACAGTCTGACCCCTGCCTTCGGCTTCTGGACCACAATGTCCGTGGGAGACAGGTAGGGATAAAACCCGCCGTGATCATATAACACAAAGCATGAAGACCGGGATCTGAGCCACTTTAATCTGCCTGGTGAGACGCTTGTTACGGTCCCACGTCTGCAGATGCCTTTAAGAACATCTCCCCTATGTGCGCACACACCAACTCAGAGAGAACGGCCCCGACGGCCGCAGAATTACCGCCTGGGGTTGTCTGTGACGTGTACGGTGGTCACTTTAGCGTGGAGAGATTTCGATTTTTGCCGCTTGAGGCTGCTGGTAGGTGGCAGCCAACTGCTCAGGGCCCACAGCTTCCGAAGCTTGAAGGCTGCCGCTTACCGCCCGAGGCACCAACTCACTCTCATAGAGGGGTAACCTTGTCTCTTAGTGAATAATGCCCCTTGTCCACAACAAAACCCACCCACACCCAAACCAAATCAAATGAACACCCGCTGTTTTTCTAGTCCTGCTGCTTAGTCTTGTGAAAGAAACTTAAGAAAGGGATGATTCTTAAGCCAGAAAACAGAAGTTTAGTAAATTTAACTATAGACTGATGGAGTCTGTGAGGCACAATGAACTTTATGCAGAAATAAAACCCGAGTAAACAACAGGATCAAAATTCAGTGAAATTCAAAAAGGTTAGTCTGTGATTTGTGGTATGAAAACCTGCAGGAAACTGGTGACCTTCAGTGGAGCATTATTTGGGGCAAAGTCCTTTTGGAAGAATCCTGGGGACTCCTGAAGGCCCTGGGGTGGGGCCTCGGGCAGTGTCAGGGACCTGCATGGTGCTGACGTGCGCCTGGGCACACCCTCCCCGCGGCGGGTCTCACCGGGAACAGATTCATCAACACCCGCTGCAAATGTCCCCTCCCCACGAAGCCTGCCGACGCAGCTGGACACCCCGCTTCAGCGTTTCCGCAGTATTTGGTGAAGAACGCACCGCACGCGTCTCCCTCCTGGACCACGAGCTCCTCGAGCACAAGGGTGGAGAAGCCCAAACCCCAGGCACCAGGCCAGTGGAGTGAACGGCTAAGCACAGACAGTCCACACGTGCTGTGGCATCTGGGTCACATGACACACAGGCGTGCCCGTCTGCAAACGGGCAGCATGGCTTTTCCCAGAAGCTCCCTAAATCCAGAACACCTATTAGGGGCTTTCTGATGAGGCCTTTAAAAGCATTCAGCTGAGCTCCCTATCAGTTACAAACAAACAAAAAAGCCACGACACGATTCACTGGCAAGGGGAGGTGAGCCATGCAAATCAGCAGGGCCAGGACCCCGTGGGCGCCGGGAGACACCCGGCTCTTGAGCGAAATTGGTGGCAGGCTGGTGAGCTACAAAGGGAGATAAAGACGGAAACCGTGTTCCTTGTGGATAGAAATTTGTTATCTGCCACCAGTGTCAATGAAATGGTAAACTACCAACTGATCTGGGCAGGTTTGTTTATTCTCAATTGATTACTGACTACCTACTGCAACCTGGGCTCGATTCTAGGCTCTGTGAACACAGAAAGGAACAAGACAGACAAGGGCCCCGCTCTCACGGAGCTATGTTCGAGAGACCAAAAAGCCGAACACAAATAAAATACCTGTCAGCGGTGATCTGGGGTCCTGAGGGAGACAGTGGGGAGGGGGCGCCCTTAGAGAGGATGGCCCAGGAGACAGACATGCAGGCGGAGAAGGACGGCAGGGAGCCAGGCTTTCAAGCCCATGACAGAGCTGCAGGGAGGGGCGGCCCCAGGAAGGAAAGAGCCCGGTGGAGCCAGAGGTGAAAGCAGGGCAGCGAGGCTGAGCGGGGGACAGGGGCTGGGAGAGACCAGCCTGACCCCCAGGGCCCTGGTGGGTGTCTGGGGCACAAAAAGCGCTCAGCACCTTATCACTAGTACACTTTTTAAGTGGTGGTGGTATTTTCCCCCCCCGTTTCTTGGCCAGAAGAGGCTGTGCAATCATATGTATCCAGGCCCTCACCCAGCGTGGGGGCGGTCTGGTCGGTCTGCTGGCTGTGCTGAGAGCGCCCACTGCCCCCCGAGCCCCGCGCGCTGCCTGGCTCAGGCAGTGAGGGCCCTGACTGGAGGACGACTTACCCCAAGGAACTGCGCCTTTGTTTGGGGGCCCGTGAGGTAGTGGGCTGGGAGGGTCGGATAGGGTTCTCTTGTGTCCGGGCGGTGGGGGAGGAGGCCGCTTCTTGGACAGGGTGGAGCTGCCACTAGAGGTCTGGGCGCTTAGAGGGAGCGCTGACGGTGGGCCAGCTGGACCTGGAAGGGAAGCGAATGGTGCAGGAAGGTTAATCCCGGTCTCGCAGACGGAACAGCCTGTGTGCAGTCACTCCCATGCCTCAGATGGAGCGTGACACACAGAGACCGGAGCACGAAGCTGGGGGACGGCCAAGTCCATCGAGCCGGTAATCCCCAAAAGAGGGTTTTAAAAAACTGCTGGGTAAAAAAAAAAATTAAAAAGAGTGTGTGCTTTTAAGGAACAAAATGTCAGTCAACATGGAATGCTGCTGGGTTTAGATCATCCTTTGGGTACAATGGGGGAAATGAAACACACACATTTTAAAGCAGTCACTCCCTGGAACCACTGCAAAACCTACAGAGGAAGAAGGCACACAGCACTGCCAGCAAAATCAATGGAGAAAGAGCAAAATACCGACTAAACCTCCAAAGGGCCTCACGTGGAAACATGAACACTGGATTCACAGAATAGGGTTTCTCTCTCCACTGCGATTTTTTTTTTTGAGTCAGCAAACGTTGCCTGAAGTTTTTTTTTGAATGACTTTTATAAATAATGAAGGCTCTAATGTAAAGGGTTACTTGGAAAGAAGGGAAATCCAAAAACCCTTTTCTCTTCCAACTCTGTACTGTTCTAGAAATCATAAACCACCTATTATATTGGAAGCTTGAACAAATTACATAAGCTGCACTGATTTCTATAGGTTTAAAAAAAATTTTTTTTTTTTTAAATTTATTTATTTTTGGCTGCGTTGGGTCTTCGTTGCTGCGTGAGGGCTTTCTCTAGTTGCAGCGAGAGGGGGCTACTCTTCGTTGCGCTGCGCGGGCTTCTCATTGCAGTGGCTTCTCTTGCTGCAGAGCACGGGCTCTAGGTGCGCGGGCTTCAGCAGTTGTGGCACATGGGCTCAGTAGTTGTGGCTCGCGGGCTCTAGAGCGCAGGCTCAGTAGTTGTGGCGCAAGGGCTTAGTTGCTCCACGGCATGTGGGATCTTCCCAGACCAGGGCTCAAACCCGTGTCTCCTGCATTGGCAGGCAGATTTGTAACCACTGCGTCACCAGGGCAGCCCTGATTTCTATAGGTTTTTAAAAAGATTCTACTTTCTCCAGAGGTAATGATAGGATAGCAATAATGATATTAATATCACACACACACACACCACTACTGCAAAAGTTGACTTTTTGAACTAACGTTTTAAGAAAAAAAGGAGTTTGTTTTCAATGAGCGCTATGGGAGTAGTATATATACTGTTAATTTTGTTTATTCCAAGTGACACTGAAGTGGCTGGTGCGTGCCGAGCACTATATGCTGGGCACTTTGACACATCTCTCTTTATGATTGTTACCAGGTTATGGTTTAACTGGACAACAGTGTCCGCAAACATTAAAAGAGAAAAAAAGGAAAGAAACAAAAAAAAGCTAGGAACACTGCCACACCAAATGTTTACTGCAGGATAGCAGGTACCTGGTGATCCAGAAAGGCTCCAAAAGAGCTTTTTACATTCTGCATATTAAAAGAGAAGCTTAATTACTGCTGGCCTCCTTCCTTGGGAAAACAAGCTTTGCTATTTCCCGTGATCAATTACTGCTCAGTACAAACACAGATTTAAACCCCCATTTCTCAAAGATAGTCTCGTCTTGGAAGTAAATACTGTTCACCTCAGTAAAATGGTCGTTTGCTTTAGAATTAAATGGCCCTAGCGGCAGTATTTACTCTCAGTCCTACTGTTGAGACATGTGATGGAAGCCTTACCGATATCCCGAATTACAGCACCAGTCACTGAAGTTTCAGAAACTGCTTCATTTTTGTAACAGTAAAGGCATTGTTATTTTAGCCTTGTGTTTGTACAGTGCTTCCTAGTTTTCAAAATGTGTTCGCACATGCCATTGGCCTTGATTTTCATAACAACCCTGTGAGGCATGTGGGTCTGGTATTACGGGCCCCATTTGGCAGCTAGGAAAGCGGGGCTGGGCGTGATTAAGGGTATGGAGCCATGAGGGGCGGAGCTGAACCATGAGGCAGGTCTCTGGGGATGGCGAGGGCTCGCCCCGTCCTGAAAGCCAGGCCAGCATTTTCTGGGCTCGCCACACGAGGAGAATGGCAACAGCAACGCTCGGTACTAGGAAGTGTAATTTTCCTCTTGGAAATAAATGGAGAATACATAACAGACAATGGTGAGATTCCCCAGCAGTTTCATCTGTATCGCCATCTAGGGACTTTCTGATGCAATGCATCTGGAAGGCCATATCAATCAGTTTCAAATCCTGCCTGGAAACACAGATGGCCAATGGAGCTATGTCTCTGGGCAAAGCTGTCTGTGTACGTGGTTTTAGGAGTGATCAGACCAGAGTTGTCCTGTAACCACAAACCAAGCAAAATCAAGCCTCCTGAATCATCATTTAAAAAATGTAGGGGTTAGTGCTCCTTTCCTCATGCCATCACAGCCTTTTCTTACTTTCAGACGTCAGCTACTACAGTCTCTAATTATCCGTCTTTGCTGACTTGTTCATTGCCTCTCTCCCCACCATGCTGCAGGTTCTACCAGGGTCAGGCTGTTCTCTGGCCTGGTGTAGAGAAAGCTGCATTTAGTAAATACAGTATCGAATAAATGGATGAATAAACTTCTACTTCTCTTGTTGTAAGGCTAGCGATCCTTAAGGAAGACAGAACGTCTCACTTAGGGTGACAGATCAGAAACCAGGGAGAGAGGGGACCTAGGGAGAGATAGTGCGAAGTTCGAAAAGAAATACTCAATACTGTAATCGACTTTCATGGCAAATAACACACAGACCCACCTATTGTTCTGTAATAGAAGCTACAGAAAGGAAGATGCCATGAAATCTTCTTGGCTGGTAGGGCATGAGTTAAAAAAGGGTGAAAAACACTATATCAGACCCCAGAAAAGCAGACAAAATTTTTTAACTTTACTGTAAAGAGCTCAAAAGACTTCCAAAATAAGTAACTAGTCTTTAAGCCCTAAAAAGGATGTTTCCTGCAAAATAAACCTGAGCAGTGGCTTGGTCAGGAAAGAAGCAATTCTGGAGGGGTAAAGAAAGCTAAAACAAAACAAACTAAAAAATAGTAAACACAGCATCAAACAAACTTGATAGGTTTGGGAGGCAAGATTAACAGGTGGGGAGGGGACTCGGGCAGCCAGTTTTCTTCCCTCAACTCTGCCAGGGCCTGTGGGAATAAGGAGAAAACACCCTAAACCACATTTGCCGCTAATACTGGCTATTATGTCAAATTATCCTCTAACTCTTTTTCTTAAAAATATGGTCTAGATTTCCGAAGCTGCCATACATAGCTCCAAGGTTAAATTATTAGAAGGTCTTCTACAAGGAGGCAGGGTGTACCGCGCAGCTCTTACTGGGGGTTCACATGCCTGGGGTTCGCCTGTATTTCCAACAGCCTCTTGGTCACTCAGTTAGACGTTCTGCCGGGGCTTCAACGCTAGTGCCCCCACGTGAGCTGAGCTGCCTCGAGCACCTCACCGTCACCGGCTCAGGGAGGTCCCTCACTGAGGCCTGCAGCTCAGACGTGTGGCCACCATGTGGCCAGAGCTTGGGAAGCCCACACGCGTGACGCCACCGTGCATCTCAGAAGCCTCGGTGCTCACAGTGGTCCCTCCTCTCCTCTGCATCTGCCAAGTGTTAGCTCATCCAGAAGCCTTCTCTAACCCTCCTTTGTCCTGGAGCAACTGCTTCTATCTCTGCTCGCACAAGGCTAAATGGCACTACATACTCTCTACCCTGCATCAGAGCTACGTTCTCTCCTCCTTCCCAGGCTGGAAGCCTCCTCAGAGCAAGACCCACACTGTCTTTCTCTCTCTCAGCACCTGGCACATGCTGGGCACAGTCTATGGAAATAATTCATGGTGTAAGTCAGGAGGAGTCTTCTTCAATATCCTTGTACCTTTGGTTTTTTTTTTTTTTTAATTAATTAATTAATTTTTAGCTGTGTTGGGTCTTCGTTTCTGTGCGAGGGCTTTCTCCAGTTGCGGCAAGTGGGGGCCACTCTTCATCGCGGTACGCGGGCCTCTCACCATCGTGGCCTCTCTTGGTGCGGAGCACAGGCTCCAGACGCGCAGGCTCAGCAGTTGTGGCTCACGGGCCTAGTTGTTCCCCGGCATGTGGGATCCTCCCAGACCAGGGCTCGAACCCGTGTCCCCTGCATTAGCAGGCAGATTCTCAACCACTGCGCCACCAGGGAAGCCCATACCTTTGGTTTTTAATAAAACAGAATACCCAGAGGTCTTCCATGCTGGGAGACCAAATAAAAGTACACCTTTGAAATTTAAATTTAAAACAAGACCCAGAAGACAGCTTTAAAAATTATCCTGACAGTTTTCGGAAAAACTGTCTGTAGAAGGATAACATACATATTCTAACATGCCGAATAGAAGTGTTAATGACAGAAGTTAATGACAGAGTTATATAGACAACTCTGGACAATACAAATGACAAATTTACCATTTTCTAATGGTTTTCACAGTACAGAACTTAGAAAGGATGGAAAGTTTCTATCACTTAAAAAGTAGATAGGGACTTCCCTGGTGGTGCAGTGGTTACGAATCCGCCTGCCAACGCAGGGGACACGGGTTCAAGCCCTGGTCTGGGAAGATCTCACATGCTGCAGAACTAAGCCCATGTGCCACAACTACTGAGCTCGTGCGCCACAACTACTGAGCCCATGCTCCGCAACAAGAAAAGCCACTGCAATGAGAAGCCCGCGCACCACAAACAAGAGTAGCCCCACCTCGCCACAACTAGAGAAAGCCTGCGCACAGCAACGAAGACCCAACGTGGCCAAAAATAAATAAAAAATATAAATAAATGAATTTATATATTTAAAAAAAGTAGATAAAGATGCAAGAATATTTACTTAGAGAAGAACTGTGTGTAGTAGGAAGGAGCTATCATCATCTCCATGCTCAGGTGGGGAAACAGAGGCACGGTGCAGAGGAGGGGGGCGTGTGGAGAAAGCACTGCCTGGCAGCAGGCCTGGCAGGATCCCAACGCGGCAGGGACACTGCCAAAGACGCAGCGCTGCACACAGGACACGCAGGAGCCATCCACGTGTCCTTCAGTCTCCTTCCAGGACACTGATCATTAAGAGAAAAGTGCCAAACTCAAGGGGCTCAGGGTTGGTTCTTTAACACTCATATATTCTTTTTTTTCTTTTTAAAAGGATTTTTTTTGCTTTTTAAAATTGATTTATTTATTTTTGGCTGCGTTGGGTCTTCGTTGCTGCATGCAGGCTTTCTCTAGTTGCGGTGAGTGGGCTTCTCATTGCAGTGGCTTCTCTCGTTGCAGAGCACAGGCTCTAGGCGTGTGGGCTTCAGTAGTTGTGGCACGTGGGCTCAGTAGTTGTGGCTCACGGGCTCAGTAGTTGTGGCTCGCGGGCTCTAGAGCACAGGCTCAGTAGTTGCGGCACACGGGCTTAGTTGCTCCGTGGCATGTGGGATCTTCCCAGACCAGGGCTCGAACCCGTGTCCCCTGCACTGGCAGGCGGATTCCCAACCACTGCGCCACCAGGGAAGTCCTGCTCATACATTCTTTTTTTTTTTTTTTTTTAATTTTTTTTTTATAGCTACTTTATTTATTTATTTATTTATTTATTTTTGGCTGTGTTGGGTCTTCGGTTCGTGCGAGGGCTTTCTCTAGTTGCGGCAAGTGGGGGCCACTCTTCATCGCGGTGTGGGGACCGCTCTTCATCGCGGTGCGCGGGCCTTTCACTATTGCGGCCCCTCCCGTTGCGGGGCACAGGCTCCAGACGCGCAGGCTCAGTAGTTGTGGCTCACGGGCCCAGCTGCTCCGTGGCATGTGGGATCTTCCCAGACCAGGGCTCGAACCCGTGTCCCCTGCATTAGCAGGCAGATTCTCAACCACTGCGCCACCAAGGAAGCCCCCTGCTCATACATTCTTAACGTGCAAGATGCACAACAGCACTTCCTCTGCTCCCCTTTCCACACCCTGGCAGTCGGGCGACTGGGCTGGCGAGCCCGGGCCAGTGGCCACTGCTGAGGGCAGAAGTCACAGACGTGCTCTCGGCCAGCAAGGAGGCCAAAGCAAGGTGATATATGTGTGCAGTGCTTTAAAAAGGATTGAGAGAGACTGACAAAAATAGGCAAAACAAACATGCAAACAAAAACCCACTCACAAAAAAAAATCCCAGAAAAATCCAGAAAATTCAACACAAATGAAGGACCATGGTCCATGGGAAGCTTTAAAATCGAGCCACTCAAATGGCTACTTTCCTGTGAGATAAAAAAATCCCAGGAAACTCTACAGTCATCAGCATATGAATAAAGCCAGGCACAGGGAAACATCTCCTAGGCAAGCCCAACTCCTGGAGCAGGGCACTTTCGTACCTTCAGACCCAGACCCCGGGGCAGTCTTCTCCCTGGCCACCCTCCTCTGCCCTAACTGTTGCTACAGACCTCAAATGAGTCAGAGAAATGGTGTATAAAATGCTTACACAACTGAGTTTGGGCATAAACATGGTGCAGAAGGATCGTCAGCAAGCCAGTTATCACAGCCCCAGGACATCTGGGTTAGTTTTATGAGTGTGCCCTCCTTGCTCTGGCCGCACACTTCTGGGACATGCTTTCACTGCTTCTGCTGTTGTTTGTTCACTCAGCAAGCACTGACGGAGCACGCCCCCTCTGTGCCAGGGATGCGGGGACAGCGCATTCCCAGCCTCCGTGAGGACGAGTTCTGCCTCCAGGGGGAGGGGGGAGAGAAAGGAAGACTCCCTTCACCCTCTCTTCAAACCTGGAGCACCACCGGCTGCTGCCCCGATGAGGGCACAGCTCACCGCTTTCTCACCCACTGGAGCGCGAGCCTCCAAGCAGGAGCTCCCCGCTCCCCCCTCTGCTACCTTGCCAGGGCCCAGGACACCTGCAGAACCGAACACATGCAGCAGGACCCAACAGGCCCCCATACTACGCACTGAGTGTTCACGCTGTGCCCGTCACTTTACATATGTTACTTCATGTTCTAAGCAGGGACCCAGCCAGCCAGACACCTGATTCTTATTTTTCAGATGAAGGCCCTGAAACTTAGCAAGAGGAGTTAAATGTGAAAAGGAGACCAGGACAGGGACAGGGTTAGCACTTGGTGGGGAGGAACCCCAGCCTCCTAGGTGGGGCCAGGGAGAGAAGAGGATGAAGTGGGGTTTGAATTCACAGCGGCTCACAGCTGCCCAACAGGCACGGTCTGGTTTACAGCTGGACCTGCCTTGGAGGGTGTGTTACTCTCGAACTATACTCTTGGATTAACGTGGGCGCTTAGCTCTTCACCTACAGGGATGGCGAGGGCAGCACCGGCTTCAACATTCTCCGTGACAAGCACCCACTGAGCCCTCGGTGTGCGAGGCCCTGAGCTGCTTTTGTGCAGATCACCTACTGGTTTATCAGACCAAGGCTGGAGCCTGTGTGAAACAGGAAGTCCATGTTACAGAAAACGTGTGTGGACTGCAGGATTCCCACAGGTATTCACAGGATATGCAGAGGTGCTACACAATGCCTGAGTCCAGGGGACTGATCTCACGAACAGATGGGAATGAACTGAAATTAGTTAGCGTATCACTTCATGCTTCTAAAAGCTTGAAAACTTAGTTCATTTAAGTAAGTTAAATAAGCTTCTTGAGATCAGACTTATCGTTCATTTACTTGACAAATCCTTTGAGCTAAAGGTGCCCACATCATGCCAGGCTTCACCATTCAGAGAGCCTGCTGATTTACCAGACTTGGGCAGCTCCACCCCGGTTCCTATTCCCCAAGGACACTTTTTTAAAGCTGAGGAGTTGCAGTGGCTCAAATGTCAGCAGCAGAACCCTCCCTGGGGCACAGACTAGGTGCCAGGTGCTGAGCTGGAAGCTTCCCGTCCCTCTCACTAACCTCCACAAAAATCTCGTGTCAAGTACAGTCTGTGCCACGGCTGTGTAAAAGGTGTGGCATTTTACAATGGGAGAAAACTGCAGTTCTGTAGCTTAAAATGACTTAAAAAGCAAGCTACACTGTTGTCAAGCACCTGTTCTGTGGGCGGCATCATAGTACCATGGTGCTCCTACCTTCTTCCCTACTCTGGGGACATCTGTGGAGTCAGAGCCTAAACAGTCCTGACAGGAGTCCCTCCCGGTAGTTCAGGGCTCTGCATTTTACCAAATGCTTTCTCATATATTGTCTCACTGGATTCTGAAGACAAATGCACGAGGAAGACAAGACAGAGATGGACCCTCTTCCTCAACATGGAAAAGAAGAAACTACAATAGAAGATCTGGTTGACAAGTCCTAAGGCCCACTTTAATTTTCTATCCTATTTCAGGCACCACGTGACGTGGAAGTTCCTTAGCCTTTTCAGGGCTCTGTTTTCTTAGTTGTACAAAGGGTGGCAAATCACGTCAATCTTTCAGCATCCCTCTAGCTCTAAAAAAAAAAAAAATCCAGGTTCTGTGACATGATTTTAGCTTAAAGATGAAGAACAAACCAATCTTGGTGATCCTGAAGAATATCTAGTCTTAATAAAGATACAGTGAAGTGGGGGGCTGGGCGGAGCTGCTGACCACGAGTGAGAAACTGCTGCGTACTTAATTTTACAGCTTTGATTTCATCTCGCTGGACTTCACATCTGAAGAGGGCGTAGGCAGCAAAATGTTCCAAAGGCTTAAGGGTGGTGAGTTCGGGATTCTGAATTGCTGAGTCGTCCAGCTCTAGTACAGGGGGGCTTTGCCCAATGGCAATTTAGGTCAAACTCCTTACATTTTCATGAGGCAGCTGCAGATTTTTGAAAATACTGCTGAGCTGGATTCAGAATAATTCCTTCTACTTTTGTCCTCTGTATTCCTCTCGTTAGTGGAAACTTTATCAGTTGTTTCTGCCTCACCGGAAACCATCATCCTTACGACCCCGAAGTTCTCAGTGTGGAAATGACTTCTGCTGCAAGCAGACACCTCTGCTTTACCCCCACGGGAAACTAGCAACCCAAACAACAAGACATCCTTGTTCCATGCAAACGGTTCAATCAGTTCAACAGAACGAAATGAAGAAAACGTAAGGAAAACAGAGGAGAACTATCTCTGCGCAGAGCATCAGCTGATCTTCAACTGTGTCTTCTGAGAACTCCATTCAAACATTATCACTTTTCCAAATGTGAGGGCACGTGAGCCAAGCTGCCTGCAGGAAGTATCTCCCGCTTCGAATCCCTTATAAAAGTCACGGGCAGGCTGTGCTTCTTGTCTCACCGGCTCAGACCAAATCTCCGAATCTGGTGTCCTGCTATGAGCAGCCTGGAAAAACGCTCTGACTTTAGCGGAGAGGGATGTCTATGTCCAATTATGGGATTGGGGGTGGGGGGCGGTAAGCAGTCTATCCTTAGCCGACCATGGTTGCTACGGCCAAGTCTCTAGGCACTTGTTTCAGCAGCTGCATCACTAAATAAATTTGGTCTTTGTCTTTGGGTCTTTGGTAAAGAGCTAATCAGAATTTATTCAAGGCAGCAGAGATATACTTGGCACTGAGTCAGTATGTTTTATGGGTTTCTGCGTCCCCTTGAGATAAACTTATGGAAAGGGGTAGAAGGAGGTGAGGGGGCCTCCTGGCCCCTAGGACTCTGGAGTCATTCTCTCCTGTAGACCTTTTCCAAGATTCTCAGTGACCTGGAGGCTCTCTGATAGGTCATCACCATTTTTTTTTGGTAACCACAATCAGGGGATATGAACTCTTGCAGAGTAACTTTTCACGGTCTTTTTTAGGGTACAGAAAGGGACTCTCCGCTCTTAGCAGACTGCTACCCTGATGGGGAACACCGTCACCCCGCGGTGAGAGGTAACACAGTCCTGTAACAGCACACGTCTGCACCTCGTTATGCCAGTGATTTAAAAGGCACGTTCTAGCATAACGTGTGGAACGGTAAGGACAATACCGGCGGGTTAAACCTTTGCCTTACGTGTGCTGCTGCTCTTCTGGTCACTGGTTATCTCTGATGAGTACTGTTTATGCTCGAGCCTCATTTTAACTTTCTCCACTATTTTATCATCTATGAGGCCACTGGGGTCTAAGAACACTGCTCCCATTTATAACACTATTTCAATGGAGAATAAGCTCTGAAAAAACACTGTTTTGAATAAAGCTCACATTCCCCAGAAAATAGCCCCAGTGTGATTCAAATAGGCACGGCATTGTGCACCGGGGCCCTCAAACCTGCGTGAGCACGAGTGGAGGACACGGGGAGGATCCTGCACTTGGGTTTCCTGGCTGAGACCAGACCGGAAGCTACAGCTCTGGGTACCTCTCGAATAGCCCCGGGAGGGGTGACCCCTTGATGTTATCACTTCTGTGTCTCGACTCGTCCCCATGTAGGTGGGAACACATGGACTCTCTGTGCAGGGCGTTCGGTGGATTCGGGGAACAGGATGCAGTCTTCGTGGACCGTCACCCCCTGGCATGAGCCCCGTGGGGGCATGTGACAACACACGGCACAATGACCCTCGTCTGGTAAGATCCTGCCCCAGGGGGTGTCTCGTGGAAAACCACTCGTCAGAGAGCACAGGAGTGTGGGTTCAGGTCACGCAGGACCTGGGTGAGCATCCCAAACCCCCCAGAACCCCAGGCCAATTAGTCGACAGCTCTGAACCAGTACCCTGTCTGCCTGGCGCCAGCAACTGTCCTGCTCACCTCGCTCGGTGAGCGTGAAAAGAGAGGTGCTGGGCTTAGGCCTCTCGTAAAGCAAGGGCTTCGTAACTACCGACTCTCACTGTTACTACATTGTAGTGCAGAGGAAAGAAACTTCTCAAAGAAGAACTCAAATTCCACCCCATATTACAGGAAGGAGCGCTGGTTTGGGAGCCATGTGGACCCTGGATGGAACCTCAACTCCTCTACTTACCAGCTGCATGACCTTTGGGCAAGTCATTCTACCTCAATTTCCTCATCTGTACAATGGGCACAAAAGCACACACCTCACAGGATGGCTGTAAGGTTCACACAAGACAAGGCACGCGGAGTGCCCGTAACACTGCTTCTCGGCTCTAACGTGGCAAACGGTGAGGTCCCTGTTTCAAGCTGCCCTGACATCACAGCCCACACTCTGCCACTCAAAGGCGCCTCGAAATTCTTACGTCAAAGCTGGGTCAACTCCCAGCTCTGAAGATGGAGGCACAAAGCCCTTCCCACAGCTTGTACCTTTCCCGGCGTTTCTAGGAGGCAGCGGGGGCGCCTCCGCAGTCGGCGATGTGGGCGAGTCTGTGCTCGTGGAGACAAAGATCTGGTTGGTGAAGGCGCCGTAGGAGAGCCGCTGTTTGTCCCGCGGAGTGCTGAAGCCCGGCAGTGACAGCTTGTCCTGGGGGGAGATGCTGGAGGAGTGGCAGAAGCTCTGAGGTCTGGGTGAGCGCTCTTTCTTGATGGGGCTCGGCTGGCAAATGAAATAACAGTGCGGTGGGTCAGCTGATAATCAAGGATGACGCTTCAGGTGTCCGGAGGACTCTGCAGGGCAGGCTCGGCGGGGGCGGGATCTGGGCTCCTGTGGCTCTCTGCGTTTCTGGGGGGTCAGCCACACAAAAGCCTAGGAGCCACGACACAGCACAAGGGAAACATCAGGGAGCACACATGTCATTCTCCCGTCATTACCAGGGTCCCACCAGGGGCATGCTGGTTAGGGAGCACGGTGCTCAGAAGCAGAAGGTCACACAGATCTAACCTTAATCCACAAATACCTCCCCTGCGCAGGACACGTTCACCAACAGCTGAACAGTGTCTCCCCCCGCCTGCAGCTACTACATTAACTTTTCCGTCCCTGCTCAGCCCTTTAACGTCGAAGCTCTCCACCCTCACCTCTCTCCTCATTTTACACCCTCTTAGGAAGGAACCTCATCTGCTCCCATGGCCGTGACTGCCACCTAATGTTGATGACTCAGGCCTGTACATCCAACCTCAACCTCTTGGATTCCAAACACTTTCAACCACCCATGACGGATCGCTGGTGTTTGCACTCGGCTCACAGCATCAGCACCCGTGTAACTTCCCAAGTGGGAAGTCTCCCAACCTCAGTGGCATCGAGGAGAGCACGATGAGCTCTGCATGGAGAGCTCAGAAGCGCCCCTCGGACCCACAACTCGTGCAGGCGCTCACCAGCACCCCCTGGACCGCTGGTCTCCTCAACAGCCCCTGCCTCAGTTTCTTTCAGCTCCAGCCCATTTTCCATGCTGCAGCCAGAGCTGGTAGGAAACCCTGCTCTCTGACAACAAAGCTCTGTTGGCCTGTGCCTGCTTGGATGAAAGCCAAAGGGCTGAACTTGGCCTACAACCCCCTTCATGCCCTTCCTGGTCTGGGCCGCCTGACACTTCAGGGGAGTCTCTTGCCTCTCCCCACCCAGTGCATGTGAAGGTACCTCACACCTCATCCCAACCGGTCCTCTGATGTTCAGGCCCCATGATGACCCCCAGCCTCTGCACGTGCTGTTCTCCCTCCCCAGAAGGATGCACTCCTTCCCACTTCCTTGCCTGGCAAGCTCCTCACCACCCTTAGAAATCCATCTCCCGTGGTGTTTCCTTGATAAGGTCTTCACTGCTCGCCAAGGCTGAGGCAGTCGCCCTGTCCTCTGAACACTTCTCAGGAATTTCGCCAATTCTTACTATAATGGTTATCTTGACTGTATCGTAATTGAGCTTCTCTTAAAATGGTGAATGCCATTAGGACCCCTCGGTAGGAGCACCTTTGACTACTCCTTACATCCTGCCTGGGAAAGAGGAAAGAGTGGATCCACAGCTGATGAAAAATGCACGCAGGAACCTTCAGAGGTAGCAACCGACAAGGGATTAATCTCCAAAGTATACAAACAGCTCAGGCAGCTCAATATCAAAAAATGAAACAGCCCAATCAAAAAATGGGCAGAAGATCTAAATAGACATTTCTCTAAAGAAGACATACAGATGGCCAAAAAGCACATGAAAAGATGCTCAACATCAGTAATTATTAGAGAAATGCAAATCAAAACTACAATGAGGTATCACCTCACACCAGTCAGAATGACCATCAACAAAAAATCCACAAACACTAAATGCTGGAGGGGGTGTGGAGAAAAGGGAACCCTCCTACACTAATGTAAATTGGTACGGCCACTATGGAGAACAGTATGGAGGTTCCTTAAAAAACTTAAAGTAGAACTACCATATGACCCAGCAATCCCACTACTGGGCATATACCCAGAGAAAACCGTAATTCAAAATGATACATGCACCCCTCAATGTCTACTGTAGCACTATTTACAATTGCCAGGTCATGGAAACAACCTAAACGTTCACTGACAGAGGAATGGATAAATAAGATGTGGGACATATATACGATGGAATATTACTCAGCCATAAAAAAGAGCAAAATAATGCTATTTGCAGCAAAATGGATGGACCTAGAGATTATCATACTAAGTAAGTCAGACACAGAAAGACAAATATCATATAATATCACTTATATGTGGAATCTAAAAAAAGGGTACAAATGAACCTTCAGAGGTAATTCAGAACTATCTATGATAAAGTCACACAGAACTGGGTTTAATCCCTGAGACTGTCTTTACTCGCTGTGAGACTTTAGATAAACCACGTGATTTCCCTGTCAGTCTTCTCTTCTGTAAAGTGGGGCAATGACCACACCCCAATGGGCTTTTGATAGAGATGACCTGAGGTGACACATGTGCTCGCTGCCACCTAGTTCATATTTAAATACTCAATCAGTGACAACTTATTATTTATTAATTAGCTGTTTTGATGACTAATTTTATGTGTTGACTTGGTTAAGGCTATGGTGCACAGGTGTTTGGTCAAACACCAGTCTAGATGTTGCTGTGAAGGTATCTTTTACATGTGGTTAACATTTAGGTTAGATTTTGAGTAACAGGGGTGGGCCTCATTCAGGTAGTCAAAGGGCTTAAGAGGAAAGACTAAGGACCCCCAAAGGAAGAAGCCTTTCTGCCTCCAAACTCAGGACTGCACCCTCAGCTCCTGTGGAATCCCCAGCCTACTGTCCTGCCCTGGGGATTCTGGCCTGGCCCACCCCAGGCACGTGAGCCAACTCCTTAAAATGAATTTCTCTCCATCTCTACACCACACACAACCCCACACACACCACCCACCCACCCACCCACCCCTACTGGTTGTTTCTCTGGAGAACCCTGACTAATACAGCTATTAAGTGGCACTCAACAAGGATCAGAGACTAAACCAAGAAAATGGCCCTGGTGAATCAGGTCATAAGACCAAAATCAATCTCACAAAGAATGGGTCTTATCTGTATAGTGGAGAAAACCTGAGAGGAGGGCTTAGGAATCCACAGGCACTATGTACACTCACTTTGTCATCCAGATCATCATCGCTTTCATCCATCTCCTCCTGTCGAAGATTCCATTCATATTCTACGTGGACATGTGGATTGAACTTTCCAGATTTAGCCTGGGAAAGCTGAAAGTAACAGCAGGTGTAACCGCTGTAATTTAAATGCCACACACCCGGACATTATATAAACACTGAGCAAATCCCACCTCATTCCTGGT
This sequence comes from Balaenoptera acutorostrata, assembly GCF_949987535.1. Taxonomy (NCBI): domain Eukaryota; kingdom Metazoa; phylum Chordata; class Mammalia; order Artiodactyla; family Balaenopteridae; genus Balaenoptera; species Balaenoptera acutorostrata. Next base: position 10,795,333 of record NC_080080.1, on the reverse strand, counting down.
TTCAGATTCATCACCAGTAGCTGCACTGCAGGCAAAATTCTGATTATACAAACGGGACTGCCACAGGACAGACTGAAGAGGAATTGCAAAGAATTATGGGCGGAGCCTTTTTAATTCTGGTAACGTGACTTCTCTCCAAAATTAAAAGCTTTCTCAATATTATTAAAATGAGCCTCAAAACCGCAAATTCCCGCTGGAAGGCAAAATCAGAGTCACTGAAGTGCGAGAGGTAGGCCTTTAAAGTCAGACAGTCCTGGTTCCACCCATGGCCCACTTTCTGAGTCATAAAATGGGGCAAGGGGGTAACTCCAACTTCCTTAAAGCATTCTTGTAAAAATAAAGACGTACAACTGCTGGGCCTGGGTACTTGGCACTTAGCAGGAACTCAAGGGAATGTAGCTTATCTTTCCTATCTTATCCTTCCCTGTGGTTAAGAGAATCATGCTCTATGCAAAGGCCCAGAGGTGTAAGCAAGAACTAGTGGTACTGAAGATGAGTGTGTACACAGGATGGGGAGGGGAGGGCAGGGCACTGGACATTCTGAAAACCAGTACACCCTGAACTTTACTTGCCCAATTTCTGGAACTGGTTTCCCAATAATTCTTTCAAAAAAAAATTATTTTTATTTTTTGGCTGTGCCACACGGCTTGCAGGATCTTAGTTCCCTGACCTTAGTTCCAGGGATTGAACCCAGGAACTGCAGAGTTTTACCCACTGGACCGCCAGGGAATTCCCCAAATAATTCTTTACTGTTCAGCTACAGAGAAAGACTAATGTCTGGCAAACAAAAAAAGCAGCACCTTGGGACTTCCCTGGTGGTCGAGTAGCTAAGACTCTGTGCTTCCGCTGCTGGGGGCTCAAGTTCGATCCCTGGTCAGGAAGTAAGATCCTGCCCCCGCCTGCCGTGTGGCACAGCCAAAGGAAAAAAAAAAGCAGTCTGTCTGGTAATAAGACCTCTCAAATGCCTTTTAGCTGCTACATTGTAACTGTACTCAAAAGACATGGATGACAAATTTATCATTTTACCATTTTTTCAAATATAGCCTGAGTGCTTGTCTGAATTTCTTTAGCCAATGTTCAAAAAACAAAAGAGAGAGAGAGAGAGAGAGAGAGAGAGAGAGAGAGAGAGAATCTGCTTCTCTCACTCCAGTTGTGGTTTCACAGAACACCCTTTTAAGGCAGTTGGGCTCACCCGTCTCCCACTCCGCTTACCAGATCTTCACACTGGGTGGCCTTCAGTCTCTTCGCTATGTCCAGGGCAGTCTCTCCAGCCTGGTTAACTAAAACAGGCGGAATACAGTTGCATGATTATCTAAGATACATCTTGAAAAGGCAAAGAACAACACTCAGATGACAATGGAACAGGCACGTCTAGGTTTCAGCCAACTGAACGCTCTCACAGCAGTTATTAAGAGACGCTTGGCCACACTTACCGACATCCACGGTGGGCTTGCTCCTGAGAAGCAGCTTCAGACACTCAGGTTTACCATACAGGCTACAGTAGTGCAGAGCCGTGTTCCCCAGGGCCGTCTGCTTATCCAGGTTCCCACTGAAAAATGAAAGTATTAGAAAAAAATGACTTGCTCTGTAACTTAAAACCACAGATTAACCACTTTTTCCCATGCTAACAACTGAGTCAAATTTGCGACCTACTTCTTATAAGCAGGGAAGATGATGATGTTTCTAACATGACACTTCCATTTGTAAGCAACATAATGACAATAACAGCATTTACTGAGTGCCTACTGTGTACGGGGCAGACACACGTCTCTTACGTGCATTAGCTCATTTAGTCTTCACAACCACCTGATGGGGTAGGTATACTATAACCCTTACCTTTTAGATGAAAACAGAGAGGATGAAGTGCTTGTTTGCGAGATTATCGAGACACAGATGATGGAGCAGGGATTTGAACACAGGCAGTGTGTCTCTGGAGCCAATGGTCTTAACCACTACACTGAACCACCTCTATGGAAGAGGCTGGGCGTTTGTACAATCTGGCGTGTGTCCAGGCACCGTTCTTCATATGTGAGTTCAAATCCCCTATTTTAATCCCTCTCCTTTGGATGAGCTCTAGTTCCTCCTCCTAATCTGTAGCTTACAGAACTACCCAACAAAGAATCCAGCAAGTCTAAACCTCCTGTGTTCAATATTATTCTCCTATTAGTATATCCTAAACTTGAATTAGCAATTGGGTCAGCCACACATACTGATCTCTTACCATGAACGTATAAACAATGAAAACTCACAGATCTGCTACCTTGTGCTGTTAAGTGTCCTCTCTTTCAACCTCCCTTAACGCAGCAGGTTTTGGACACAGAAATAGGATTTTACATTTATCTAGGCCAAGGGTTGGCAAACTACAGCCCACAGGCCATATCTGGCCCTCTGCTTGTTTTTGTAAATACAGTTTTACTGGAACATGGCCACGCTCACTTGTTTACACACTGACTGTGGCAGTTTTCACACTATGATGACAATGTTGAATGGCTGTGACAGACACCTCGTGGCCTGCAAAGCCTGTAACAGTATCTGGCTCTTTACAGAAAAGGCTTGCTGAGTCCTGAGGTAGGCCACCAATAGGGCTGGTCTGTGTTAACTCACAAGGCATATTCAGAGAAAACAAAAACCGTACCAGTTTTGTACAAGGAAGTCAACCAAATGGAGAGATGTCTGGTCTGCAGTTCGGACTGCAAGATGAAGGGCTGTCTCCCCGAGCTCCTAAAAGGAAAGGATAAGTATAAACAGGGTGGTCAGAGGTTCTAGTTGGCCTAGACAGGCTTCGTTCAAGTCGGTTGCCCCAAAGTAATTATTAATAGCAGCCCCTTTCACTCTCAAATTGTCCTGATTCAGACGCGATCACTTAATGTGTAACAGTCTCATTCTGTAGTGTTACAGTAAAACGAGTCATCTTTTAAACCGATTTCCCACATCCCTCTTCATCCTGATTTCAGTAAAGCTGTACCTGTCCGGGTTCCAGCAGCGGTTCCATTAGCTCTACCCCCTCTGCATAGACTTGAATTAGTGCAAGTAAATCCCTGGATTTGATGGCCTCAAGCAATTCGTTCAGTTTAGCTGATGAAGATGAACAGGTCTTCCGTGAAAATCTATGATCTACATACTTTGCAGTGATATATTCCTTCCGTACAGTCCTAAAATAGAGCAAAGCAAAATGAACTAAGACTTTTTATTTCCCAAGAGCTAAGAAAGATTTACATTTTCTGACAAACAGTTCTCTCTGAGAAGAGTTATTTTATCTTATTTATTTATTTATTTTTGGCTGCGTTGGGTCTTTGTTGCTGTGCATGGCCTTTCTCTAGTTGCGGCGAGCGGGGGCTACTCTTCGTTGCGCTGCGTGGGCTTCTCATTGTGGTGGCTTCTCTTGTTGCAGAGCATGGGCTCTAGGCGCACGGGCTTCAGTAGTTGTGGCTCACGGGCTCAGTAGTTGTGGCTCGTGGGCTCTAGAGCACAGGCTCAGTAGTTGTGGTGCCCGGGCTTCGTTGCTCTGTGGCACGTGGGATCTTCCCGGACCAGGGCTCGAACCTGTGCCCCCTGCATTGGCAGGTGGATTCTCAACCACTGCGCCACCAGGGAAGTCCTGAGAAGAGTTATTTTAATTAAGATACACTTCTCTTCAACATTCCAGCAAACAGGTTTAGACCACGTTTATTCTAGCAAAGACAGAATGAAGACACTGACAGGAAACTGAGGCTCAGCACAGCTGTTGTTGAAGCTCCAGAAGGACACAGACGATGGTCTTTCTTGCCGTGGATGACATGCCCAAAGCCCAAGTGGGCCTGGTGCATTTCTCCTTCTCTTCAGGACCTACCCCCTCTCCACTTCAGTTCAAGTGGTTCTGACCCCACCTCCCAGCTGCAGGGGTGAGTCTATGACCTCAGTGGCCTGATGGTCAACTTTGGGGAAAGGCTGAAATGGACGCTGGCTCAGAGGAAAGGAGAGACAAGAGTCAGGAGAGTGAGCTAAGGTCCAGATGATACTGTCTGACATCCTGGTTCCAGCTGTACCTGAACTCACCCGTTACATGAGCCAATTAATAAAAAGACAATGAATGGATTTTGGGTTCGAATCCTAGTCCTACAGCGAACCAGCTGTGCGACCTTAGGTAAACCACTTAATCTTTATGACCTTCAGTATTTTTTTTTTCATTTGAAAATGGGGATAATAACTCATTGGTATATTTTGAATTAAAGAACATACAGCAGCGAATAGGTGCTTTCCTCTTTCCAAGAGGGCTCTAATTCATGGGACACAAAATTTCTTGCTGAGAAATAGTCACTCCATGTGTGGTAGCTGTTACTGTTTCCCACATCCCACAGCCTGGAAACACTGTTTAAAATAGCGCTGATGCTTTTTTCTTTCCTTCTGGGTTGGCAGCAAGAAGCTGAGCTGGTTGACGGTGGCACAGAGCCTTTGGTGAGTTGCAGATTCTGCTTGGGAACCAAGATTGTACACTCAAGAGCGTCCTTTATGCTTAGGTCAGAGTCCTCCTAGAACGGCCGTAACCTGATGAATTGGAAGACTTCCAGATACCTGAAAGGATGGCCTAAGCCTGGCTTCTGAGACTTGCTGTGTGTGACTTACATCAAGTTTGAAAGGCAGCTACTGTGTGGTGGATGGAGCGTCAGACTTAAAAACTAGATGGCTTAATTCAAGTCTGATACCACTTGCTACCTCCGTGACGCTGGGTAAATCAAGTTCTCGCTCTGCCTCAGTTTCCTCACCTGTGACGTATTAGCAATCATACCTGCCTTACTTACTACCTTCCAGGGAAGCAAGAGCACAGGTATGGAACAAAGAATGATGCACGGCTATGGGTTCATTTCTAAGCTTCCTTTCTACTCTTATCCAAGGCGGGTAGGACTAGCATCCATGGCAGGGACGTAGATCTAAACTGCAGCGAGCTCTGCAGGTGGGCTCCCGTGGCTCGAAGCATCACGCAGATGCTACCTGATAATCCAGCAGAAGAGATGCAGAGGGCACTGAGGTATTTGTCCCAGGTCACCTAGAAGACCACCTCCAACCCTGGCTCTGCAATTCTGTGGCTACAGGAAGTGTCTGAGCTCTCACTAGGCAGGATGTGTTTAACCCTTTCTGGGTACTCAGAGTTATCTCTATCTAGCCACATCTAGTCCCCCGGCAATGAAAGGCTTTCTGGCATGGGGCAGTAGGGAGGGTGGAAAACAGACTCGTCTGAAAGTCTGGATGCCAAGAGTTCTAGATGAAAGACAACTTTCTCCTTTTGTCCCCCACCAAACCTGGTCCTTCCTACCTACCCTGGCTCAGATAACGGTACTGGCCATTTACCTAGATGCTCAGGCCAAAAACCGTGGGCGTCATCTGAACAATTCCCTTGAACACCCCGTATTTAAACTGATGAGCAAATCCTGGTGGTTCTCCCTTCAAAATACATTGAGAACTGAATTGAGCTACTTTTCACCACCTCCACTGCTACCACCTTAGTCCATTTTATCTTTATTTCTCAGTGGACCTCGTATAAATTTCTCTTCAGTCTGTCCCCACCGCCCCCTATAGTCTGTCCTTCACTCATCAGCCACAGTTGGGTTTCTCAACCTCCATCCTCCTGACATTCTGCCTGGATAATCCTTTGTTACGGATGGCAATCCCATGCACTGTAGGATGTGTGGCAGCATCCCCGGCTTCTGTCCTCCGGATGCCAGCAGTACCTGCCCACGTCACGATGTAATGTGTCCAGACACTGCCAAGTGTCCTGTGGGGGCAAAGCTGCCCCAGTTGAGCATCACTGAGCCACAAGGATCGTTTAAAACGTAACTTATCACGTCACTCCCTTTGTTTGACACCTTCTGATCACACTTAGAATAATAATATCCAAAACCACTCCACGACCTGCAGAGCCCTACGTGTCTGGCCTCATCTCTGTGGCATCGCCCAGCACTCCCCTGGCTCAGTTCCCTGCAGCCTCACCTGCCTCCTTGTTATCACGTGAACATGCCAAGCCTGTCCCCCTTCAGGGCAGCAACACTTACTGTCCACCTGCCTGGCCTGCTTGCTCACACCTGCCCGTCATTCCCTCTAGTTCTCAACTCAAATGTCGGGTCCTCAGATGCTCCCTGACCCCCTACACGTCAACCCCTCACCCGGTTATGTTTTCCTGCTGACACCAACTACCACGTGAACTGAGGTTACTGACTTCCTCATTCCCTGTGTTTTCCTCTCCCCAGTCAGGACGTAAGCAGGACAGGAGCTGCCTTGTTCACTACTGACTGTATCTTCAGCACTTAAAAGTGTGCCTGGAACATAGAAGCTGCTTAATTAAATATGTAGGTGATTTAATCATGTTACAGGAGATACACTCCATTCCTCTCGGTTGTGCCCAAATGAGAGAATAACAAAATAATGATGACAGTAGCAGTAAATACCCACTACATGCCCACAGCTGCTCTAAGCTCTTCTCATTAGTCCTCCCCACGCCCTAGGGGGTTGACACACTTTGAAGATGAGGAAACTGAGGCTCAGACAGTCAAAGCTACTCGCCCAAGATCACAGTTTAGGAAGTGGATCTGAACTCCCGGAGTCTGGCAACAGTGGCTACGTTAGAGATTTGGAGAATCATGAGCTCTTTGAAGGGGAAGGCCTGACGGAGGCCACAGAGCTGACAGGGCAGTGCTGATGCTGTCTCCCACGTGAAACGCAGGAAACAAAAACCCATGCTGTTATGAGATTTATCCTAAAGAAATGCCTTCGAGGTTTGGGTCATGTAAACACTTCAAAAACACTGGTGTGGGCAAGACTGGGCCGTGTGTGCGCTTGAGCACTTACTGTTACCACATTTGTGACGTAACCCCAGATCACATTTGTTTGCAGTTGTTTTATGATCAAACTAGCTTCGGAAAGCCCTAGTTCTCAGTGTAATTTGAGCTCATTAGTGTGAAAAAGACATCCAAGCAGTGTTTGTGCTAGGACGATGCTTGAAGGTTGCTGTTAAGCCAGACGCCCCCCCAGATTAGCTTAGGATATTATATTCAATATAGGCCCCCAACACCCCTAACTTTTCTTCTGTGACACTTACCACGACTACGACTAAATGATTCACTGTTTAATTTCTTGGTTGACACCTAGCTTCCTCTCTAGGCTACAGGTGTCAAGAGGACAGGGTTTATATCTAGTTTGTGTTTTGACATTTCCCCAGCATCTGACATAATATGAGGCACAGACTAAACGTACAATATGCATTTGTCAAATTCAAGAAAAGACAAATACCAAGAGGCCAATGGGAGATCGAATTTCGTGATTTCAGGATGAAGAAAACATGTTCCTCGAATGTGCCCCATAAAGTGCTTTGCAAATTTGGTGCCTGAATAACCAACCACCCAGGAGGGGCTGGCATAACATTTAGGCTGGCGTCTACTTCACAAAGGCTTCCCTGATCACTCGAGTCGGAATTAAATCTCTTTTCTCCTATTTATCCCCAGGATTTAACATTTTAAAGTGTAAATTCAATGTAAACCTTTTTGAATATGCTTAAAGATTCACATGACTCAACAATAAAAATGATATCAAAAAGTGTTTACTGAGGGGGTCCTACGCCCACCCCGGAGGAAGCGCTTTCATTAGTTTCCTGGGTATTTGCCAGTGTTTCTTCAAGCAAACCCAAGTTTAAATAAATATATATGTTTATGTGTGTCCTTCACTGTCCAAATCTATTTAGTGTCTGAGTCCAGATAATGAATAGCGAGAGTTCACAGTGAGGGATTAATCAGTAGAAGTACCCAAAATCTGGCTCCTGAGTTTGGACAGTGTGCCTGGGTCGGGAGTGTGGGGGCCTCTGTGCACTTGTTCCCATGCCCTCCACCCTTCCCTGCCCCAAAGGCAGCGTGCCGTGAACACTGCACTGCACCTTGATGTTTTCACTTGACAGTAACCCTGGAGATCATCCCAGATCAGGACAGAAGAAGCTTCCTATTCCTTTTTACATCTCCAAGGGGTTCCGCTGTGTGGTAATACCACAGAATATTTCATCCTGTATCTGTAGGTAGACACTTGCTTTGTTCCTAATCCTTTTCCATTACAGAACAGGAAGAACTTCCCGGAAGTGGGGTTGCTGAGCCAGGGTAAATAAATCTATAATCGTGATGAATATGGCTAATTTGCCCCTGATGGAGAGTGTACCATTTGTACTCCCACCAACAACACAGGAGAGATGTCTGTTTCCCCACAGTCTGGCTGAGTGGGCTGTTAAGCGTTTGGCTTTTTGCCAACCTGAAAGGAATCTCCCGTTGCTTTTGTATGTCTCTTATTTATCACAACATGTGAGGATTAAGAGATAATTGTCCTTACGAAGATTTATCCTCCACAGAGCAGCTGCAACTACCTAGGGAAAGGTGATGATGAAAATAATCGGGTCATTCCAGAAATATGTTTCAAACACTTTACTTTTCTCTGCTTTTTCCTCGTAATGAAATTTCCTCTGGGGAAAAAAAATACTGCAACCACTGAGAAGTTTTGGGGAGAGTAGAAGAACAATTATAGAACAGTAAAGAATTCATTGTATTAGAAGTACTTACATATCACTTGAAGGGGTGGGTTTTGGTGAGGGGCTGGGTAAATTTGCTTCCATAATATCATTAAAACTATTGTTTCCTACATTCTTGGCCAGCTGTAACATAAACAAAACACAATATAGCAAACTCCTTACTACTAGTTTAAAAGTTTCCTATTACTTGCTTTTGAGATTTCTGAATACGTATTTTCCCTCATGTGACTCAAAATACAAACTGCCCATCCATCTGGTCAACAGATAACTTACTGAGCACGTACTCTGTGCCAGGCACTGAACTTCCGAGTGCTGGAAATACAGAGATGGGTAAACCATGTTCCCTGCTATAGGAGCTAATGGACTAGTGGAACCATGGATAAGAAAACTAATAATTTTCACAAACATAATGTGATAAATGTTAGACTAGAATAGGATGTGGTCCTACACATACACATACACACACACACTATAACACTATATGATATTAGACAGCAGATTCCAAATATGAATCTAGGTTAAATGCTTAATGAACAGCAATAGCTTTTCAATTACCACCACAACTCATTTTTAGATAAAGCAGATTTACTGTTATCGGACAGAGAAGAATGTAGGATTCCTTTATATTTGGGGTACCAATTAAGATGCTGTAGGCAATTAATGAAGAGGCCCCAGGAACCATTTTGCTTCTGGCTTCAAGACCCTTCCAAGAAAATTTGTCCTGAAAGGCTTTTGGTCATTGAGATAATTTGGGGATTGATGTGAAGTTTATGAAACATTCATGTGATCAGGTCTCTTGGATTTATCACATAGTTAAGTGTTTACGATGGACTGACACCGTTTTCATACTAAAGAATGTTTCAGGTATTAGGTCTGAGCCTTTTCTCTATGATCCTGAAGTGAATAGGGAGCCGTGTATCAGTATGATACTTTCTAAATCAAGGGGCTCATGCAACACAAGACAGACCATCATTGCTTAGTGGGTGCTCAGATGACAAAGGCTGCTGGCTGGGTGACTGACTGCCCTGACTCTGGGGTACTTTGCTCCAGGCAAGGCTAGTGATAAGCTAGGCTTTCAGAGTTTTTGAGCCCCAGGCACACTCAGGTCCTGATCAAGAGCCTCCTGTGTGAGGAGAAGCCCTACTTTACTTCAAACCCTTTCACCCTTAGCAGAAGGACTCTCTCACAGGCACCAGGGTTCCAGTTATGCAAGACAGGACTGATGGCCACAAGGTATTATAGGAGATGCCAAGTGGGCCTTTCCTTCCTTCATTTGGTGAACCATGGGACCAGTTTAACTTGGACCTGATGAGGGCCCCCTTTCCATATTATAAAGCTATACACCATAACGGCACACAAGTTTTTCCCTGACTACCTAAAGAAGTTATGGGTTAAGGAGTGGTTGGTTTATGACAGTAGCTAACAGGCCACTCTCAATTCATGTGTACTGTTACAAACTTACAAACAGTAAAAATAGAGAAAAACTCTTTGGTCATTATCTTTAATAACATAAGCCACTAGATAAAGTGAACATGTGAGTTCAACATCTAACTCCCTTTACTGCTATGACAGTGAATCATATAAAAACTATTCCAAAAGAAAAAAAGCAGCTTTGAAAAAGCCTATCCTAGAAGAAAAGAGCCATTTAGTGGAGTTAATTATAGAAATGTATGATTCGCCAGTTCTTCAATCAGGAAATAGAAACAGTCAACATTACATACCACAAAATTTACATTTTAAATACCTATGTAAATTCATTAAATTCAGGAACTAGAATTCTTTGTACTCAGCAGAAACAAAAACCCCCAAAGCAAAATACTAAATATATTCATGACAGGTCACTACTTACCAAGAGTTCAGAAGTTCCTAATTTGTCTAGTTCCAAAGACTGAATGCGAGAAATATGAACCCCCATTTCCCTATGGATGCCGGAACATTCTATACAGGTCAAAATCCCCAAGTTGGTTGAAAGCCAGGTGGGTTCTGTGGAAAGGATTTTGAAGACAAGATATCTAATTTTTAGTGTGCCAACTACAGAGGAAGCTAAAACAGTAGTAAAATTTGTTAAAAACTATAAGGGAAAAATTTAAATGGAAGAAATGGATGCTTGCAGTTTAGCTTAGGGGCTATTATAAAAACTAATAGCTTGTTAGAGAGCAAATTTTAAGACAAATTTTAAAACTATCCCTTCAATACTGAATTGAAAATATTTTTGTGAAAATGTGAGAAAGACTTTGCACAGGAGGCCGAGGAAACACCCTGACAGTGGTAGATTTTTTAAAGGCCTTCTAAGTACAGCTCACAACGGACTGGGTTCTACAGCCATCGTTAACCTCCACGCTACAACTCACCTTAACCCGTCATCCTGGTTATGGCTTCTCCACAAGTACCTCTTGGTAATAAGATAGCTTTTTCTACAACCCCCAAGGGCCCCAGAGCACAGCCTCCTCTGCCATATCCTGACACTGTGTCAGTCACTATCACACACGTACACAAAAGCAGAAGATGTGAGACTTGCCTCTGAGGTGCTTATGGCCTGTTGTATACAGGAGCCCATCTGCACTAGTAAAACAATTAAAAAGTAGATCATAATGCTTAAGGATAGGTTTGCACGACATTCTGACCCCAACTAGATGTGTGACCTCAGGCAAGTCACTCAACTTCTCTGATTCCCCCCGTTTTCTCGTCTGTGAGATGGGGATAATATTAGTTATCTTGCTCAGAGAGATTCTGTGAGGATTCAGTACGTAAAGACCAGCAAAACAAATATCACAATCCTTATTATAACGTAAGCATTCGATAAACGTTAGCTACTGTCAATACCTAAGTAACACAGATGCCATTTGAGAACAGAAATTTGGAGCAAGGGGACACCAGTGTGATACAGAGGTTGGGGAGGTTTTACTGAACGGAAAGAAAGGTACCGTGTGCCAGCCAATGTCATATATGCCATTTCACTAAGCCCTCGTAACAGCTGAGGTTTGTTATCCCACTTTCAGGATGAGGAAACTGAAGATCAGAATAGTAAAGGGACTTGGTATGAGGTCGTCCAGGGTCTGAGAAGCGGGCGGGTGATTCAAAATCAGGATGATGGACTCCGTGTCCAGTGCTCTCCCCTTACTGTCCATTTGACTGGACCTTACGGGAAAGGTGGCATTTTGGCAGGTGCCATTTATGGAGAGCAGGTGAGAGCTTGCCAGGTAGAGCAAACGGAAGGGGTGAAAGCACTCAGAGGTGGGACCATTCAAGCTGGGCATACATGTGTCTGTGTCCACAAGGAGATTAAGGCATTTAAATAACTTGCTCATTTATATTCTACAGGAAGAGAAGGAATGTTTAACAAGCGGCTCAAGTCTGGGGGCAAATACCTGACGAGCCACAGTCACAGCAGACATCATTGCCTGGGAGCCGCTGGACGTCCTCAATGATGGCTTTCGTCAGGTCCTCCAGGCTGTTCTCCCCCGTGCTCTGCTCTCCACGGAAGGCCATGGTGAGGGCCTCTTCTTTGCTGTTCGTCAGCACTGATATCCACCTGTTGTCAGAAACAGGAGGAGAAAACATAAGAGCCTGGTTGGCCATTGCATTCTCCTTCCCCTGCAAAAGAATCTGTTTTCATGCAGAACTGGCAAAAGAGACCTCCCCATAGCAATACAAAGAATGGAAAACAACACACAGGAGAGAGCTAGGAGATGAGAGGAACAGATGAGAGGGCGAATATCAATAACCAAGGGCTTGCGCGAATACATAGGCGCCTGCATTTCCACGGAGACAGAATATAAAGGGAACGTCAGAACGAAGAGGACTCAGAGTGGGACCAAGCTAGTGCAAGGATGAGAAAGAACAGGTGAGAAAGGAATAGGAGGCAGGAAAGAGAGTTTAGCAAAAGGCATTGTTTTCTGGGAGTCCTTGTCAGCGGGGGCACTTAAAAGTGAAAGTGAAGGGGTATTTCATTTTCCATGAAGATTCATGCTTATGAAAAAGGTACATTAACAATGGAAACATGATGTTTATTTTATGAAATGAAAAGTGCAGGCTATTAAAATATATGTACAGCATGACCACAATATGTACCCAACAAAATAACCCTTTGCTACTAATCTATGCATAGAACAACCTAAATACCCAATAACAGGGGTTGATTAACAAAACCTGAAATAATCACAAAGTGGACTAGTTACCAGGTATTGAAATTTAAGTTTCCCACTAATTTTTGGATGACTTTGGGGGAATGATCACAATATAATGCTTTGTGAAATAAACAGAAAAAAAAACTGTCATATGACATAATCTCAAATTTAAATGTATTTGTGATTATATATTTTGTTTGGGGAAAAAAGGGATAGAAAGAAATTCACCAAAATACTGGTTGTCTCTGAGTGATTTTTTGTAGAAAAAAACAGATAGATGGAACACTTGACTCTATTTTTCTGTAATTGTTTGAATCTATGAGTTATATTACTTTCATGAATGAGGAACAAAAGCCAAATTAACTTTTTTAGAAGAAAATGAAAAACAACAAAAAAATGAGAACAATGGTGGTTTAGAAATGTTTTTCATTTCATTTGAATAAGTAATAGAGACAGCAATGAGAATTAAAAACCAAAGCAAAGTATTGATACCTGGAATAGGTGAACTGCAAGTCATACCTTTGACTCTAGGTGGCGCTCACCCTCACTGTTGTGAGAAAAAGGATCTGCTATGAAGCAGAAAACCCAAAAACTGTTCAGGAATGGAGGGGATGGGGTGGGCATTTAATACCTTTTAAGTTAAATAATATTTTTTCTATCATTAGTCTCAAGTTAGAAAGAAATTGTTCTGTTAAAAACAAGTCAAGAATCTGGGTTCCACAGGGCAGATCACTGTGCATTTATCAGCAGCAGCATTGATGATGCTGGAGTTTTCACTTGACTGCAGAAGCCTCTATTTTGCTTTCCTTAGGCATTTTGAGATTTAGGCTATCTGATATTACCAGTATCTACTATGTGCCACGTACTTATAATTTTTGAAATATAATCCTCCAACAAGGCTCTGAGTTAGCGTTTATAATGCTTTAAAGAAACAGAAGCCTAGAGAGATTCAGTGACTTGCCCAAGGCCCTAGAGCGGGACTGGTGTCAGACTGGGAAAAGAAAGCAGTTCTGTTGACACCCTTTTTTCAGAGTTCCTTCTCTTATGCCACATTTGCCTCTTTATTTGAAAACTCCTGACAAATAAAGAAATTTAAAAAGTTTGCCATGATAATCTGAAAATACATATTTAAAGGACAATTCATTTTCTGGAGGAATAATTCAAATTTGGTGAAATGGCTACATTTCAAAAGGGTCAAGAATCAAAGCAACTATTTCTGAAAATTCTTCAAAAAACTTTAAAATTTTAAAGTAACAGGCATACAAAAAAAGTATTAAGAAATAAAATAGTGCATAACGGTGTTTTAATACTTTAAAAGTCACTTTGCGTTTATAAGAGTAAAAAAAAAAAACTGGCACTGTATGAGAAGCTTTTCACATTTTACCTCAAGTCTCAAAATCCTGCAAGCGAGGGCTAGAACCCATCTTTCTGACAAGAAGGCTGAGGCGGGATGATCTTTCCAAGGTCACAAAGACTAGAAGTCAAGTCTGCCTGCCTTTAAACATGCATCTGCTCTTCTGTTGTACCTGCCTCCTTCCACAGTGAGATGAGAAAGGATTTCTCTGTTCAATTCACTGGACACTTTCACATGAGAAAACAACTCAATGAGGCAGTGAAAATTCCTCCGTGTAACTTGGAGGAAAATAAACATCTTTCCGTGCAGGATGCCAGGATGTCTTCATCAAAACCAAGTCCCCCCCCCCCCCATCACTACCACCAGCACCCAGAGAGAAGGCAAAAGGTAGCCATTCCACTCCACCAAGTATGAATTACTTGAACACTGAATAAACCCCTCCCAAGTGCAGATGATGGGATTAGAAATGAAGAAGGCACAGTCCTTGCCCTCAAGAAGTTCTAGGTCTCCAGAGGGCTTGGGCTGAGCCAGGGGATCCAGAGGGGTGTGAAGAGGGTGCAGGGTAGGAGGGAGGGAGCAAAACCCCCAGGGCGGTGTGGCTTGAGCAGAACCTTGCAGGGGGCACCTGAGATTACTGAGCACCCTAGACAGGGAGGAGAGACACATGTGAAGGCCCAGAGGTGAGAAATAACCACCAGGATTCTCAGTAAAAAAAAGAAAACTTAAAGGTGTACTGTACAGGACAGAGAGATGCTTCTTCAATTTAAGGCATCGTGCCGTTATTTCAGAACTACTTACGCTACATAATCCTGCTCATCTTCTGCCTGAAAGTGATACGTCCTATTATCTAAAATACAAAAAAAGAGAAAAAAGCAAAAACCTTAGAAACCAGAATACCTTAGATATTAGTGCAAATTTTGAAAGTTCCTGGGGGGTGGGGAACACATTAAAAGCAGGATTTTAATATAATTTTATTTTTGCAACATTTTGTTTCAGCAGTTACACGATTCACTTTGTCAATATTACTTTTCTGAAGGGCAACAAGAATACAACAAAATAACTGCAAACACCACGTGAATGCCTAGCACTTCTTTTGAAAAACAAGTGGGAAGGGGGATGGGTCCCTACCTGGTCAAGTGGATCTCGGTGACAAATCGGAGACTGCTACCTGCGAACTCAGTATTCTACTTTTCCTTTTCAGTTTGCCTTTCACTGGCTTTTCTTTTTAAAAAATTCCTTTCCAGAAACGATAAATAACTCGCAAGGCAGCCCTGACAAGCAGGCACACCCTGCCCCAGGTTCCTCTCTGGTTGAATCAGGCTTCAGGGAAGAAGGGCTCAAGCCTTGCTGGAGGATCATCCTCAAGCTGCGACCCAGGTAAGGAGAGGGCAGCTTAACTTGGATAGTTTGGGCAGGTGTACATGAGGGAAGCTCTTCCTTAAAATGTGGGATCTGCTAGAATGTTTCTACATACTGAGGTCAAACTACCACTGACTTACCACCTTTACTTACTAGCCAGTCACTCACTACGTGACTGCTCCAGGGTAGGCCCCCCTCCCCATCTCCCTGAGAGAGAGGAACACACCACAGGTACTAGAGCCCAAGCGCCTCGGCTGAATCCCTGCTTTACCACTGTGAGACCTTGTGTAAGTTGCTGAACCTCTGAGTCTCAGGTTTTTCTTCTGTGAAACAGGAAACTGACAGGGCTTTTGAGAGGTTTGCCCATGCTTATAAAGCACCTGGCACATATTAGACATTCAATAATTATTATTAATAACCTATGGATTCTCAAATTGAGGGGTTCTTAACTTTTGAAGTCATAGTATAATTCCAACTTTTCGTATTTCTTTCTCATCAGTAACCCAAGAAATCTCACGGTCATAAAAATCATGGGGAATCTGAACTTCAGTAGGTGCTGTAGAATCCGGCTTAGACTCTACTCAGAGTCTCACAACTGAGTCCATCTTTTGGGCTGGGACTGCTTTTTCCATTCTCAGGACTACATCAGAAGGATTTCAAGGGACAGGAAAGTATTTTTGTGCTCTACACATAGATCACAGGCTGTTGGTTGGCCTGTCCTGTGGGGCTCTATAGAGAAGGATGAACACTGAAGCTCAGTGCTGGAGGATTTCAGAATATTTGTGAGTCACTTCATCAGCACTGCCATCCTCTTCCTTTACAAAGAGATGTCCCCTCAGCTACCGTGAACACCCATGGGACCAGTGAAAGCCCAGGGAGCCAGACTGGAGGAAAACAATCTCCCCTCACTCTGAAGACTGTGAGAATACAGGCCATCAGTTGGGCGGTGGGTGGGTCACTGCGCAACCTCATAACAAGAGAAAAACATACTCTGACCCGTGGAATAAGACAGTGACAGAGCACAGTGTCACTGATAAATGAAATCAGAAGGCAGTTCTGCCTGGAAGCAAGGAAATGGTTTTTCCTTTCAGGGCTTGATTCTGCAGCTGGGCAAATCAGCTGGACCGACACAGTGGCACACCTGTGTTGTCAAGTCTACGTCTGTGCATCTCAACCACAGGTACATGTTGGAATCACCCGGGGACTTCTGAAAAAACACCTGTGTCTGGGCCTCACACCAAAGACTGATTCAGCAGATGTAGGAGAGAAATGGGAGTGTGCTTACAATAATCCTTCCAGGGGGATAAAGCTGTGTACTTGTGGCCAAGAACTGGTCTGGTTTACTGCACAAATCTAGATTCTACTCCACTGCAGTCAGATCTGACACGGTTATGCCTTCCCACCTGCAGGTGGGCTCCGTGCAGAGAGGCCCAGGGCTCTTCTCAGAGCTGCGTGTGCAGTACAGCAAGGAGCCCTGCTTGGGAAAGCTGCGGTTTCCAACCCAGAGAACGGGAATAGGCTGGTGGCAGAATCCACAATAACTGACTCGGGAGAAAAAGGACTCACGTGATATCAGGTCAAAAGACTTCTTGTCCTCGGCATTCGGTTTCACCTGACAGGTGAGAAGGTTCAACTTGGCGGGTTGCCTGTTAGACTGGACACAAGACGAAAGGGAGAAGTTACGGGCAGCACTAGCTGTTCCCCACAGGCCCAGGGCCCCGTGGGGCAGGTGTGTAGGGTCATGATAGATTTGATAAGTTCTAATTCACCCCATCAGAATTCTGAATCTCATTAAAGAAGGAAAAAAAATGTTAGGTGGCCTACTAAATGTCTTTTAACTGTGTATAAACATCCTGGTGACTAATCAGAATGGAATCGAGATAATCCATCTCACTTTCAATGAAGAGTGGGTATGACCCATGGAAATGTGCCTTTCTGGAACCTACACATATACAAGCTCGAAGAAGTGGCACTTTTCATTACTGCATCTTCCTGTAAAATGCAGCTGAGTGTATTTCCTTCATTCACTCAAAATGACCCCAGTAACCAATCACCCCAAACCCAATGTCTCAGGCATCCACAAATTTTGGTTACAACACGAAATTCACGTTACTTCTCCCAAAAGTACAACTACTACCGATGAGACATTGCTTAACGAGCCCCAAAATCTGGAGAGAGGGAAAGATGATGAGGATTTCCCATCACTTTCCAGCAAATCTCTTGGTCACACATATAATTCATACAGAGCCTGCAGTATCTAAATAGTCCTGCTAATGTAGGCTTTACTTAAAAGGAGTCTCGCCACATAATCATTCTGGTCAAAACTCTTTCTTGCCCTCCTGCCCACATGTGTCCAAGATCACAGGCTGGCCAATGGTGAATGCCAGCTTCCGGAAGGAGCTGACCAAGGAGTGAAGTGCCTGAGTGCCTGGGCTGGGCTTTGCTTGAACAGAAGTCTGCAGAAATAAGCAATGAACTCTTCAGTCAGGCCTGCATGCCTACCCCAGCTGACAGTCATGATTCTGAAAATCTCCATGCCAGGAGCACTTCCACCCATCCAACTTAAGTCTTTAGGGAAAGCAGAGGGGGAGAGGGTAGAGATAGGTCCCATCAGTGGCTTATGATCAAGAATATTTCAACGACACATGCTGAGCCTCTCATTCTCAATAATGGGCACCAGACACTTCATTTCCGTTTACCTTCCTGTGCTTTCTGGACAACTTCTGAGATCCTCCTCTGTGGTTTCAAGATTAGACCCAGAAAGCAACACGTTTTGTCCTGAGTCTATCTGTTCCAAAGCAAGCTCTCTGGGGGGAGGAAGTGAGAGACCCCCAGGGATTTCATATTCTTTGCATGTACATGTGACTTAAGACATGGAAACCAGAAGTAAAGTCCTGTACAGGACGGTTTTGCCTAAGAGGAACCAGGGCTCGGGAAAGGATTCCTGTACTACAGACTGATTGCCAAACCCAGGATGGGGAGGCAGAAGGTTGTGGGCCTGAAACGTTTTCTTAGAATAGACCTGGCGTAGGGGTTGCTAAAGGCCCCCGTCTCCAAAACCAGCAGCTGCAACCACAAACCTTGGCCGGGTCCACTGTAAAATAAACTGTTTCAGTCCTCATCTTTTTGGGTGTTGATAAAATCACTGGATTTCCCATATGATCGACAAAGACATCTGACAGGCTGGAAAGGTAGCGAGCCTGGTTAATGGTGAGACTTTGTAGAATACCATGTTCCAATTTGGCATCCACATTTAAAGGAGGATGCAGAAAAGCTTAGGGAAGATCAACAGATGATTAAAGGAGTGGAAAACGGGAACTTTGAAGATGGTTTAAAGGCATTATTTAGTCAGAAGAAAGAGGCTGAGGAGTGACTTAATCATGGTCTGCAAGGACGTGAAGCGTTGTTATCGGGGAAGGTCTGCAGCTGTTTTCCATTTGCACAGAACTCAAATTGTCAAAGCTTTGAGCCAGACATGAGGATGAACTTCCCAAGTTTAAGTTGATTATGCATAATAAGAGGTTTCAAGTTTCCTAACCTAAGTAGAGAAATCTCTTTGAAAACCTTAAGAATTTTTGAGACACCATTCACATGTGAATGTGAAAGAGGGTTAACTAGATGATTTCTTTTTTCTTCCCAAATGTTTGTGACTCCACTGTTTCTGAACAACCAACAGATACAACCAAGTAACAGAGACAAAATTTTAAAAAAGGAAAATATATTCATTTAAGTATCAACCGATCCTGGAAAATGAAATAGCACCATTCATCTCTCATTTCAAAGCATGGGCTACTTCCAAGTACATTACCAGAAAGTTTCTGATGACAAGGGTTTTGTACAGTTTAAGTCACTGCATGATTGACCCACAACTTCAGTGACAATGACATGTGACACTTATTCCCTTGGAAGCTTGTCAAGTCTGCTGGACTGACATCTGCCACATCAACATCAACTTCACTTGACACAGACATGTCTTGCCCGTACATAGTATTCTCCCCCCCAAATGCCAGTGAGACGAAGGACCTATCACCCCAAATGTGAATCTGAAGAGCAGAGAACACAATTTTTGACAGGTGAAGCAGCCGATGTGGCCAGTACCGAGCCCAGGAACCCCAGGAAGTGGAGCGGGATGCTGAACCAGGGTACGTGGACCAAGGGACCAGAAGCCTCGGAATCACTAGTCATCGCTGAAACTCCAGGTCTGTGGAACTTGCCCAAATGTCAAAGTCCTTTCTCGACACTTAGTACTCATCTATAGGTATACCGATTAAAGAAGGTATGATCTCTCCCGGCGGTTCAGCGGACTAAAATCATAGCGAGACTAAATGACTTGCCCTGGGCTACAACACCGTGGAACAGTTTAGGAACTGCTTTCATGCCGTTTAAGTACAAGAAAGGATAAAAAGGAAAGGAAACATGTATTTACTGAGTCCTCACTGTTGATTCCTACCACGCTTTGGATGAAAACCCCAGGCTGTGCCAGGCCCTCCAAGGACCACCTCCAGGCTCCTTGTGACTTCGGCTCCTGCCGCTTGAGCTGCTGCTCTCCCTGCTGGCGGTGAGGGGCACTGGCCTCCCAGGGACGCCTCCTGCTCGCTCCCTCCAGGCCGCTCCCAGTCGCCACCTCCCCAGAGGAGCGGTTCCTGGCCTGACCACCCTCCCCTTCGCACCCTGCTGTATTTTTGCTGTATTTTCTTCCTGGGTCTTCTCACTCCTATTTACTTCTTATCTTTCTTCCCACTAAGAGCACACATTTTTCTGCAGCAGGCACTCAAATATTTATCAAATGAATGAACGCATTCCAGGGGCCTTACATATTCTATCTCATGTATGACCTGTGAGGGAACTATTTTTAGTTTCTTTTACTAAGATGAAGAAGCAGAGGCGCAGAGAGGTTAACCAACTTCCCTAAAATCTCCTAGTAAGGAAGCAGCAGAGCCTGGAGCTGAATCCAGGGTTGAGTGGACCAAAGGCCCGCTCCTGCTTCCTTTCTGCTTCCATGGGAAAGACAGCTACACAAAATCCCCCAGGAGCAGCCTGAAGCCCCAGCCCACGAGGAACACCTCCTTCCGAGAATAAGGGTTAGAAATAGAGCAAAGGTTCCAAAGATTAACTTCTACTTTAGTATCTTCTCAGGTCATTTGACTTTCAAAATTGATTCAAAGAGAAATGTTAGAAGCCTATTTGAAACACCTATTCACTTATTCACTGGACAAGATACTGATGAAGTCTCTACCACATCTAAGCACATATGAAGAACAGGTGGTCTGTGCCACCCAGCAGCTACGGGAAACAGACACGACCACGGGCCTAGGACGTGCCTGGTGCCCGGCGGGGCCCAGAGCCTGAGCTGGATTTCCATAAGGCTCCAGAGGCAGCCTCATCCCTGAGCGAGGGCTTAGAGGAGAAGGTGCAGGTGTAGGCACCTGGGGGGAATGCAAGGGACAAGGCAGTAGGTGATGCGGAAGGAGAAGCAGGGAGGGCACTGCATGTGGTGCTAAGGACTCTTGTCCCATCCCAGGAGGTCTGCAGTCCACTTGCATCCAGGGGGACAGCTGGTGGAGGAGGCCGAGAGAGTAAGACTGATGAGCAATGATGGGGGCCTGAATTAAAGCCAGGGTCATTGTACTGGGGGCCAGGGACTCAAGATACGGCAAAAAAAGAGACTTTCAATAAATTATTCCCAAAGTAACCTCTACCTGGTAGGTGGCTCTCCCAGGCTCTGCATTTGATCGATGAGTGAAGGGGCCCGCGGCCCCTGCAGGCTCTGCTGAGCACCATCTTTCAAAAGCTACAAGTGCTCTACCCCAAATACAATTATGATACCATTCAAAAATGAAGATTGTTTTGGCTCTGTTCCCTGAAACTCTGAGGCTTGTCCTTTTACAGGTTTTACTTTTCATTAAAAGAATGCATATTCACTGAGGAAACACTCGGATCTAGACACAGTGCAAAGAAGAAACTGAACGTTACTTGTTAATCCCACTTTCACACCCAGAGACAGTCATTGTTAATACCGGATTTTAACAAGATATGTGTGTGTGTGAAATGCCTATTCTTAGAAAAAATGGGTTGGTTCAATTTGTATATACTGTTTTGCAAATTGCTTTTTCCAGTTAACATTATACAGAGAAGAGTTCATTTTTACCCAAGCATGTGGCAAAGCCATTTGCAGGTTTTTGAAAATGTTTCCACTAGGGAAGCTCTGGACACGTTCCCTGCACAGAAGTGATGAAGATATTAGCCCTGGTGACATAGTGCTCTGCCACCCAACCTAGAAGATGCCGTTCAGCTAGGGAAGTCATCAGAAATGCGTGCACAGACAGAATGAGTCGATTCTGACGAATGTTTCTGCGTCTCCCGAAAGAAAAAAAACACCACACATTTCTCCTTAGACAGCTTGGCATGCACTGCGGTGACGTGATTTTGCTGGAAGCGTGAAGTCGTTAGTGCAGGCATATTTCTGTGAGCAGAAAACAGCTGCTACGGGAATTAGTATCCAGAAATGAAGTTATTTCTCCCCATCATCCTGCTGAATTGCTCTGCTTCACAAACAAGAAGTGAACATCATTAATTACTTGGGAAATAAGCCTGACCCAGCCAGGCTGAGCCTGCTGTGTAGATAGAGGTAAAAATAAAATAATAAAGCTCTCTGCACTTCCTAGGCTAATGCTTGCTAACACTGCTGTTCAGATTCTTACAGGCATTTCAATTTTTTGTTCAATAAATATTTATTTGGACACCTACCATGCCCTAGAGGGGCACATACGTTTGGCACACAATCAACAACCACAATAACCCCCTGACAAGAAGTTAGGTACACAGTGAACACCTAGCACTGCAGAAAGAGCTTATCTCCAAAATTTTAGTACATTAAAACTTTTGGCTTCTGGAAAGCATTTTGGTTTCTTTGGGGCAAGACAGATGTTTTCGTTTATTGAGCAACTAAACTACTCGATACTGTATATAAATTTTATTATTTCACTCTTGCAATACCCCTATGGGCTAGGTACAGTGACTGTACCCATTTTACAGATGAGAAAACCAAGGGTCAGGAAGGCGAAAATAAACTGACCAATGTTTTACACAAAGTAAAAAGCAAAGCTGGGATTCGAACAAATTTCTTCCCAGAGCTCTCCACATTTATCATGCTGTTTCCCTGTCCAGACAGACCCTCGGGACATTTGCAGAGTCAGTGAAAACATCTTTCTTCTGTTTCCCTTTCTGGTTCTTCCTACCCTGGAATGGCCAGTTCCCTCCTTTCCCTTCCAGATCACTTAATACACCTGCTGAGAAGTCTCACTTATTCTCCACCTGTTCCACATTCCAAAATTACTATCTTGTGGCCACAATTAAAGCTCCCCCATCCGTTTAGTGAGCCTTCAGACAGCTCAGGGGAGAAGGAACTGATCACCCAACTGAAGCAATTCATCCTAGAGTACGACGATTAGGAATTCCCTTAAACCTCCCAACCATTTAAACCATAGGACCGATTTCTAGTTGGCAGAACATGTGTGCATGTGCAAGAAAGATCTATTTGCAAGTGGAGATTTTCTTGAAAATTTCTTATTGCAGTAATGAACTTGTCACGACTTCTGAGACTATGTTCCACTCTAGAATCAACGTTAAACAATGCTGTAATGTAAACAGGAAAAAAAAAAAGAGGTTATCGGGGCTCCTGAGTAAGAAGTGGGACTGATGTTACCTCATCCGACCAATGTGCCAGATATCCATCATTGAGTCATTTCCACAAACATTTACTGAGTGCCTACTATTTGCCAGTATATAACGTTTGGGCCAGCATAGAACTTTTAAACTCACATTTCCTATTTAACTGTAGTAACCACTTTAATCCTTCAATTTCACCCTCCCTTCTTCATCTAAGAATCAAGTCCCTTGATTGATCTAAGAATCAAGTCCAGAGTTTCCGAAAATCTCTGCTCAACAAGAAAGCAGGAGAGATGTATTTGGCAGTTCCTCAAACCCCAGGCAGCATGAGCACCCTTGTGACACCCTTGTGATTCTGGAGTATTAGCCAAAAGGCGATGGAGGGTGCAATTCTTGGTCTTTAAAGCCAGAACGAGACACTGCCATAAATACCCGGCTTTCACGGGGCCACACCGAGGCTCCTGCTTGTTTGTCTGGAGCGATACAATATTCGGTTAATTTACAAAAGCAATTTACTACTCATACTCTAAGGTACACGGTAGAGTGGAGAGAAAAACATAATTCAGGAGGCAATCAGACCCGGGTCTGAGTCTAGGTCCAGTCGCCCATCCTGGAGCCATGAGCTCTCCTGAGTCCCAATTCTTCTTGTCATAGACAAGGGAGACAACGCCTTCTCCGCTGTGATGATGAACCAAGGCAATGTCTGAACAAGTGTTGGTGTTCCCCCTTCAAGTGGGAGGTGGCACGGGCTCTAGAATTCAACTTCTTTGGTTCAAATCTGGCGCAAGCACCTGCTGGTTGTGTGACTTTGACTTTTCCCCCTTAAAATGGAGGTAACGGCAACTACCTTGTGAGGCTGCTATGAAACTTAAGTGGGAAAACATGAAACTAGCATGGGGTGTGTGCTTAATGCATGGTAGTTACTATTTTTATAGCTATTATTTCCCAAATATCTCCTCTAATGGCGTCCACATAGCTGACACCTAAGATTCTATACTGTCATCAACATCCCTCTAGATTAAGGCGGTATTCCTTGTTAAAAATGCAACCACCTGGGCTTCCCTGGTGGCGCAGTGGTTGAGAATCTGCCTGCCAGTGCAGGGGACGCGGGTTCGAGCCCTGGTCTGGGAAGATCCCACATGCCGTGGAGCAACTGGGCCCGCGAGCCACAATTGCTGAGCCTGCGCGTCTGGAGCCTGTGCCCCGCAACAAGAGAGGCCGCGATAGTGAGAGGCCCGCGCATCGCGATGAAGAGTGGCCCCCGCTTGCCTCAACTAGAGAAAGCCCTCGCACAGAAACGAAGACCCAACACAGCCAAAAATAAATTAAAAAAAAAAAAAATGCAACCACCTCTGGGAGAGTTACCCATTAATGTCACCCGGGTTCAAAGAGAACACCAGATCCTGTCTGACAGGAGGGTTACAGAGGGTGAACTGAGGCTGTGTGCCGTGGGCAGGGTGGAGGAAGGGGAAGCAGAGTGCCCTGGCTTCTGTATGAAGACAAAGAACATGCAAACGAAGTGAGGCGACTCCAGACAGACAGAGAGGAACCGGAAGAGGGGGTTAAAGGGCCCAGAAATGCTGGGGACTCAGGAAATTGAGAGGAGCTTAGAGAGAAGCTTAGACCAGCCCACTGCTCTGATTTTACTGCTTCATCTGTTAAAAGGACCCTCAACTAGAATAAAAAGGGAGGTAGGGAGACTCAGACTTCAAACCGGCCAAGTTCTGAATGAGGTCCACGCCAGTTCACAAACCTTACAGAAGTCCTTGAAACTGGCTGCAGGCTTCCACCTTACTACCCGCCCCTCTTGTCTGTCCTTTTAAATTACACCACTGGCAAACAATGGGGGAGGGGCTCAGTGATTCTCCATCTGGCTGAGCATCAGAATTACCTGGGAAGCAATCCTTGGGCTTCAGCACCAGACCAACTAAATCAGAACCTTTGGGAGTGAAGCCAGATGATTCTAACGTACAGTCAGGACTGCAAATCACTGAATTCACTTAGCCAATTGCAGCCTCTCCCAATCACTTGTAATGATTCACTCAGATGGAAGTGATAAGGGTTTGTATCAGGAATATACTCTGTATTGATGCTGCTAATACATAATCTTGGGATTCAAACAGTGAAAAGGAGAAGCTCCTTCTCCAGGTTCAAATCGAGTAAAAATCGCTGTTGAATATATTGTTTAGAAGAATAAACAACCTGTAAAGCATAACCAGTTAGATTTCTAAACTTATATTTTATGGAACTTGAGTTTGGGAAGCCCTCTAATAAACGTCCATGTCTTCAGGTCTGTTATTTGCAATATGGCAGACGCCTACAAAGATATTCCATAGGGACCCCCTGAGTTTTGGAAATAGTGCTGCTTGTTTGTATGTCCAAATGACATTATCTGCGTGGAAAAACTGTGTTTCTTTTGCTGGTGACTGGGACTATTTAGAAGATTCAACACCAGTGCCTTAGGACCTGAGGCTGCATTCTGAACTTGATTTATGAAAGTCAACTCTGGTCTTCTGTTTAAAAAAGAAGTGGGGGAGGAGAGGGAGTTCCGTGTCACCAGGGCAGTGGGGTAAGGAGCTGGCTGATGAGGTGAAGGAAAATGACACCACCTGAAGCCGATGGAAGGGACATAGAAGAGAGAATTATTATTCAAATGGAGGAGGGAGAAATTCAAATAGGAATTAAAAACACTGGTTCACGATGCTCTACAAAACTTTTTATGGTTCTTGCTTAATTGGAATTTTTGTTATACCAACTATGAAGTATTTTTTAAGTTCATCCTTGAATTCTCTCTTTTTTTTTGCATCTAGATAGCAATAGCTTTTAAAGAGTGTTTAATTAAACCTCCAAATGACTCTTGAAAGAGAGTAAGGGAAGTGATACCATTCTACCCCTATTGGCTTCTCTTGGGTTCTCCGAACATGCGTTCTGTCCTCAGGACTCTGGACTGTCCTCTTTGCTCTGCTGGGACTCCTCACCAGGATCACTGCCATCTGCAGAGACGCCTTCCCTGCCCACACCAGTGGGGCTGCCCCTCTTATTTTCTATCCCAGCTGCTCACTTCTTTTACAGCACTTAGCCTTTGTTTACCCCAAGCTCCAAGAGGCCAGGGGCCACTAATTCACCACTGCTTCCGTAGTACCTGGCCTCGTGCCTGCTTAGAAAGGAATAAGACATCTTAATAAGCAAATTATACCCATTTTACATTGGAGAAAACTGAGGCTCCAAAGGCTTAAGTAACTT
The DNA here is from genome assembly GCF_949987535.1 of Balaenoptera acutorostrata. Taxonomy (NCBI): domain Eukaryota; kingdom Metazoa; phylum Chordata; class Mammalia; order Artiodactyla; family Balaenopteridae; genus Balaenoptera; species Balaenoptera acutorostrata. The sequence continues at coordinate 10,769,049 of NC_080080.1, read as the reverse complement.
ATCCAAGGTCCTACAGCTTGTTCAGGAGTTTAAGCCCAGGTCTAATTAGCTCCAAAGTTTGTTCTTTTACAATTCACAGTGCTGCTTCTAATCACTGGGGGAAAGGAAAATAGTCTCTTCTTGTAGTGACAATGGGAATAAAGACGTGCAATTGGGCAGAGTCCAGAATAGCCTCAGAAAGCAATAGAGGCCAATCACAGAAATCAGGTTATTAAACACACTTCGAGGCAGGGAGCAGCCCATTGTGAACGGGCTTTCAGCGCATCTGTTAAAGCCCTCACAGCTGAATGTTATCTTCAGGGCTCTGGATAGCACAGAGAATAGTCCTTGGAAAATGTCTGTGGGTCTAAAGAGCCCAAGGACAGGGAGAGAGACATCAGATTCTTGCTTTAGTGCAATGCCCTGGAGATGTCAGGAGTGCTGTTCACCTCTAATAGGAAGAAATGAAATTCCTTTGAGAGGACAGGTGCCCCAAACCGGCTTCATTAAGTACCTCGAGGGGTAAGGAAATAGCAATACAAAGGAATTCCAATAAATCAAATTAAAATTGAGATGTTAACGCATTAGGGAAGAAGATAATAGTAAAAGCAATAATAATAGCTGACAATTATTTAGTGCTACTTCCGCCCCGCATTGTGTTCTAATTCCTTATAATCAATGAACTCGTTTAATCTTTACACACACCTATGAATCCGGCAGTATTGTGAGGGACTCAGTGTCATTTGGACTCCAATCATAGCAGTCTGGCCCCATGGTGCTGCATGCTGTCACCCCAACTCAGCTCACCCAGATGATGAGAGTAATTATTAAGTTTACCAGACACTTAGTGGGGTCCAGGCTCTACAAAGCTTTAAATGCATCATCTCATTTAATTCTCACAACACTGAAAGACAGGTATTGTTATTATCTTATTTAACAAATGAGGAGTAAAATTAAGTATCTTAAAAGCCACACACAATAAGTAGCTCAAGAGGCATTTAATTCCAGGTTGACTCAGGGCTACGCTCTTAATCTCATCCTTCTAAAACGTCCAGCCCACCAAGAATCATCTGAAGAGGCTCCACCTGGTCCGATTCAGTTGGATTCTCAAACTTTCAGAGTAAAAATCAAACCTTAGTGGACTTCTGTGTGATGCTGAAAGTATTTTTAGTGTTGAGAAACTAGTGGCTATGAATTTAATGACTGTTACAGTGTTAATCATAAGAGCATCTGCAGGCATTTAAAGAATGTATGACTTTAAAAAATCAGTCTTCAGATTCAAAGATAAGTTCACGGACCCCCTGTAATATCTTCATGACCCCGGCTCCTCTGCTTCCCGCTCCTGGAAACCCTTAGAGTAGCCGTCTTTACCCTGAGACCCTATGATTGATTCAACAACAAGGTAAGGAGTTTCATTCCAAAGAACTATTCTTCACAAACCTTTCAAAGACCTAACAACAAGCTGGCATCGGAGGAAAGGCCTATCATGTAGTAGAAAGAGAATTGGCTTTGGGGTTTGAAAACTGGTTCAGCTATTTACAGACTATGTGACCCTGGGCATGGGATTTAATCTCTCTGAGCCTTACTTTCTTCATCTATGAAATGCAACTTCATTCAAAAAGTATTCATTGAGCACTAACTACATGTCAGGCAGTGTGTTAGGCACTGGGAATTCAAAGGTGAGTAAGACATAATTTCCACCTCCTAAGACCTTCCAGACTAGTGAAAAATGAAGACCGTGAACCACCCCTGCAGGTGAAGGCAGAAGACTGAGTGCAGGGCACGCTCTAAATGCTCAATAAATGGCAGTCATCTTTCTTCTGCCAGCCCATATTTGAACCGTATGTGACACTGGGGTCAATAAATTCAGGAAGGGTTTTTGAGAAGCAAAGCTAATTATACTCTTGAAATTAATTTTTCAGGATTATTATAATAAGGTAATATTTCACCTATAATTCATATACTTTCTTTGATAATTTGTTTTATTATATACTATAATGCTTATAGTAAAAAAAAAAGTACAAGCAAATAATACAAGGGTACAGAAATTTATTTGTAATAGTTTAGTGGTTTGATACAAACACTTTTATCCTGAAGCTTTGAGGCTGACTAAAATGTTTGCCATAGACTTGTTAGAATTAGCATTTTTGAAATGAAAACATCATATGCTGCGCTGAGCAGATACTAGATACTATCAATATTATTGTTACAGCAGATTCAGGGATTCTCACTGAATTTGATTCCCAAAGTGCTGGATTACTTTAAACAGTAAATTAAAAAAAAAATTATGTCTTTGAACAGGTACATGAAGCAATGAATTTGTAGATGAAATCTTCTAGGGATGGGAGCAAATCTTGCAGGTGTACACAAAGTGGATTTCTTTCTAGAACAGTAAGTTGAGGAGATGAATGGCCCCTGGAGTAGGTCTCGCATATGTGGTTAAGCCAACAGACCACAGCTTATTAATCTAAATGCATACCCAACCCTTTCCTGAGTCAACCTGATAAGAACAACCTGCAAAAGTGACTGGGGTCCTTCAAGAAGGAGGAATTCCCCTGTGTTAAATAAGGGGTCCCAAACAAAGGCCCTATATTTTTCTGACAAAAAAGTTCGTTTATCCACTTTTCCAGTGATCACTGAATTCCCTATGTTTTCCCAGGAAACTGCTGGCCTTGACTTTCAACCTGATTCTAAGTGATCAGTGGTGTTTGCAAAGTCTGGAAAAGCCAGCTAAAGCTGGCTACAGAGATCTTTCTGTGGGAGCAGGTTATGTGATTACAAAGTGATATAACTGGCAGCAAAAAAGTGTGGCCTAAAGCCAATGAAAAGTGGGGAACAGGTTAACACAGACCAGTGGGAGGCAGTCAGAAGTTAGGTGGAGAATCCCATTTTCCTCTGGGCTGCTCCGGGGGCAGGAGAGGTAGACCCACAATTTCCAACATTTATAGCAGGAGAGGGTAACTGTCAATAGGTTTCAGTACCGCCAGCAACATCTGAGGAGGTAACACTAATAGCAACAACTACTAGGAACTGTGGCCCCCACAGAGCATGGTATCTCATTTAATCCTTACTTGCACCTTTAGGAGTTAAATATTTTTCTCAAGGTCACACGGTCAATGGCGAAGCTGCGATTCAGACTCAAATCTGACAGATGCCACAGTCCATTCTCTTAGCCACTAAACAATGCAACTGATGTGATGTCTGCTGTTGATTAGAGCCTTAAGAAAGCATAGAAACAGCTGACTTGGCCACAATGACGTGTTTGGCAGGAAAGAAAAAGGGAGGGTGGAAGGGAACGTATGTTTTTATTTTCAGCATATTACCCAAGGCCACGTAAACTACACGTGAGCAGTGCCGCTGACTCACTTGATCTTTGTGATCTCCCACAGCAGGTTCTTAAGAGAAGCAAATCGATGGAATAGGATAAGGCCATTGAGTAACTTGTCAGAATGCTTACTGAGGACTGTCATAGCCAGACGAATCCAAGGTGAGAAGAAGGTGAAGACAGGGCACACACAACAAATTTTTAACTAAAACCTCTGGATCCACACAAAGTCAAATGGTTGGAAATGTTCACTTTAGTACATTTAACCTGAAGAATACTTCCCAGGAGTGGAGAAGTCCTAACATTTCCCCTGGGGCCTTTCTGGTTTTTATGTCTGCTCATGCACAAGATTTAGACCCAACTCAGGGTCACACTGCTTACACCTAACTCAGCTAATAAGATCAGACACTATAAGACATGAGTTGGGCTCAGGAAAGTGACTTGAAGGCCAGGCACAATCACATTCAGGCAACTGAGGACCACATGTTCCATCTATACCTTACAGAGCAGCAGCTGAAATGTCTCTTGGGACTCCAGTGACTTGAAGAACACTGTTCTGACTGCTGCAGGCCTAAGACCACCCTGGATGCCTTTGGGACTCGCCCTGAGGTAGGTCCACCTTGCAGTTGCCCAAGAGTATAGAATACCTGACCCAAGACAGGCCACACTGAGGTTCTGATCACAAAACTGCAGGGCTACCTGTACTGTACTGTCCTTATAATAAATGAATCACCATTCAGGGGTCACGTCCTGTTTCGGGCCATCAGAGAATCCCAGCTGGCTCATACAGGCACATGCCTCTCGCAAACACTGACTCTTAGGCACCCCCGGTTCAGGGCTGTGTCCTGGGACCCCACGCTGGGGAGGAACTGGGGTTGCAGGTGAGGGGGAGTTAACGTCCGGGTGTGTGCGAGTGTTTACGGGCAGAGTCCCAGCCTGCACCAGATTCCCAGCCGCGCCATTTGTTGGCTGGGTAACCTTGGGAGCTGAACTTCTCTGAGCCCCGGCTCCCTCATCTGTAAGATGGAGATAACAACCTCACCTCTAACTCAGGGTTGTTGAGGATTAAATGTCAGCACGCATTAATCAAGGCACTGGTGGATGCCTGGCACATGGTAAGCATTCCAAAAACATTAGCCACCAGGACGATGATGATGAGATGGGATGATAGCAGTGCTTTTGAAAAGTCAAAGTTAGATGGTGGCAATCTGCACTGTCACACAGGGCTAGGATGCAGACGGTTTCATCATCTATGGAATAGGAGTAACAGAAGCTAATGATAATGTAAGACGGGCTGTGGTCATGTGCTCAGAACGAGGAGTGCCCAGCCCAGGGTGTACACTCAGGAAGTGTTATCGGTTCCCTTAAGCGGTTCTGATCTTGGATCATGTGATCAGAAACCTTTATGACACAGCCCCACAAGTATTTTAATCACCAAAATAATGAGTAGGGTCAGTCCTTCCTTAGCCAACAAACCATTAAGCCCTCACAGAGGCTTTAAGAGTGAAATCCTAGTATTTGCCAGTTGTGGGACTTGGGCAAGATACTTAAACCCTCTTAATAACAGATTTATCTGGTAGCCTGGGGCAACAATTACATACAGTAATCTGTATAAAGCATTTTCTATAACTGGGCTCATAGTAAGTACTTACTTAACATCAACTAATGTTATTACTGTCAGAAGTTCTTCATAGGACTTCTGTTTCCCAAGGTTAACTGTGTATGGAATTAAACATGAGCAGGTCAAAGTTATCTCATTTTCCACTTGTGTATCTTTGATGCCTAGTCTAGCATGTGGCAGAGTGGAAGCTTATTAAAACATTGCTGAATAAATGACTAACTGTTAGACAGCCTCAGTGATAATTACTAACTGATCTAAGTCTGCCAGCAGGATTTCTGGTATCAGATGGGTGGCTTGTCCCAACTGGCATGATAGTTAAAAATCTCAGCTGGGCTGTCTGAGGGAAGCTGAAGACCTCTGAGGAATCAGCCCAAGGTTTCTGCAGGAGGCAAAGGACAGAGATGACATAACTAACTGCTCAAGTTCCATAAAGGCCAATAATTTTTAAGATGCATGTATAGCCAACTACCTGGAAGGGTTTGGCTACAGGTGTGTACCGACCACATTCTGTGTCAAGGTCTGTTAAGGGGCTGAAGGAAGACGAACAGGACCTGATTAAGTGCCCTGGGGAGAGTGCAGCCTGGAAGGGGCGTAAGGACCAATGCTAGACAGACCCAAGCCTGAGTTTCCAACTCTGCCAGTTACCAGCCAAGTCATGGTGCTTCTTTGTGCCTTATTTTCTTCATCTGTGAAATGAAGATTATAATACCATGTGGGCTGTGGGGAGGACTAAATGAAATAAACTTTATGAAGTATCTGGCACGAGGAAGTGCTTAATAAGTGCCACTTCCTTTCCTCCTCCACAGAGGTAAATCTAAACCAGTGTAGTAAATGCTCATCCCTTGTTTCTACTATCCTGCTAGCAGTTAACTGCTTACAGAACTGAAGAGTATCGCTCGGCACGGGATACTGAACTCTCACTACAAGCCTCTCCAAGCTGGGATCACCGGGTTAAACTGCATGCACCTCTGTCAAGACTCTTGCTACACTTGGCCGTTTCCATTCCTACTTGTCACGTCTTCCATGATAATCTTTGCATCTTTAAGATTAAAAAATTTTTCTTTGCTATTTTCAAAAGGGAAAAATAGTAATTCCTTGTTTTACTGTGCATGTCTTTGACTACCACCAAGACTGAACCTTTTTGACAAGTATAGGGATTTTGTCGATACTGGAACTTTTAGTTGGAAATGGGTGATACGAAACATAAAAATAAAAATTCTGATAGACTGTAAGTATAACTACATACTATATAGGTATACAACAATCTGAAGGGAAACAGAATGTAAATGTTAGTAACTTGGCTTTATTATTTTCCACTTTCTATTAGATTGCTTTTATTCCTAAAATAAGGGGAGTCATAACTGAGGCAATTTTAGTATTCCACTGTTTTATTTATATATGTTTTAATCCTTTAGCATATTGAGGGACTTTTTGAGTAATTTAAATAAATAGTAACAATAAAAAAAAGACTGAACACTGTAACACGTATTTCATTCCCTACATTACTTTCTCATGTATAGAACACCCTCTGCCATCTTTATAATTCAGAAAACTTTAGGTTTTTCATAACAACCAGTAAGACTTCCCCAAAGATGAGGTTATAAAGTAGAAGAATACCTGATTCAGTTTGAGGGAGCAGAAGACAAGAAGTTCTGGTGCAGCAAGAGATGAAGCAGGACACCACAGGACAAGAAAGGACCAATTTCTTTGGTAAAGGAATATCCTAAACCCCCGACCTAATCCATACATTAAAGGCACCCGGGGAAATTTTCACGGCTGGTTACAGCAGGTGTTTGCTTTCCAGTCCATGTGGCCAGAAGGCATCACAGACACAGCTTGGTAAATTACCAGACACACTTACTGTGGCATGGGAGATGGTCAGAATCCCATTCTTGACGGAGCACTTCCTTCTCTGCCACACCTTCCGGATCCTAAGGAGGGAGTCAAACACAAGCTGATACAGTACCTGGTTCACGTAACTATCATAACATAGTTATGATGCATAACAGTCATTACCAAAAAACCCCAACCCCAAACCAAAAACCACACAAACCAGAAAATTCTGGTTGCCTTTTATTATCCCAGGTGGAGGGTAATTCAGACTAGTAGGCATGCACAAGCATGCTCATTGTAGCACCGTGTTTGATAGTGAAAATGGGAAACAACAGAAACAACAGAAATCTAATAGGAGGAATGAATAAATGATTATAGTTACATTCATACTACAGAGTATTATTATGTAGGAGTTTAAAAGAAGAAAACAACTACATATGTGCAGACCTACATAAACAGATTTCTAAAGCACACTGTTGATTGAAAAAGCAAGCTGCTTTAAGATAATTCTGGTATCATCTAGTTATGTTAAAATTTCAGGCCTATAAAACAGCACTAAGTTTTCTACAGGCATATACATATATGTATAAACATATTTCCTTCGTTATCACCTGTCTCCCCGTTGAGAATGTAAGCTCTATAATGATAAGGACTTTCAGTGTTATATTTCAATGTTATAGTCCCAGTGTCTACAACAGTGCCTGGCATGTAGGACTCCCAGAAGATATCTGTTGAATGCATGGGAAGAATGATGAGCAAAACTGACAGTGATCCCAGAAATGTGTAGGAGAAATAGGTGCAATTTTAACAAACAAATTAAAACAAAACGAAAATCTACGTGTCTTAGATAAAGCCAAGGAGCACACATTCACAAACAATCAGAAAACAAGAAACTTTCTTTTAAAGGATGATAATTAGTAAAGCAAATAATCAAGATTCTACTTACTTACTGTGAAACAGAATCATTTGTTCAAGCAACAGAAAGACAGCAAGTGTGGAAGGACCAGGGGAGAAAATGGCACAAATGAGGCTGGAGAGAGAGGTGGGGAATGGCTTTGGCAACAGCCCAATGTGCTGTGTGGAGATGAACCGGAGAAGGGACGAGTGAGTGACAGAGAGACCAGTTAGGAGGCCACCAAAATAGTCCAGGAGAGGTGATGGTGCTCATCTGAGAGCAGGGCAGCAGAGGCGGCAAGTCATGTATAACTTCTCGTTATTGGGTTGGCCAAAAGGTTCGTTCCGTTTTTCCCATAAGATGGTTCTAGTAGCATAAGATGGCTCTAGTAGCACTTAGTTGTCTTTAACTTCATTGGAAACAATTTTGTTAGATTGCACGTGACAGCTGTCATATCAGCATGCATTTAAAAAAAGACTTATCAAAATTGGTGAATTTTTGTGTAGCCATTTTTTTTTAAAAAATAAATTTATTTATTTATTTATTTTTGGCTGTGTTGGGTCTTCGTTTCTGTGCGAGGGCTTTCGCTAGTTGCGGTAAGTGGGGGCCACTCTTCATCGCGGTGCGCGGGCCTCTCACTATCGCGGCCTCTCTTGTTGCGGAGCACAGGCTCCAGACGCGCAGGCTCAGTAGTTGTGGCTCACGGGCTTAGTTGCTCCGCGGCACGTGGGATCTTCCCAGACCAGGGCTCGAACCCGTGTCCCCTGCATTGGCAGGCAGATTCTCAACCACTGCGCTACCAGGGAAGCCCTGTGTAGCCATTTTAATATTGAAGATGGAAGAAACAAAGCAACATTTTCGGCATATTATGCTTTATTATTTCAAGAAAGGTAAAAATGCAACTGAAACGCAAAAAAAAGATTTGTGCAGTGTATGGAGAAGGTGCTGTGACTGATCAAACCTGTCAAAAGTGGTCTGCGAAGTTTCGTGCTGCAGATTTCTCGATGGACGATGCTCCACGGTCGGGTGGACCAGTTGAAGTTGACAGCGATCACATTGAGACGTTAATTGGGAACAATCAACATTATACCGCACGGGAGATAGCCGACATACTCAAAATATCCGTATCAAGCCTTGAAAATCATTTGCACCAGCCTGGTTATGTGAATCACTTTGATGCTTGGGTTCCACATAAGATAAGTGAAAAAAAGCTTCTTAACCGTATTTCTACATGTGATTCTCTACTTAAATGTAATGAAAACATTCCGTTTTTAAAATAAATTGTGATGGACAATGAAAAGTGGATACTGTCCAATCACATGGAATGGAAGAAACCGTGGGGCAAGCAAAATAAACCGCCAACAACCACACCAAAGGCCAGTCTTCATCCAAAGAAGGTTACGTTGTGTATATGGTGGGATTGGAAGGGAGTCCTCTGTTATGAGCTTCTTCCGGAAAACCAAACGATTAATTCCAACAACTACTGTTCCCAATCAGACCGACTGAAAGCAGCACTTGATGAAAAGTGTTTGGAATTAGTCAACAGAAAACGCATAACCTTCCATCAGGATAACGCAAGACTGCATGTTTCTTTGATGACCAGGCAAAAACTGTTACAGCTCGGCTGGGAAGTTCTGATTCATCCTCTGTATTCACCAGACATTGCACCTTCAGATTTCAATTTATTTAGGTCTTTACAAAATTCTCTTAATGGAAAAAACTTCAATCCCTGGAAGACTGTAAAAGGCATCTGGAACAGCTCTTTGCTCAAAAAGATAAAAAGTTTTGGGAAGATGGAATTATAAAGTTGCCTGTAAAATGGCAGAAGGTAGTGGAACAAAAGGGTGAATACGTTGTTTAATAAAGTTCTTGGTGAAAATGAAAAATGTGTCTTTTATTTTTACTTACAAACCAAAGGCACTTTTTGGCCCACCCAATAGAAACGGAAGAGCTTGTCGTTAGGCTGGCAGTGATGCAAGAGGAAAGAGCAGAGTCAAGGTTGACTCTCAAGGTTGGGGTCTGCGCAGCCGGGGGGCATCTGGCAGAGCAAACCAGAGAGGTGGGCGAGCATGCAGTCAGCGAGCCGTGTGCTCAAGTTCGACTCAGTGCCTGCCTTCTTCAAATTGCACGTTACAAGTCACAGGTGCCATTTAGGGACCACAGAACAATTACTGCTGCTTCTGAAGACAGCAGGTTAAATCTCAGACTTACTGAGGAAAGCAGTGTGCTAAAGGTCTGAAGCTGGTGCACTGGAAACCTTGTAAGTACGTTTCCCTATCTGAGAGGCTGGGACAGGTTCCTAGGTTACTAACACCCGTAAGTATGCTAAGCACACACAGGACCCCAGGCTGGCTGTATACGTACCCATCACTTTTCTTCAGTAGGTACCCCTTCTTCTCACTGCCATACTCCTTGTTGCCCTGGAGCTGGTGCATGCTGTACCCTCCTTGCCGGCTCTGGGAATCCTAGAAAGGAGAAACCACAGATTAGACAAATGCTGAAGACAGTTCTCAAATCCTTGACTCTATTCTGCCATGGAGCCTTTGCCTGTTGGTCTGGAGCTAAGAGAATTGTGAACTTCTGAGAGCTGTCGGGTCCTTGTTCTTATTCTAGAGGCGGAAACCGGGCAGGTAAGCAACCGCCAGAGTCACAAGCAAGTTCGAGGCAGAGCTGAGGCCTGGGGTAGAGATCTATTTCTAGTTCAGAAGCCAGCTCGACTTCAAACGAACAGTGCAGCGACAGACTGGTCTATGACTCAAACCAGTTTACACTGGCAGCAGAGGTGAGCACAGGAAGGGGTGGAGGAACCGAAGTGGGCCACAAGACAAGCTCATGCATCCCGAGAGATCTTCTTTCAGGTACCCCTCCTCTGCCTCCCATGTTCTGCTTAAATACCCCCAAAGAAAAGTACACCTCCTCTGCGAGGAACTAAGAATTGCTATAAAATTCTTGTTTTGTAACTTACTAGTGCTCTGCAAAAATATACCTGTAACCATGCTTTTAATTTAAAAAGATGACTCTAAGGCAGGGAAAAGTGTATGGCGTGGTGACAGGGTGACAAGGGCTGACAGAACAACACAGACGCAAACAAGCTTGATTTAACATCCACGGATGCTCCCCTCGTTTCTAAAGACTGTATGACCGGACGCAGCCATTACACTGTGGAAATGCAAGAAATGAACTAACAATGCCGAACTGCAGAACGAGAACACGGGGCTTTAGACACAGAGGTATGACAATACATTCTCACAAAAAGCATTGACTTACTCTCCTAGACTTCGATCAGGAAGGGCAAAAGCAAGAGAAAAAAAGGCAGAACAGTTGAAAATACAGTTAATTTCATTGACAGTCTTATTGTCTATAATTTAAGCACTTTTTGTAACACACAGAGAAAACATCATTGTAAAGATAATCAATATCAGATTTCTCTCTCTCACACACACACCCTTTAGAGTCATGATAAACTTTGGGTGATGGGACAATAAAATATCTTTATCAAGTTTCATTTCAGGTCATTTGAGGACAGAAAAAAGAGCTGAATGGAAGAGCATGAGGTACACATTTCACCAAGATTGAAGGGTTGACAAACCTCAGTGTGTGTGTGTAAAGGGAATCAACACCTCAGTGAAACCCACTTCATTACTTAGAAAATATAAAAAGAGCATCAAATTGTAAGAAGATCCTTTGTTTTCCAAGTGAAGAGAATTTCATAAAAATATCCAGTTCGTAAGCTGCAACTCGATGGTGAAGAGACAGAAAGCTGAAGCAGCCATTATTTACTGACGGCTTGTGCACGGCCTGCCTTCCAGGCCAGGATGGCCTCTTTCTGGCATTCAGGATCCTCTGGACCAAATAGCGTGTCCTCGGTGAATGCATATTAATGTTAATAATAGCTGCAGGAAAATCTGCAGGACAGCGCACCTCTGTAGGGCTATTCTACACGTGATGAGCTCACTGTTCAAAAGCACGCCCCGAACACTCCCTAAAAACCAGGCGTGGTGAACATGCTGATGACACTGGGACGCAGCCCATCTCAGAGATGGACGCTCCCCCTCGGAACCCACACCGTCCTGCTCTCTCGTGTAGATGCGGCTGAGAGCTGAGCGTACGCTGTACCAGGCAAGCTGACTCCGACGAAAGAGGTTACAAACTCGATTCATTTTTCTTAATCTGAGTAATTTCTTTGTCTTTAACTGGCCAGATTCCCTCCAGCTGAAACATCTCATTGGACAAGTTTAATCACCTGGGGAGAAGTGGGGCGTAGGAATCTTGAAAAATTCCCCTCCGTGTTTACTTTTAACCAGGGTCCACAGCCTTGAACTCAGAGTAATTTGGCCCACTCTGCCCTCCCTGACAGGTTCTTTCTGGATGGAACTGTGACCGAGGACCTGTACCACACACCAAGTAGGCAGGGACAGCCTGCTTCTACCAGTGCCTCTAGTGACAGCCCCCAATACAATAGTGACACATGGGGTTTTTTCAAGGAGGCAGCAATGTGGCCATAATACTAATTAAGAACAATCAGGATAGAAAACTAGATCAGGTGGTAGAGGCCTGAGCCATGGGACAAAATAAGAGGCCAGGATAAATGAAATCCACAGAGCTCCTGCTTTAACCCAATGAAATCACATGAAAATCACTTAACTATCAACCTGGAGTTGGGAATCTTTGCCATAGCTATAACTCTCCAGATCATTAAAGGCAAAATCTAAAATCTCCTTGATATCAATTCTCATTAAGATAACTCTCTTCCCTGGAATGCTTTTCTTTGAACTAAACTTCCCTTTATCTGCCCACATAATTCCTAGTCTGTCTGAACGCTTTACAACTATGCATCTCTCACCGTAACTGGTTTGATAACTTTTAAAATAAAAGCCTAAGTTTTGGGGTTTTTTTTTTTAGTTTTTTTAAAAATTAATTTTTACTGGAATATAGTCAATTTACAATGTTGAAAGCCTAAGTTAAAAAAATAAAAGTACTTACCTTTTTTAAAAAGTAAGAACATTCCCCTTTAGTGTTGAATTTGGAACAGACTGCCTTTAGAGCAGTTTTTTAAATTGTAACCAGGAAAAAGAAAAAAACAACTTAAAAAAGTAAGGATTCAGATGCTGACAGCTTATGAAAACTATTATATTCTGTAAACTTACTACTAAGACATTCCTTACATGTATTTATTACTAGCCTAAATTAACTTTCAATTCTGAATAACAAACACAGATTGAGTAGACCTTGCTTTATATCAGACAAATGTGGTTTTAAAGGTGAATAAAGTGGCTGAAGCCTAGGCTCTGACCTCAGAAGCCTATTCCACTAAACCAAGCAGGAAGGAAGCAGGGATTCAGAGGTAGCACCAACAATCCTAAATTAACTACTAATGAGTTTTATGGCCTAAGAAAGTCACACAAATGATTATCTCTGTCCTTGGAGAAATGATGGCTTAGCAGGGCCCTCCAGATAAATGAAAAGAGGATTCTCTTTTTTGAGAAAATAAACCTTGGAGAATTGTTAACACTTAATAAGTAAACAAAATAAAACACAACTGAAGGAATGAAATAGGTTCTGAATCCTTTGACAGCACAATAGAAATCAACGTGTACTGAGGAAAGAGAAATGCAAACGTGAAACTCATTCAGGTAAACAATTTAAAACTCAAATAGTGAACTTAAAACCTTGGCAAAAATCTATGATGTGAGCCAAGAGATGTAAACTAGAATGAAACTGCAGTATTACTTTTTAGTTCCATTTCTCATTCTCTATTAGCAGTAAAAATTACTTTACTTTCTTATTAGAAAACCTTATTAACATATAAAATGCATTACTAAGGAGTAAAACCTCAAATCTTTTCAAACTGCAAGCAATTAACACCCTCATTGACTTAATGGGTTATAAATGTTTCTGGCATCCAATTTAAAACTAAACCTCTATTTATAGAAGCTTCAAATTTCTAGGGTAAGGTATGAATGGAGTGGGCAAAAAATTCCTTCTGTTTCATCTTACTAAATATTTATTGAGTAGTTCTGGGGTGCCAGGCAATGTACTGGATACTGTGAAAGGAGAGATGAGTAAAAACACAGATAGTTTGCAAACTATGATAGTTTGCAAACTATGATGAGCTACTGAGACTCAAATAAAAAGATGAACTTTTTGGAATGATTTATGGAGGGCACCATTAAAAATAAAATATTTCCAACCCTAACAATAGTTTCTACCAAAAATCCAAAGATCCTACTTAGAGCTCATATTCTTTTTTTTTAAATTTACTACTTTTGTTTAATATAATTTAATTGTGCTTATATAATTTTTTTTTTACATCTTTACTGGAGTATAATTGCTTTACAATGTTGTGTTAGTTTCTGCTGTACCACAAAGTGAATCAGCTATACGTATACATATATCCCCATATCCCCTCTCTCTTGAGCCTCCCTCCCACCCTCCCTATCCCACCCCTCTCGGTGATTACAAAGCACTGAGCTGATCTCCCTGTGCTATGCACTCTGGCTTCCCACTAGCCATCTATTTTACGTTTGGTAGTGTACATATGTCAATGCCACTCTCTCACTTCGTCCCAGCTTCCCCTTCCCCTGCTGTGTCCTCAAGTCCATTCTCTACGTCTGCGTCTTTATTCCTGCCCTGCCACTAGGTTCATCAGTACCTTTCTTTTTTTTAAGATTCCATGTATGTGCATTTAGCACACGGTATTTGTTTTTCTTTCTGACTTACTTCACTCTCTATGACAGACTCTAGGTCCATCCACCTCACTACAAGTAATTTTACATTTGGTAGTGTATGTGTGTCAATAGAGCTCAAATTCTTGAAGCTTCCTTTAATGGAGTCAGGTTGAACCTGGTGGGGGTGAGGAGGCTGAATGATTTGATGGGTGATTTAAATTCCTCAGGTCCCTTTTTAGAGCACTTTACACTCTTCTCAAACAGTCATGCTATGGCAAGAACTCTCTGGTGGACAATCTCCTTCCATATTTAATAAGGCATTAAAAATCATTACCTTCTAAACATATTTTGTGATAAGAGATGATAAACAGAAGGAGAATGGGACAGGCATGCTGTGAAAGACCAATTTTACTTGTAAAATCCTCTGGACACGGTGCTAATGAAAACATCATTTATTAATTTGGGGTGAAATTACAATAAGTCATGTGCATTTCCTCACGTTCATAGGAGGCTTATATGCAACTGCGGCGTTTAGCTAGCGCGAGCAGAATACATCAGTCTCTATGCAAAGCAAAAAGGGACTGTAATAGTCTTTTTTTTTTCCCCCAAGAAAGCTTCCTCACACAGGAAGGAGGTAATCCCCTGTGACAAAACAAAGGTAGGAAGTGCTTAAGCACATATCTGCCAGTTCAAAACCTCGCAGTTTTCTCCCCAGGCAGGGATCTACCTCTTACCCCTCTATTTGGGTCTTTCTAAGTGCTCTTACACTGAGAAGTCATTCGAGGAGACAGCTTCTCCTAGGACCAGCAGTAAGCATCTTCTAAGAGGCCTCAAAGCACAGGTGCAGACACTGCTGAGACTAGGCGATGTGGGTACACAGCCCACACACCTCCCTGCCCGCTGATGCCTACCGCACACCTCCCTGCCCGCTGATGCCTACCGCACACCTCCCTGCCCACAGGTCAGCAGGCGCTCAGTGTCACAGGGCTACAGACCCCTCTCGCTGTACGAAGACCCAACGTGTATATAAAACTGGATCTGGGGAGGCAGGAGGGTAGAGGGCTATAGTCACTCAGTCAAGAGAACCCTCAAGATTGCTTTAACATTAGTGTTGCTGGAGCAGGGCTTCCCATGTTTGAGGGGGTTTGCTTTGTTTTTGTCTTGGGCTCATGAACCCCTTTTGGAAACTTTAGGGATTTACAGATAGTCAGTTTGCAATTGTGAGATAATATGATGAGGAACTGACATATGAAAAATGCTGTATTTTGTGTGATTATGATTAAATATTGCATTTAAATACTGCACTTAAATTGAATCCATAATAAATTCGTAACATAAACAGGCAAATGTTTACCTTCTCCCATGCAACACATGGTGCTCACTATTTAATGTACCCTTCGTGTGAAGTCCATTCCCTTTAGTGTGCGTCCAAGGTTCTCCACAGTCCAGTCTGGGTTTTCACCTCAGAAGCGGCATCTCTCACTCCTCCACCCGCCCTACCCCAAGCTGTTGTGGCCTGCTGAATGTGCCGGCCAGCTTCTCACTCCTGAGATTCTTTGTTTCCTCTCTTTCCCGGCACACCTCCTCCCAATCTCTGTCTTACAGCATCAATACCGCTTTAGGTCCGGCCACTTGTTCACATGGCTGACTCTCTCTATTACCTACTAGACAATGAGATCCTTGACGGAAGGGACTCAAGCTTAATGCCTAGAACAGTTGCCAGCACACAGTAAGTATTCATTAGATGTTTGACCAAACAAATGAACAGATGAGATTAATAATTAAGCATTTGTATTGCATTCATCTAACACCTACTATGCACTGTATACTCCATTTCAGCATCCAAAGACTATCTCAACCTTAATTTTCCTAACTGTGGGGCAAAACCTCTATAGGAACCTGTATCAAAATATTTCTCTGGCAAAATGAGACAGCCCCTTTTGGCTGTCTGGAAAAACAGGGATGATCTAAGAGGAATGGAGGTATGTACATCAACACCTGGGAGAATGCTCTTCTGAAGCACACACCTTAAAGGCAGGATGGAAAACCTGGTCATGGAGTTGGCGGTTGAGGGTTATCTTTTTTTCTAAGGAGGGAACAGGAGCCCAAAGACCGTTCCTACTATGTTTCGTAAGATAGGTACGCACTGTGTCTTACGTCTCATCTGCCCCCGCCTGCCCACCCGCGCCCCACCCCCGCCCCCGGCAGGAAGTTCTCACTATGCTTGTTCTGCAGATCAGGAAACACAAAGGCTATCACAAGCGGCCCTGCTTACACGGTTAGCCCTGCTGGAAACACACAGATCACCTACTTCTTTCTGATCAAGTTGAAGGGAGGATTTTATTAAGTCTCGGAGTGCAGTCAGCTGTTTCTTTTCTTCATCCTGGGTCTGTTTTATCTATGAGAGAAAAACAGTTCTTCTATCACTTATCTCTTATACATTTATGAGCAGAGTTTAATTCATCCAAATGTATACTACTCATCAAACAATTCAATTATACAGTCGATTTCCTTATTAAAGTCCTTCACACGGTCTCATTTGTGATATGAGAGGCACAATTTTCTCATCTTCTTAAAGTACCAGTGAGTTTTAAAATTAGTGAATAATGCAACATGCTTTCTTATTAAATAATATATCTAGGCTAGACAATTAGCTCTGAAGGACTATTTTAAACAAAGGTTAAGAAATAACATTGAGTTATTTGTTTCTGGTATTTCAAAGGGTGGCAGTGGGAAATATCAATATCACGATGTGACTGAATGGCCAGAAGACAATCCTAAGAATGACCAGAATCCCAAGAGCTAATGCATACATGAAAGTTTACAAAGTTTACATGAAGCGAAGGGATTGGTGCTGCTTTTCTTTTTTTTTTTTTTTTTTAATTTTTATTTTTTATAGCTACTTTATTTATTTATTTATTATTTATTTTTGGCTGTGTTGGTTCTTCGGTTCGTGCTAGGGCTTTCTCTAGTTGCGGCAAGCGGGGGCCACTCTTCATCGCGGTGCGGGGACCGCTCTTCATCGCGGTGCGCGGGCCTCTCACTATCGCGGCCCCTCCCGTTGCGGGGCACAGGCTCCAGACGCGCAGGCTCAGTAGTTGTGGCTCACGGGCCCAGCTGCTCCGTGGCATGTGGGATCTTCCCAGACCAGGGCTCGAACCCGTGTCCCCTGCATTAGCAGGCAGATTCTCAACCACTGCGCCACCAGGGAAGCCCAAGTGCTGCTTTTCTTAATCACTTGGAACTTAACTGCAACCTGAACCATGTTAACTTTTCAAAGAAAAATCAGAAAAGCTCTATTAGAATATAAGGTATCATGTGTAACTGTAAAACCTTATTTGAACACATGTATCAACAGTTACACTCCTAAAATATATACTTTTAATATTATTCACTGCCAAGCGGTTCATGAAGAACAAACTTGAGATTTCTACATATGCAATTAGTTTTTGTCTCAAAAAAGTTTTCCTCTTCATTTTCCTATTCTAAAAGCAAAACCTAGATAGTAGGGGAAAAAAGGAGAGGAAATATAAAACAAACAAGCAAGCAAAAAAAAAAAATCATAAATTCATAAACCTGCTTACTCAGAGACAGTCACTTAATTTTTTTCCTTCCAGAATAAAAATTTCCTTCTGCAACTGCTGACCAAAGGGCACTCATATGTGATGCTATTGAACCCAGCACGGAGAGCCATTCAGAACCAATGGCTATCCATCTACTCCCTGCCCTGCTCCACCTATGTCCCAGAAACTACTCTGGAATATCTGACAAGTGATGATGTCTCTGAGTTAAACCAGAAAAACAAAACAAAACAAACCACAAAAAAACATTTACTGGCCCTACATTTATTCTGACACATCACTTCACCTTGTCTTCTTTTTTCTTTAATGCTCTTCTAATACAGATTTCAGATTTACTGATATTTATCTATAAAAGCAAGTTAAAGTGCAGGTATATTGTGAAGAACTTACATTATATAAATCAGCAGCCAGTTTTTCAATGTACTGTTTCAATTTATCAGCTGTCTTCAAGCCATCTTGAAAGAAACTACAATGGAAAACATCAGAGATTTATCAGCAGTGTGAAAAGAGAAATGAACCATAATTACCTGAAAAATCTGAAAATTTTCATAGATACGTATTTACTCTCTACCCAGGTATCTATACGAAACACTTATAAAACTAATTTCAGTATTTTATAGAGAGGTACCAATAAACAAACTACAGGCACAATTTGACATGTGCTAGCAGGTGTCACATGGACACTGCAGATAACAGCTGCATCCCCAACCCACTGAGTCATACACAGAACAATTCTTCCTGGTTGTGCCGTATGTGAATTTGAAAGAGACAGAGAGACACGTTTGCCAGTGGAATATCATGAAGTCCGACTGGACACTAAGGAGAGAAATAAAGGCCGGAGGACAGTCAGCAAGGGTTCTTCCAGTTTCCAAAAGATCCCTGGGTCGCTACACACTTGAAACACAGGATGCTGAATCAGTGGTACGGATGACGGATTCGGAAAGCGCTCTCCTACCACACACGTTAAGAAGGGGGTCTCATCTCACCCTGAACTGGCAACAAGCACTGACATCTGCTGAGCGACCATCACCTGATGCCTGATTTCACCTACACCCTCACAGCAACCCGAATGAGCGGGTAAGCACCTCAAGTCTCTCCTCCATCCCGAAGGAGGAGCTGATGCCCAGAGCGAGGGTGGAACCTGCCCAAGCTGCTTACGCAACCAGTAAGTGGCAGAACTGGGGTCAGGTCCAGGTGCCGACACCTCGGCTCTCACTACCAAGCGACGCGATTTCCTGTCTGAGCGCTTCCACTCAGAAGCCCCGTTTGTGTCCGTGTTCAGAATGCCCTCCACCCTGCTGGAAGCTTCTTTAATCTCCGCGGCAGATTATTTCTTAATGCACGCTACCTGCGCTGCTCTCTCCCCAGGAAAGGAGGAGGTCCTTGAGGACGAGGACGGTCTCTCATCCCCACATCATAACGGGCCCAGCACAGAGCAGCAGATGCTCGCTTAGAGGTAAGAATGAAGCACGACTAAGAGTTCTGAGGGGACGTTGTGGGATCCATGTATATCTTTCCAGCTTAATATGTACACTCAATGGTAACAATACATCCTGGTCAGAACTGGCCTTCAAAGTGATTAGTGAAATTCTACAAGTTCCAAAGTTTTTTTTATTTTTATTTAATTTTTAAATTTACTTATTTTTGGCTGTGCTGCGTCTTTGTTGCTGCACGTGGGCTTTCTCTAGTTGTGGCGAACGGGGGCTACTCTTCGTTGCGGTGCGCAGGCTTCTCATTGCGGTGGCTTCTCTTGTTGCGGAGCACGGGCTCTAGGCACATGGGCTTCAGTAATTGTGGCTCGCGGGCTCTAGAGCGCAGGCTCAGTAGTTGTGGCGCACGGGCTTAGTCGCTCTGCGCATGTGGGATCTTCCCGGACCAGGGAACGAACCCGTGTCCCCTGCATTGGCAGGCGGACTCTCATCCACTGCGCCACCTGGGAAGCCCCCCAAAGTTTTTTAAGGTTCACATCTTTAGCAGAGAACCCTCACTGAAATAAGGGTTTCATGTAATCGAGCTACATGTAGATTCTCATCTACTAACATTCAGGTTTTCATGACTGCCTTTAGGGATGAAAGTTGAACTTCTTGGTACAGAACTGAATAACTTCTATGTTCTGGACCCTGAATATCTTTCTGGTTTTTATCTCCTACCATTTTCCCCTTAAAAACTCTGGCCTCCCGCCATGCTCCATTATTTCCAGTTGCTCCCCCAGCCTTCGCATATGCTGTTCCCTTTGCCTGAAATGCCCTTCCCCACTATTACATGCCTACCAAACTCTCTCATTCTATCCTGGCTCAGCTCAGCTGCTACGTCCCCAGGCGGCTTTCCCCAGCCTTTCCAGTCAAGGGGATGGCATCTTTGAGCACTTGCTTGTGCCCAGGCCTAAGTGGCAACCCTAGAGCAGCTGACAATGTTCTGCACAAAGCAGATCATCCAAAAGCATTAACCTGAACTAGCATCTTCTACATCCAGGAAGGAGTGTCTGCCAAGGACACAGAAGCATGGCTAAAACGTTAACCACAGCAAAACTAATTTTAATCTCTGATACTGCACTTAATTTCTGGAGAAAGGGCTTGAAAGTAGAACACTTGATGGTGATGTCAGGACTTCTTACAACAGGAAAAACAAGGGCGCTGGGATGAGATGATGATGGCCTAGGCTGTGCTCTGGGACTTACCAGCTACGGGACGCTGGCAAGTCACTAAACTTCTGCCCATGTTACTGGTATTAAATGGGATGAATAATACAGATAAGACACACAAAATGACTCAGCAAGGTGCTGGGCAGTTAGGATGTGCTCAGTAAATGCTGCTTTTCTTCCCTGGAGCCGCAGAGGTTTACCATGGAAGGAGTTCCTTCTTTCTCAGAGGGATACAGATTCTTCGAAGGTATTTTTATAAAGGTGTTTCATTTTCACTTTCAACATGAAGGGAATTTAATCATCACGTTAAAAAAAAAAGGTGAGTTTAAACGAGAATGCTCTAGATCTGTGTTTTCCAATACAGTGCTTGCCACTAGCCACATGCAGCTAATTTAGTTAAAATTAAGTAAATTTAAAACTCAGTTCATGAAGTCTCACCAGCCACATTTCACGTGCTCAGTAGCCAAGTGTGGCTGGTGGGTACCATGTGACACAACAAAGAATATCAACATTTCCATCATTTCAGGAAGTCCTATTGGACAGTGCTGCTCGACATCAAGAATAAGCAAACAGATCTGAACAGCATGCAAGGCATGTTACAAAACGTACATTTGAGGGCTTCCCTGGTGGCGCAGTGGTTGAGAATCCGCCTGCCAATGCAGGGGACACGGGTTCGAGCCCTGGTCTGGGAAGATCCCACATGCCACAGAGCAACTGGGCCCGTGGGCCACAATTACTGAGCCTGCGGGTCTGGAGCCTGTGCTCCGCAACAAGAGAGGCCGTGACAGTGAGAGGCCCGCGCACCGGGATGAAGAGTGGCCCCCGCTCGCCACAACTAGAGAAAGCCCTCGCACAGAAACAAAGACCCAACACAGCCAAAAATAAATAATAAAATAAATAAATAAATAAATAATTTAAAACGTACATTTGATGGAGAAAGAGGGCACTCTTTTAGTTTGAGATGGTGTTGATAAAAATGCGAAGTTCTCTACCAGCAGTGCAAGCAAACTGGAAGGGGGGCAAATTCCTAACAATTAAAAGGCTGAAGAAAGACCCAAAAAGTCGATTTGCCTATAGTTAAATTCTTCCAAACATCACAAGAAAACTCAGTGTAATGAGGAATTATTTTAATCTATGGTATGATCCATTTTTGTAAACAAAACAAATCATATATGTAAATCCAGTAATCTTCTGAGTGAGATTATGGTTTTTTCTCCCCCCATCTTTTTCATTAACTCCATTTTCTAAATATTTTCTAAAAAAAGATCATATGTTGCTCAGGCAGGACAAAATTTAAAAATCAACACTTAGCCTGGGAGGACAAGGCTGAGTGGAGCCCCTCTTAGATGGTTATTTTAGGGCCAACGTCTAGCGTTGGGTGGGAAGCAGGAGCAGGGCTGGGGGACTGCAGGGCAACAACATACCCACCAGTCCTTAGTGACACCACAAAGGCCAACAGGCTGCCAACCGCACCGTCCCTCTGGGGAGCCCCTGGCCCCCACCCATGCTTGATTCTTCCACTACCGGCCGGCCGGGACTCAAAGCCACAACCTTCCACTGAGGGCGCCCGCTTCTCTGTTCCCTTCCTCCCTCTCTTTGAGCTGGTTCTGGTTCAGTGGAAGTGCGTGGGCTTAGGAGTCAAAAGCATACCGTATTTTGGCTCTAAACCTGACTGTCTGTATAACCTCGGGCAGGTCGTTGACCTTGTCTGACCACAGGCATGCTTATCTCCAAATGTGGACATTTTCTAGCTTCCAGGGGCATCAGATGAGCTACCACAAATAAAAGTGTTCTGTTCATTGAAAAGGGAAGCACAGGTGTCAGCTCTGATGACTTATGACTCAACCTGAACGTGGATGCTTTGCCAACGGAAGGGGAAATTACCTCATGACATCCCACTTGTCCCTTGGCCAATTTCTCCGTAAATTACTGAAATAATTTGGAAAGCAGGCGATGATGCAGTAATAATAATGACAGCTAGCATGTAATTGAGTATTTACTCTGTGCCAGTCACTCAACATGATGCCTACCTAATTAATCCATGGAATACCCCTTTTTTAAAGGTCTCATGATAATCTAACAAAAAGAGATAATTATTATTATTAACCTGTAAGACAGATAAGGAAAACAGGCCCAAAGAGGTCAAGTGGGTTGTCTAGGGTCATCTAGTCACTGAGTGCAGAGCTGGGATTTGAGTATAAGTTTTCCGATCTCTGGAGCAAAGGTAATTAAAAAACAAGACTGATCTGGGTCCAAATCCTGGCTCTCCCACTGAATAAATGCATAATCTCTGGAGCCCTGCACCGCAGTGTCCTTATGCAGGAAATGGAGAGAATCGCATGGACCTTGGAGAGTTCTTGTGAGCACTGGATGTTTTTAAAATGTCAGGCACAGAGAAGCAGCTCAATACATGCCGGCCACTGGCCAGCGAAATGGGCTTCATCGTTTCTCTCACCTTAGGGACACAGCAGGACTGGTTCACTTTTTAAAGAAGCAGCTTGAAAGAAATATGACCATATTTTAATGACATTGGGTGCCAGAAAAAGATAAGCTGCCAACGGATGGGCGGAGTGACCCTCACATTTACACTGATGAGCTGGAACACACCTCCCAGCTGCAGAAAGCAAGCTCAGGAGTGTCTGACACTGTCACCCACCATCCGGCAGGACACATCCTCCTTAGAACAAACAAGAACCTTCTCCATCCTGAGAGAGTTGCTACGTCCTTCACTTCCTTCTTAAGTCACTCTAAGCAATGACGGGGAAGGAAAACACTACATTCATCCTGCTATTAATTTAAAAGAAAGAGAGATCAGAAAGTCTCCCTGATACCCCTTTATCACATGTTCTGCTTGGCTTAGGAAGAGGTATTACTTGGCCAAAAGCTGAAAGATTCAAAGAGCATTATATTATTTTCAAAAGAGGTTAGGGGGCTTCCCGGTGGCGCAGTGGTTAAGAATCCGCCTGCCAACGCACGGGACACGAGTTCGAGCCCTGGTCCAGAAAGATCCCACATGCCACAGAGCAACTAAGCCCATGCGCCACAACTACTGAGCCTGCGCTCTAGAGCCCGTGAGCCACAACTACTGAGCCCATGAGCCGCAACTACTGAAGCCCGCGTGCCTAGAGCCGGTGCTCCACAAGAGAAGCCACCGCAATGAGAAGGCCGCACACCGCAACAAAGTGTAGCCCCCACTCGCCGCAACTAGAGAAAGCCCGTGCGCAGCAACGAAGACACAACACAGCCAAAAATAAATAAATAAATAAATAAATAAATAAATAAAATTAAAAAAAAAAAAAAAAAGAAGTTAGGATGCCCTGGAACAGCAGAGAGTATGGTTTCATAAAACAAATCAAACTATAAAGCAAAATTTTAAAAAAGTAACCTCTTAACAATTCAACCATCAACCCCTTATGAAAACCTGATTTCCACGCTTCAGGCTTGGACTAAGTCAGGCACTGACTTCCAGCTGTCTAGGTAACAGAGACATTTTCTCCCAGATCCATTCTGTGTATGTCCTGTGGTATTTAAGAAACTTGAACACACAAGGGTAGTGTAAATACTAATTAAGAATCTAAGAATCTTTGTTTTGTTCTGTTGTTTTTTTCATTTAAAAAAAAAAAGACAAAATTCATGTAACATAAAATTCACCATTTTAAAGTGTACAGTTCAGTAGTTTTTAGTCTATGCACTGTGTTGTGCAACCACTATCTAATTCCAGGACATTTCCACCAGACCAAAAAGATATATTGTGCCCGTTAGCAGTGACTCCTAATTTCACTCTTCTTCTATCTGCCAGCAAACAACAATCTGCCTTCAGTCTCAAAGGACTTGCCTCTTCTGGACATTCACTTAAATGAAATCATACCACATGTAATCTTCTGCTCTGGCTCCTTTCACTTAGAAAAACTTTTTTTAAAAAACTGAAGTATAGTTGATTTACAACATTGTGTGACTTTCACATGTACAGCAAAGTGATTCAGTTATACATATACATATAAAATCTTTTTCAGATTCTTTTCCATGATGGGTTATTACAAGACATTGAATATAGTTCCCTGTGTTATACGATAAATCCCTGTTGTTTAGAATAATGTTTTAAATGCTCATCCACATTGTAGTGTGTATCAATGATTCACTCCTTTTTTTTTTTTTTAATATCCTTATTGGAGTATAATTGCTTTACAATGTTGTGTTAGTTTCCGCTGTACAACAAAGTGAATCAGCTATATGTATACATATATCCCCATATCCCCTCCCTCTTGAGCCTCCCTCCCACCCTCCCTAACCCATCCCTCTAGGTCGTCACAAAGCATCGAGTTGATCTCCCTGTGCTATGCAGCCGCTTCCCGCTAGCTATCCATTTTACGTTTGGTAGTGTACATGTGTCCATGCCACTCTCTCACTTTGTCCCAGCTTACCCTTCCCCTGCTGTGTCCTCAAGTCCATTCTCTGCGTCTTTATTCCTGCCCTGCCACTAGGTTCATCAGTACCGTTTTTTTAGATTTCATGTATGCGCATTAGCACACGGTATTTATTTTTCTCTTTCTGACTTACTTCACTCTCTATGACAGACTCTAGGTCCATCCACCTCATTGTAAGTAACTCAGTTTTGTTCCTTTTTATGGCTGAGTAATATTCCACTGTATATATGTGCCACATCTTCTTTATCCCTTCATCTGTCGATAGACATTTAGGTTGCTTCCATGTCCCACCTATTGTAAATAGTGCTGCAATGAACATTGGGGTGTACGTATCATTTTCAAGTACAGTTTTCTCAGGGTATATGCCCAGTAGTGGGATTGCTGGGTCATATGGTAGTTCTATTTTTAGTTTTTTAGCAACCTCCATACTGTTCACCATAGTGGCTATATCAATTTACATTCCCACCAACAATGCAGGAGGGTTCCCTTTTCTCCACACCCTCTCCAGCATTTACTGTTTATAGATTTTTTGATGATGGCCATTCTGACCCGTGTGAGGTGATACTTCATTGTGGTTTTGATCTGCATTTCTCTAATGATTAGTGATGTTGAGCGTCTTTTCATGTGTTTGTTGGCAATCTGTATGTCTACTTTGGAGAAAAGTCTATTTAGGTCTTCCGCCCATTTTTGGATTGGGTTGTTTTTTGATATTGAGCTGCATGAACTGCTTGTATATTCTGGAGATTAAACCTTTGTCACTTGCTTCATTTGCAAATATTTTCTCCCATTCTGAGGGTTGTCTTTTCGTCTTGTTTGTGGTTTCCGCTTCATTCCCTTTTATGGCTACACAATATTTTGTTTCTCCATTCATCAGTTGATGGATATTTGGGTGTTTCCACATTTTGGCTATTGTAGATAATGCTGCTATAAGCATTCACAAACACATTTTTATTAAACACTTGTTTTCAATTATCTTGGGTATACACCTAGGAGTGGAACTGATAGGACACATAACTCTACATTTAAACTTTTTGAGGAACTGACAGACTGTTTTCCAAAGTAGACGCCCCCCCATTTACATTTCTACAGCAATGTACTGAGAGTTCCAATTTCTCCACTTTTCCATCAAGACTTATTTTCTGTTACGTTACTGTTCTGTTTTTTCATGCTAACAGCTTCATTGCATTGTTGGCTGTTTTTTCTTTTCTTCTCTTGGAACAGCTCCCTGGGTGTTCCAGTAACCCTGCAAGCCCCTCTTGGTGTCTCAGCTAAGAGCGCCTGTCTCAGTTCTGCCTGGAAACACAGCACGTACTGGCTGCCACTGCTGAGATCCCCTCGGATACAGCTGACTCTCCTGGGGCTCAGTGAGGCTGTCCTCCTACATCTGACGTGGACGTCCACCTCTGGAACATGCTGCCCTGTAGCCCATCTCAGGAGTAAGCACTCCCTGGCTCACTCCCTCGTGCCACTGGCCTCGCCACTCCGCCACTGCTGTTTTTAATTACGGTCTTCCTAGTGGGTGTGATGTGGCATTACCCTGTGGTTTTGATTTGCACTTCCCTAATGACTAATGATGCGGAGCGTTTAATCGTGGGCTTTCTGGCCATTTGTATATCTTTTGGGGAGAAATGGCTATTTGAATTCTTTGCCCGTTTTTAAATTGAGTTGTTTATCTCTTTGTTGTTGAGCTGTAAGAGTTCTTTACATATTCTGGACACTACATGCTTATCAGATAAATGATTTGCAAATATTTTCTCCCCTTCTGTGGGTTGTCTTCTCACTTGCTTAACAGTGTCCTTTCACTCACAGAAGATTTTACCTTCGAAGCCCATTTTCTTGTTTTCCTTGGTTTCTTGTGTTTTGTCTGTTTTGACACATATTTATTGAGCATCTTTTAAATGAATAACTGTGACTTTGGGCAGGTTACTGATCTTTTCTGAGATACAATTTCCTGGTTGCTCCTGATAAATGCTAGCTGTTATTATCTGTAAGATGAAGGATGGTAAAGTAATGTTTGCAAGTGCTCTCGAGTCTGCAGACCA
Organism: Balaenoptera acutorostrata; assembly: GCF_949987535.1. Taxonomy (NCBI): domain Eukaryota; kingdom Metazoa; phylum Chordata; class Mammalia; order Artiodactyla; family Balaenopteridae; genus Balaenoptera; species Balaenoptera acutorostrata. The sequence goes on along the minus strand of NC_080080.1, from coordinate 10,742,040 downwards.
TAATGATACTCACACCAAGTGGTAAAAGGAGTGGGTGAGCAGTAGAATAATGTGTTTGTTCTGAAAGCAGCATGTTACTGACAATGTTCATGTTTGAAAGTGAGGAGTAACTGGTGTGGGTGAGCTGAAACGGGTGACAAAAACTCTTCTTTTCTGCGCCCTTTATTTTTCCGCTGTAGCAGCTGTATCCCCGCTGAGGTACTATGAGTACACGAGAGATTACTGGAGCAAATTCATTCTTGAGCTCCACCTGACTACTATGTATTGAAAATCATTTTGGGAACTGGAATAAGTTCTCAGAATATAAAATTTCTCTTTTAAAATCTAAGTAGAGGATGCTTTACAGGTCCACTACACATCTATAAAGAGTTTGGAGAGACTGACTGAAGTAGGAAAGAATAAGAGTAGTCCTTAAAAGAAAGGTACACTGGTTTCTCGCTGTGATGGCATCCTTGCGGCTCCACCTGGGGCAGCTGGGGTTGAATTACATTATAACCCAGTTCTCCTACTGGATGTCTTTGAGTCTCTCTCCCTGCAAGGAAGTTCTCAGCGTGTAGGGTTTCCTTCTGCTGATCTTTCTCTGCCCTAGGGTAGATGCTTCTACCAGATTCCAGTGCCCAAATGCCAGCCATCCTCCAAGTCCAATTCCAAGTGCCACAACCTCCTTTAAGGAGCCCTCTGTAGTCTCCGTGGCCAGAAGTCTCTCCTTCTCTTGATGCCCCGTGTTATCACTTTCCAGCCCCATTATGATTATTGATGGACCTGACTTACTTCCTGTACCAGACAGCTAACTCCCATGGGCAGAAGCCTTGTTTCATCTCTGAACCCCAGAACCTAGAAAAGTACCTGGCCTCTGTTAAGAGAGTAATAAATATTTGTGGAAAGGGAAAAAGCCAAGAATCAAGGGAGGATGCTCTTCTTTTCACCTTTACCAACAAAGGCTAATATATCTCTAGTTTACAAAACATCTCATTTTTTGGAAAACTCATGTTTGTGTAGGTTAAATCCTCCTCTATGACTTAGAGATTTTGAAATCAAAAGAGATTTCTAAAATCAGGTGAAATCAGACTTGCTGCTCAAGTGTTGTAGTAATTGAGAAGACAAAGAGATTCACTTATTTCTGTAAAAGTTTCAAAGAATGATCTGTTTCTAGGAAATCTGAAACTGATGAAAGATGAAAAATTCCACCCTAAACTAAAATCAGGGACCACCACCACACATTTCAAAGTTTCATAAGCATCCTGTTATACTACAAAGGCAAAGGTTAGTCCAGGTCTTCAGTATGAGGCTTCTACAGGCAAAATTATAAATGTGAAACTATTTCTACTTCACTATAATTACTTTTATACATATCTGAAAGTTTTATACAAGGCGGAATTTACTTTGGAAAGAGGAAAAAAGTAAAATCAAATTTATGTAAATAACAAGTTGATCATTAAAAGTTTGATCTTTCTGAAGAGAAACAATCCTGTGTAATAAAATATGTGAATGAATGATTTTTAGTGCCACTTAGAACCATCCCAGCAGCAAACAGGCACAATGCAGCAGGCACTGGCTGAGGCAGTCCCTATGCATTATCTCACTTAATTCTCACATCTTCACAAAACCCAAGGTGGGTCTACTATGAACCTTAACCCCACCTGACAGATGAGGATACTGAGATTTAGAGACGCACCTGACAAAGGTCACACGGTTACCCAGCTGCAGAGCCAGGATTTGAACTCGTCTATCTGCCTGACTCAAGCCTGGTGCTTTTCCCATCACATTCATGCTAGCCCCCTTGAATGTTTCCATTCACCATGAAGATCCTCCTAGATACAACATTTTCAAAAAGAATAAGAGAGATGACCAAAGGAAATTATAAATTTTAACTTTTTGGAGAGTAAGCATTTTACCTAGTCCTAATGACCTTTACAGTATTCTACTTATAAATAACTATGAGAGCTGTCTGGACCACTTTGGAAAGTCCTTGCACTCTATTCTCTGTAACTTCCACTGATTCAATACAGACTTGAATGGTAACCGGCACATTTTCAGACAAAAATTCTACAATAAAACCAATGAAAGCTAACCCAGTAAGTGAGCAAGAAGTAAAATAAGCAAATGTGGTACCACAGAATGTCAAACATAATAAAAAGGTAGCCCTGCAACATAAGCAAAAATGGTGCCGGTGTAGAACAATGGATGTCTCTCAAAATATACCAGCAACTCCACAGGAAACCAAGTATAAATACCAAGTATTGCTAATGTCCAAAGTATTTAATTTCACTTAATTTGGATGATGAAAAAAACAAAACAAAAACAATCCCAAGTAGGAATATGTGGTACAAATGACCAATAGGTAAAATGCCAAGTAAGCGGGGGAGGGAGTTCCTAGAAAGGCCTCTAGTGACAGTCAAGTGCATTTGTGACAACAGCTCCACAGGCTGTCAAGGCCAAAGTTAGCATTTGTAAGACAGCATTTAGAGGAGCCAAACAGTTACACTAATTTGAGTTAATGATTTATAGAAAATGCTGAAGATGGAAGACAGAACCATTTCTTATCATTTGGCCGTGGAAGGTCATTATACAACTACATACAGGGACCAAATGAAGACCAGAAAGGAAAGAATTAAGAAAACCAACGAAGTGAAGGGGACCTTACTTGGGCTAATAATCATGACTGCAATAGTCCACTTACTTGCACTGTGCGTGATAATACTTTATCAGGTTCTGCAGCAGATCCACACCCTTTTTGGTCTTGATTTCATTAACTTTAATGAGATACTGCGGAAATAAAACAGAATTGTGCGTTGATCAGATTACCGGTCGTGAATCAGTGTGAGTTACTGAGGCTCAGCTGCCGCCAGACAGCGTGAGCTTAATTTAGGGAATGCTGATTTGACACAGTCACAAGTGTACCAAGCAAACTGATCAGCGTGTTAGCATTTTATAGATGCTTAAGATTAGTTTACTAGACAAGCGGAAATCAAGCACAGCAAAACATTCTGGAATAATTGATTATCTCCCCCCGGTGTGCAGTGGATCTCAAACTCATAGTTCAGGTGGTCAAAACCTGAAAGACGGATTGAAAGACAAATGGCATTCTCTTTAAGGGATATGCTTGTAAGATACTGAAACTTCCAGGCCAAAGAGGTGAATTGGAAAGTACTTTTGCTACTAAAAAGTGAAAGAAAAAAAAAAATGCATTATTAGTTTATGCACTAAACACTACTGGCTCTGATTTTCACAACTGGCCAAGATTTTCTGTTGATATTGTTTATTTCTTGTTCACTTGTTTTACTGCGTGGAAGTGTTCACGAACAGACAAGTTCAAGGAGCCAAAGGCTAATAATGGCGGGGTGGGGGGGAGAAATAAAGAAAAAAAAATTAGGGAAGAAAAACTTGAAACTGAGAAAATTCTATCCCCTTTAATATCTTCTGAAAACTGCAACTCAGCATCAGAATGGGTTGGTCTCTAGGTCAAGGAATGCCAATGGGAACCCCGTTTGAGAACCACTGCTCTAAGTCTAAGGCAACATGCTTTTTGTTGCATTTTTTTTTTTCATGAGCTCAGACTTTAATCACTACTTCAAGTTTTCATTCAAACTTGGACACATGGTTAAAAAAAACAACAACATGCTGTACATCTGTACCAGTAAAACTTAATATTCACCAGTGTTACCCCCTCACCAAAATTGTTTTTCCACACTCACTCACAAGCAATAGTAAAGTTCTCACCAAAGAATCCTGTTTTGGCTTAAAGAGCCCCATAGGACCCAGGCTCAAAATATGAGACAACAGTGAAACGGCGGATCCCAAAAGGCTTGGAGAAAAGTGGAGATTAGAGTCCTTGAGAAAACAGTCCCCTCCTCTAATCATCAAACACAGCCTGCATTTAAGCATAAAGACTGCTGACTAGCAGGAAGGATGACAGTTAATCAAATTCTAGGCAAAGGGCTGAAAAGTCTGCTCTTACTTCGCACATTTGGAGCTGAAAGAGGCGCCTCTCCTTCTCCATTTCTTCCGCGATCTCAGCTCCGGTGATCTCCGTGCGGATCATCCCGTGCTGTTTGGCGTGCTCCCTTTTCTCCTTCTCAATTTTTGTACTGTGATGAAAGCACGTGCCATCATTAAAAACAAAAACATCACACTCATGTCTTTCCTTTAATGGGAGCCACTTGATTATTTCTTAATTACCAGAGTTAGGAGGCAGGAACTCTTAAACGGCTAGCATCGATCAAAAGTGAGAATCTAAGTTCAAAGAGAACCAACACATTGCATGGATCTTCACCAAGGAGACGTCCTACATTTTAACTCTGATCTCACTCATGAATGGATTCATATAAATTCTCTTATGTTTTTGGTTGGCATCAAGTAATTCTGACAGTTTACTTTTTCTAGAGTAAGGCACCTTACGATGACAAAGAATCGGAAGGTTGGAGGCCTGAGGCATATCTTGATTATCAATAGACTGAGACTTAAGAGTTAATTCAAGACAAAGTATATAACGGGTCTTTGTAGGCATGCATGTAAATTATCGTCAAAAGTCATTTCCAATATTTCTCTAAACTTAGGCTGTTTTCATACCCCAGTAACGTTTTAATCATTCAACCACCTGGCACTGGATTGTACAAAATAAGGATTTAGAAGAAATCCTAATCTATAATTTGGAACGCTGTGAAAATGTTCTTCAGTTGGGAGGCAACCAGGGAAATAAGAGGGAGGGACCACATTAAACCTATGGTACCCAAGGCTAATGCTTGGCTATGACAGATGATACTTTGGTATTAACACCAGGGATCACAGCCCTTTTTCTGAAAATCCATTTAATTTGAAAGCAGACTTCTAATTTCAGAAAGAGCCTATAATTTCTAGTTGTGAGAGCAAAGACTGATTTAGCCTTCAAGTCTTCTTTTAAATTGTGGGGTAGGATATCAAACCCCAAAGAAAGCCAATATCCTTGTCTACATACAAACACAGTGGAAAATCACGCCATCAACCCAACGGAAAACCTACAAACCTGGCTGGGATTCACTGTAACACCCTCGTGTCATACCTAAGCAACTCTTTTCATCACACCACCTTGGAGGTTAAATGGGTGTGAAGGCAGGGATTTTACCAGAAGGAGAATAAACCTCAGCTCTCTCTCCACTGGTGTGGGTGGGAAGAAAGCAGGAAGCTACAGACTCTTGAGAAGAAACATGACGGGCGGGCATAACTTAGTCCTGAATTTGTTTTTCTTCGGCTTGTGTTTTCACTCTGCTGTTATTGCTGCCTACGGAAATGCTTTTATTCTCTCATGTTTGTACTTATCCAAGTTTGTAGCTAAGACTTTTATTAAATGTTTTTAAATACACCTCTCCTCCCACCCCACTCCACAGCCTGGTTACAAATGCCTCAGAGCAATAATCACAAAGGGATGTGGTAGGACCGGTACTGCACGAGGATGAGCCAGGCCCACGACAAGACCTCACGTGCGGCCTCCCCCTCATCCACACGATAACCCCAGCATGCAGGCCTCTGACTGCAGTCACGCCACACGGCTCTGGCTCTGGGGTTACACAGACCGGAGGGGACACCAGCCCGACATTTATTAGCCTTAGGACCTTCTGCAGGCCCCTCAGCCTTTCTAAGCTTCAGTTTCCTAAGCCATACACAGACAATGCAAGGTGCACACTGAGAGGGTTCCTGTGAGGAGGTCACGCATGTAAAGCACTTTGCACCGGCCCTGGTGGGCAGACAGATGTCACGAACACTGGGTGTTATTTGTATTGCCCAGTTGCCGTGCTATCGTGAAATGTATAAATGGTCTACAGTTATGTGCTAACTATAATGAAAGAAAAGCTGCAACAGTGACAGACCTACAACTCGACAGTTAGTATCAGTCACGGATGCCCAAATACCCGGCAGTGAAAGTACATCTCGCTGCAGACACCGAGCACAGGACGTGTCAGCACTTCTGATCAGGTCAGCTCACCCAGCCTCTCAGCCCGTACGAGGATGGACTCAACAGTGCTTTGTCCCAAAGCTATTAGTTCAGGGCTCTGCCCTTCTTGTAGTTATTCTTTTTCTTAGAATACTCACAACCAATAAACCAAGCAACCAAACAAAAAAACACTTACAACTTTGTCTCATAATCTTTCCAAGCTTTGTCAAATGGCTTCTTGAGATCCTTAAAAAAGAGAAACAAAAACTTGAGGTTGAAAGTACTCTTGCTTAAAGGTGTATAATCTTCCAGTAACATCTTAGCAGAAATGCTCTCCTTTATAGGACACTCGAAACTTCACACGGGACACTTTCAGGTACATCACACAACTTATTACCCCCGAGAAGCTAAGAGAGTGGGACGGTGTGCGTTCCCGGTCACGACGATGAGGCAGGACCCAGTGGTTCCGAGAGGTGGGTCCACAGGTCCTAAGGGGGGAGCCCAGACTAAGCGAAGACGCCCCCCGCCACCCCGGTCTTCCTGAGTGTCTCATCTTGTCTCTCAGGCAACAGCACTACGTGAAGTGGTGAGTTTTTTTTCTAATGATCATTTTCCAACAGCATTTTTTATGCTGAAAACGTTCAGAGTGCCTTTCAGACATGAGTACCACTGGGATCTCAGAAGAGAAAGAAGGCAACCCTTTCAAGCTAAACTGAAAATCAAATTTCTCAACACTCACTCCTTTGACTCCTTTTAGGTCTCCTTTCAACAAGGAATCCAAGGTGAAGATCACATTGTGGCTCAGGCCCTGGAGCTGAAAAGGAAACAAAGATGGGAGACGGTTAGAAAAAGAAGGTGCACATGGAACAGCAAAACCAGCCGATGCTGACTGAGCACAGTCACCCCACGCACACACAACTCGATGAAGCGAGGGCAGAGACCTCGACGGTCCTGCTCTCAACTGTATCCTCGGTGCCAAGTTCCGTTAAGAAGAAAGCTATTTAGGAAGTGCAATCTACAGCTGGAGTAGGGGGTTTTTCACTGTTCCAGGGCGGTGGCCTGGGTCTCCTTGATTTTAGGGTGGTGCGAGAGCAGTCTACAGAGGAGAGGGGGAAGGATATACCCAGCTGGGGAGCAGGGTGGCAGGGAAACCAAGGGAGGGACGGGCCAGTGTGGAAAGAGTCAGGAAAACAAGGGCTGAGAAGCGCTATACAGTCCGTCTTCAGGGGGAGCCCTGGCATCTTGACGAAACCAGTTTCAGCAGCGTGGAACCGAGACCGCAGGGACCCGCAGCACCGGTTACAGATGGAGAGGCTGGCGGGTCCCCTCATTCGAGAGACAATTTTACTCGTGTGTGAGCGTATTCATTTATCAGGCCGTCCATCCGTCCAACCACCCTTCCATCGCTCATTTACGAAGTACCTATTCTGTGACACCTGCTACGCCAGGGCCTGGGACGGGGGTGCGACGATGTATACAACACGGCCTGCCTATAGAGAGCTGGCGCCCCGGGGCAGACGCAGTCAGTATGCGACCAGCTCTACCGCATGATGATGTCAGGCAGAAGGAGAAGGTGGTGTGAGAAGACGCAACGCTGACACTTACAGGCTCTGTGCCTGACGCTCTTAACCACAGCTCTAAAGCGAGGCTACTAGAACCTGTCGTGGGTGGCAGCTGTGAAGATGCAACGAGTTAACGCACGGGGAAAGTGCTGGTGTGCTCCCTGACACCTGGGAAGTGTTTATTACCTTAAAAATCCTACGGGATGTTAAATACGAATAAGGCAATGTGGGAGCAGAGGGGCAGGGCGGGGAGACTTTCCCTCCAGCCCTGAACTCCTCCCTAGCCTTGTCCCATGGCTCTCATCCGAGGCTTCCTGCAGCTCCAAGTCACTCCACGTCTTGCCCTCCCTGACCACCAATGTGACACACGAGGGCGGTTTTCCAATGCACACCACCAGAGGGCTCGGGTCAGAAACAACCATCTCTTTCTTTTTTATTTCAAAGACAAAGAGATTCCTACCAAGACATCCCATCTTTGCAATCTCACCACCACCCATGCAAAGAAACAGCCGGGCTGGCAGGCTGGCCAACAGTGAGAGGGCCGTGATGTACAGCCTACGTTCCGGGAGGTCGAGGGCACTGGTTCTTAGGGTGTGTGGGGTGAAAATAGTATCGGTAACATTAATATTTAATTATCAATAATAATCAAACATTATATTTAATTAAAAACAGTAATATATAATACATAATTTATAATTACATTATTAGATAATTATTGATAATTATATAATAGCTATGATATTTAATTAATAATAATAAATATGATTAATGACAACGGTTTGTGGCTTTCCAAAGGGTCACAGTATGTAAACTGATATAGAGAATATCTGTGGTATTAAAATTTCACGGAGAAAGTTATTAGGAAAAGACTATCTTTGTAAAAGCTCCTTGGGGTGGGAGTTTGCAGGTAGTAATAATAAAAGAAAAGGTTGAAAAACACTGGTTTTGGGTATGAGATGGGAAAAACAAAGATTAACAGGACTCATTCCCTGCCCTAGACAGATAGCGGGAATAACATCTTGCTCTGAGTCCTCAACAATCTCATTCCTGGGTCACAAGCCCCCTGCATCCCGCTACCCTGTGGGTCTTGGGCGTTTGCGTGGATGGTGGTAAGTGAGGCAGGGATCTCCGCTCATCAAGCCAGAACCTACCTTTTCCTCTGTTCGTGGAGATCTTGCATTTTCATCTCAACACTTAACGCCCTTAACCCTTTATATATGTATCTGTTTCCTTATTTGTTTGCTGTGTTCCCAATTTGAATGCAAGCTCTTTGAGACTGGGGTCTGTAAGTTCACTGCTATGTTTCCAGAATTTAGAACACTGCATAGCACAGAGTAGGTACTCAATAAATATTTGTACAATGAAGGAAATACAAAGTCACATGTGTATAAGGGTCTTCTCTACAGGAATGTTTATACTGATGCTAAGTTTAGTGCTTATCAATAGGGGACCAGTTAATAAATTATGGAAGTTCTACACAATTGCCATAAAAATGAGAAAGCTTTTTATGTCTAACTTTGGAAATATCTCCAAGATAAACTGTTTTGTGATAAAAGCAAAGTGAAATACAGTATTAATGGTGTACAAGGATTTGTATAAAAAGAGGAAAAAAATATGTCCATGCTTAAATTATTTCTGAGAGGATACAGACTAAACTGCTGACACTGGTCCCCGCCAGGGATGGACACGGGGTAGGGCAAGGGCACAGGGTGGGAGAGGAGCCTTGTATTGTGTACCTTCTGCATTTCGGGGGGGTAACATGTGCTACATTATGTATTCAAGAAAAGTAAAAATTCTAAAACAAAACATGAAGAGAGAGTGATCATAAATCATTTTTAACTATTAGTCCTAAATCAAGGCTTTCCCCAATGTCTTTCATCCTTCGGGAAATGAAGCAGGAAAAACCAAAAAATACATAAACGTCATTGCCACCTTGGCCTGAAGGCTGTGTTACAAAGTAACAATAAAAGAATCGTGAAAGTCTGTGGTCTGTACTCAATGTGGGGGTTATTGGGAAGGAAAAGTCCCTCAAAAACCACGTACTGACCACACAACGAACACACGGCATCACCTTTCGGCCCAGTCATCACGGTCAGGCACTGGGCAGGCATGTGGACTGCAGTCGCATTGATGGAAAACCCCAAGAATTAAGAATTTCTCTGTGGTTATCCACACGCATACTCTTGGGGGCTGATAAGAAACCAAGAAGGCAAAATAACCGTGTATTATGAATTCAGAATCTTCCCAGTGATGATCCTATGAAAAGGCCACAGGAAAAAAAATTTAAACTTACAGAGTCCTCCTAACTTATTTCCCGGTGAAAAGGTAGGTTAATTTATAAAAACCGGCAAAGGAGATTGTGTTAAGTGAATAGTAACTGTCTGTTATTATAAATACACTAAAAGAAGTCAGAGAGAACAGAGCAATCTCAAGAGGAGGAAACTCTTAGGACATATTTGGGCAAAACTAAATGTCCTTCCTTGGCCATCCCAACTAAGAAGAACACCTACTCTCTCAGGTATTTTAAGGTGTTGCTCTGTGACAGGGATGGGTCACAAGGCTTCACAGGTGTAGGATTCTGTCATTTTCCTGTTTGTTTGTTTAAAATTTTCCAGCTCTTTCAGGAATCCTTTTCATGACCTGAGCAAACTGTTCATTGCAAACAGATGTGTAACAAAAGCATCCCGTGGGCAATGCAGCCAACGTAACAACATAACACAATAATAATATTAGTGGACAGACTGCCCGTATCACCTTCAGAATCCTCAGATTTTTAAAAGGAGCCTTTCAATTCTATTATATAATTATTTCCCATTTACTTTACCGAAGTCCTATTGATTACTCCACTCTCATTTACTCTCAATCCATTTCCTTTATCAATAAAGTTAAATTAACGTAAGTTCTTTATGTGATTCAAGATGACACAAGGTTAGAGGGCATGTTTTAAAAAGTATATCTTTTGCATTTTATTAAGCACACAACACATTAAAGACCATTTCAGGAATGATGTATAGTTGGGTAAAGACACTGCTTTCCAAACAAACTGCTGCTCGTTTCCTTCCTCACAAAAGGGAAATTTCCCTGGGACTTCCCTGGTGGTCCAGTGGCTAAGTCTCCACGCTCCCAATGCAGGGGACCTGGGTTCGATCCCTGGTCACTAGACCTAGATCCCGCATGCCGCAACTAAGACCCGACACAGCCAAATAAATATTAAAAAGGGGGGGGGGGTGGGAATTTCCCCTAGGAGCATATACATGAAGCCCACCAAAAAATCTGGGATAAACCAGACAGGAGGTGGCTGAGGTCTACCATTCTGCATAACGATGCAAAAATGACTTGTTTAAGCAAATAAACTGTAATTAATATTGGTTTTGATAAAAATAACCATTTATTCCTTACAACTGCTTAGACACTACCAGACATTATACAAACTGGCCCTGTAATTCCAGCCATTGGAAATGACTTCAGGAACAATTTTCCTGTGTATATAAACACGCACACATCTATGCCCTTATTTTTTCTTCACCCCTATATAGCTTTGCTACAAAATGAAATGGTCTCGTTACCTGTTTACTGATTTGTCACCGTCTTTCTTTTCTAGAAGGTATGTTCCTTAAGGGGAGGCAGCTCATCTGCCTTGTTCACTAATTGACCCGATTCCAACACAGGAGCCAAGAAGCAGTTCTGGGTCGCCACGCTGCAGGGCAGCTTCTGGCTGGCCTGTGTGGGCCTCGGGGGGCAATGACTCAGCACCGCCACTGTCTTTCCCTGTGTGAGAGCAGGAGAGAGCAGCACAGCTCTGCAAACGGCACCCCCATACACGCCCGCCCCTAACACCCACGTGCACAGGCGACTGTATCCATTAACGAGGACGTAACCTGCTTGCTCTGTCACCCTGCACTAGTTCTGACCGCCTCTCTCCACTGCCCACTGGCTCCCCCCCATCTCCTTCCCCTCTGCAGAGGGAAACAGTTCCTCCGAAAGTAAGGCGAATGCCAATCGGCTGACTTGCTCAACACGTTGGAAAATCCAATTAAAGTCATGAGCCAGTTCCCAGCAGTTCTGCTGAGATTCCCTGGTATAAATGAGGTATTCTGTCTGGCGTGTTAACTCCTTCATGCCCTAGAGAGTTACTCACCACCTTGAGGCTATTTTACAGTGGTGCCTTGTCATCAGGCCGTTTTCCAGGGCATTAAGATCTGGAGAAAAGAGTTTTTGGTGGGAGCCGAGAGGCGTGAGGCCACACATCACTCCTGGCCTGTGACTTTGGGAGAACCGTCTGACTTGCTGACTTGGCTTCCTGATTTAAAAATGGGTGTCCTGGCACCTTCCTCAACTAGGCCACGCCGATGTGAGGGGACACCAACGAAGCTCCCACTTCACTGCAGACACACAGGGTTGCCTGCTTCATTGGCTGCTCCTGGTAACGCTGCAAGGTGTGTTCAAACACGCTATTAAGTAGAGGCGTCAAAGCACAAACCAGGTCCGACACTAAAGGCAATGAACTGCTTACAGCACCATCCTCTTACAGATGTCGGAATGTTTTGAAAACTACAATATACTATACATATGAATGAGCAGTTATTATAAGCTATTACTGACCTATTGAGCTAAGCTTTATTTCATTTGGTTGCATATGCATTAAGGGGAAACAAAGAATACTGCTCAGAAGTGGAGGGATGAGAGTTAATGATACCACCTCATCCACTGTTAAGGGCTTTGTAAGTGTACCCTTCACAGATGCCAGAGTGCCCCGTGCTCACATGGTCAAGCAGGTGACATGCACTCAGCTAGGGTGTGCTTGGGCAAGTCATTCAAGGCCACTCCATAGGCTGCCAAGGGGCTGTGTGACATACAGATACGGCCTGCAATGCATGTACAACAACAGACTCTTAATAAAGTGTGACTCGGTTTATTTTCTTAGAATTCTTTACACTTGAAAGGCTCAGCAGTAGTGGTGGAAAAAACATAATGATAGCATTTCAGATACTGAAATAGGTCTTTTGAGGATGGGGAGGTGGAGTCGGGGGAGACTCCCAAAGGTCCTTCACATCGCACCACTCTCTCCACTGGAAATTTCGTAGTTGTTTCCCTGCCTCATTCTATAAACTGTACGATAATGCATCCCATTACACCATGTTCTAACCTAGGCAGTCTGAAATAGTTATTAAAATGACAGACAGTACTGTGTTTAACATATGTTATCCAAAGTTATTGCTTGAAACAACTCTGTAAGATGGGTCTTAGTCTCACCCAATTGAGGAAACAGGCTCAGAGAGGTTAAGCAACTTGCCCAAGGTCAAACAGTAAGTAAGGCAGATGGTCAGGTTACTAATTAAGGTTTTTACTAACTCCAAAGGCCAGTCTCATGTGCTGTGTCACACTGTTAGACTGATGTTTTAAAGTGATTTACCAGATCATATCACTTTCCTGCTTAAAACACATCAACCACTTCCCATCGAACTGGATTCAAATCCAACCTCCCAGTATAGGTCTAACCCCAGCACAACCTGTCTTAAGCCCCTCCATCCATTCCCACTACCCTTCAACCACGCCAGGCCTCCTCGGCTTCTCAACCCATCAAGTTCTCTCTTGCTGGCACGTGCTGTGCTCTCCGTCTGGACCACTCGTCCTCTGGCTACTGGCAAAGCTCCTTCCAGTCTCCATGCCACTTCCTCAGTGAGGTCTTGACCGTTCTAGCTCTAGATTGATCACTTCTCCCTAATCTCCCATTACTCTCAACCAGGCAGAGCAGGCTCGCTTTCAAGAGTCTGCATTTCAGAGTCACTTGTTTCTCCGCTGTCGCGAGCAAAGCTTCTCGAGGGCAGGGGCTGTGACTGTTTTGTCCACCACTGTGTTATACCAACCCCCTAGTGTGGTATAGACACGATATACACTGAGTAAAATGCTTATTGAGTAAATGGATGAAGAAATGAGTTCCCCTTCAGAGCAGGCAAGCTGTTCTGAGACTCAGAAGTGTTACAGCATCTGAACCAGTTCTGGTCTTCCTGGTGTGCTCAGCATCAGAATGGAAGGGCGGGGAGGTGGGGGGATGGACTTAGGAGAGGGATGGGATATGGTTGGGTGACAGACCAAGGACACCCTCCTTCAAGCAGCTGCGAGGCTGTCTGACAGCTGGGGAAGAAAGGGTGCTCTGGACCTGACCTGCCTCCAGCTGGCTGTGTAAGTTCAGGTCCATCACTTCTTGCTCCTGCCGCTGACAAAATCAGAGAGCCATGAGGTCTCTAAAATAGCTTCTAGTTACAATCCTCCTATAGTTTAAAATGAGCTCCTGAGATACAACTGAACACAGCAGAAAAAAATCCAGACCAAGCGGGCATAACAGCTACAGTAGAGGCTTCAACTGCCCCACGAGCTGAAGGACAGCCCTGGTCCTCCCCCCAACCAAGTAATAAAACGATAACAAACAATTCTGCAGTAATGCTGAAGAGTTAGAAGGGTCAATTCATAATTCCTATCAACACTCTAAACTTTTTTGTACACTCCATGATATCCACTATAAAACTTCTGGCGCAATACAACCTCTTGAAAAAGTCTGCAATCTCTCAAGAAAATGAGCTTCAGAATCTGACCCGAGCAAGGACTGACAGGACTACCAGGGTGCCTTGGGCTGCTGGCAGTTTCTCCGCATTTCCTGACTGACTCAAACAATAGCGAAGGAAGGGAAGTGAAAATATTATGAACTGGATTCATGCTGATCACAGCATGTGCAGAGATACCAGAGATGCTTTCAACAATTATTCTAAACAGTGAAAAAATGAAAACAATGGAAATGGTCAAAATAGGAGAGTGGGTACATAAATTATGGTGCAAATGGTGAGCTTTCTACACAGGGGTTAGAATGGTGTTACAGGTAGCGCCTCCGGATTCTGCAGGCCGCTCTTTGAGGGGGCTGCAGCTGGTAATAGGGGAGAGGCTCCAAGCTCCTGACCCCGCTCCAGCCCGGGCAGCTCTGCTTTAGGGGGCTGTATGAGTCCAATGAAACAAAGGTTCTCAAGCTACAATATTCTACGAAACGGGAAAACATTTTCAAAGTATATAAATAAATGAAAAATCGGGTTACAAAATAGCACTACAGTACGAACCCAGTATTGTTTAAATATTGTATGACAAAAATTACACACAGAAAAACAGTATGTATGTATAAATAGAAAGAAAGGTTAGAAGATAGATAGATAGATAGATCCCAACCCCTTAACAATAGATTGCAAGGTGACTGGTGATTATTTTTTTTTAATTTTATTTTTTTATAGAGCAGGTTCTTATTAGCTATCTATTTTATCCATATTAGTGTATACATGTCAATCCCAGTCTCCCAATTCATCCCACCACCACCCCCAACCCCCGCTGCTTTCCCCCCTTGGTGTCCATACACTTGTTCTCTACATCTGTGTGTCAATTTCTGCCCCGGTTCATCTGTACCATTTTTCTAGGTTCCACATATATGCATTAATATACGATATTTGTTTTTCTCTTTCTGACTTACTTCACTCTGCATGACAGTCTCTAGATCCATCCATGTCTCTACAAATGACTCAATTCCACTCCTTTTTATGGCTGAGTAATATTCCATTGTATATATGTACCACAACTTCTTTATCCATTCATCTGTCGATGGGCATTTAGGTTGCTTCCATGACCTGGCTATTGTAAATAGTGCTGCAATGAACACTGGGGTGCATGTGTCTTTTTTTTGTTTGTTTGTTTGTTTTGTTTTGTTTTTTTATACTGTGGGTTCTTATTAGGCATCAATTTTATACACATCAGTGTATACATGTCAATCCCAATCGCCCAATTCAGCACACCACCATCCCCACCCCACCGCAGTTTTCCCCCCTTGGGTCCACATGTCCATTCTCTACATCTGTGTCTCAACTTCTGCCCTGCAAACCGGCTCATCTGTACCATTTTTCTAGGTTCCACATACATGCATTAATATACGATATTTGTTCTTCTCTTTCTGACGTACTTCACTCTGTATGACAGTCTCTAGATCCATCCACGTCTCAACAAATGACTCAATTTCGTTCCTTTTTATGGCTGAGTAATATTCCATTGTATATATGTACCACATCTTCTTTATCCATTCGTCTGTTGATGGGCATTTAGGTTGCTTCCATGACCTGGCTATTGTAAATAGTGCTGCAATGAACATTCGGGTGCATGTGTCTTTTTGAATTATGGTTTTCTCTGGGTATATGCCCAGTAGTGGGATTGCTGGGTCATATGGTAATTCTATTTTTACTTCTTTAAGGAACCTCCATACTGTTCTCCATAGTGGCTGTATCAATTTACATTCCCACCAACAGTGCAAGAGGGTTCCCTTTTCTCCACACCCTCTCCAGCATTTGTTGTTTGTAGATTTTCTGATGATGCCCATTCTAACTGGTGTGAGGTGATACCTCACTGTAGTTTTGATTTGCATTTCTCTAATAATTAGTGATGCTGAGCAGCTCTTCATGTGCTTCTTGGCCATCTGTATGTCTTCTTTGGAGAAATGTCTATTTAGGTCTTCTGCCCATTTTTGGATTGGGTTTTTTTTTTTTTTTAAATGTTGAGCTGCATGAGCTGCTTATATATTTTGGAGATTAATCCTTTGTCCATTGATTCGTTTGCAAATATTTTCTCTCATTCTGAGGGTTGTCTTTTCGTCTTCTTTGTAGTTTCCTTTGCTTTGCAAAAGCTTTTAAGTTTCATTAGGTTGCATTTATTTATTTTTGCTTTTATTTCCATTACTCTAGGAGGTGGATCAAAAAAGATTTTGCTGTGATTTATGTCAAGGAGTGTTCTTCCTGTGTTTTCCTCTAAGAGTTTTATAGTGCCTGGTCTTACATTTAGTTCTCTAATCCATTTTGAGTTTATTTTTGTGTATGGTGTTAGGGAGTGTTCTAACTTCATTCTTTTACAGGTAGCTGTCCAGTTTTCCCAGCACCACTTATTGAAGAGACTGTCTTTTCTCCATTGTATATCCTTGCCTCCTTTGTCATAGATTAGCTGACCATAGGTGTGTGGGTTTATCTCTGGGCTTTCTATCCTGTTCCATTGATCTCTATTTCTGTTTTTGTGCCAGTGCCATAGTCTTAATTACGGTAGCTTTGTAGTATAGTCTGAAGTCAGGGAGTCCAATTCCTCCAGCTCCGTTTTCTAACCTCAAGATTGCTTTGGCTATTCGGGGTCTTTTGTGTCTCCATACAGATTTTTCTGCATACAGGTCTTTTGTCTCCCTAGGTATTTTATTCTTCTTGTTGCAATGGTAAATGGGAGTGTTAATTTCTCTTTCAGATTTTTCAACATTAGTGTATAGGAATGCAAGATATTTCTATGCATCAATTTTGTATCATGCAACTTTACCAAAATCATTGATTAGCTCTAGTAGTTTTCTGGTGGCATCCTTAGGATTCTGTATGTACAGTATCATGTCATCTGCAAACAGGGACAGTTTTACTTCTTTTCCAATTTGTATTTCTTTTATTTCTTTTTCTTCTCTGATTGCTGTGGCTAGGACTTCCAAAACTATGTTGAATAATAGTGGTGAGAGTGGACATCCTTGTCTTGTTCCTGATCTTAGAGGAAATGCTTTCAGTTTTTCACCTTTGAGAATGATGTTTGCTGTGGGTTTGTCATATATGGCCTTTATTATGTTGAGGTAAGTTCCCTCTATGCCCACTTTCTGGAGAGTTTTTATCATAAATGGGTGTTGAATTTTGTCAAAAGCTTTTCCTGCATCTATTGAGATGATCATGTGGTTTTTATTCTTCAATTTGTTAATATGGTGTATCACATTGATTGATTTGCATATATTGAAGAATCCTTGCATCCCTGGGATAAATTCCCCTTGATCATGGTGCATGATCCTTTCAGTGTGTTGTTGGATTCTGTTTGCTAGTATTTTGTTGAGGATTTTTGCATCTACATTCGTCAGTGATATTGGTCTGTAATCTTCTTTTTTTGTAGTATCTTTGTCTGGTTTTGGTATCAGGGTGATGGTGGCCTCATAGAATGAGTTTGTGAGTGTTCCTTCCTCTGCAATTTTTTGGAAGAGTTTGAGAAGGATGGGATCTTTTCTAAATGTTTGATACAATTCACCTGTGAAGCCATCTGGGCTTGGACTTTTGTTTGCTGGAATATTTTTAATCACAGTTTCAATTTCATTACTTGTGATTTGTCTGTTCATATTCTCTAATTCTTCCTGGTTCAGTGTTGGAAGGTTATACCTTTCCAAGAATTTGTCCATTTCTTCCAGGTTGTCCATTTTATTGGCATAGAGTTGCTTGTAGTAGTCTCTTAGAATGCTTTGTATTTCTGTGGTGTCTGTTGTAACTTCTCCTTTTTCATTTCTAATTTTATTGATTTGAGTCCTCTCCCTCTTTTTCTTGATGAGTCTGGCTAATGGTTTATCAATTTTGTTTATCTGCTCAAAGAACCAGCTTTTAGTTTTATTGATCTTTGCTATTGTCTTTTTTGTTTCTATTTTATTTATTTCTGCTCTGATCTTTATGATTTCTTTCCTTCTACTAACTTTGGGTTTTGTTTGTTCTTCTTTCTCTAGTTCCTTTAGGTGTAAGGTTAGGTTGTTTGAGATGTTTGTTGTTTCTTCAGGTAGGACTGTATTGCTATAGACTTCCTTCTTAGAACTGCTTTTGCTGCATCCCATAGGTTTTGGATCATCATGTTTTCATTGTCATTGGTCTCTGGGTATTTTTTGATTTTCTCTTTGATTTCTTCAGTGACATCTTGGTTATTTAGTAACGTATTGTTTAGCCTCCATGTGTTTGTGTTTTTTACGTTTTTTCCCCTGTAATTGATTTCTAATCTCATAGCGTTGTGGTCAGAAAAGATGCTTGATATGATTTCAGTTTTCTTAAATTTACTGAGGCTTGATTTGTGACCCAAGATGTGATCTATCCTGGAGAATGTTCTGTGCGCACTTGAGAAGAAAGTGTAATCTGCTGGTTTTGGATGGAATGTCCTATAAACATCAATTAAATCTGTTTGGTCTATTCTGTCATTTAAAGCTTGTGTTTCCTTATTAATTTTCTGTTTGTGTGATCTGTCCATTGGTGTAAGTGAGGTGTTAAGGTACCCCACTACTACTGTGTTACTGTCGATTTCCTCTTTTATAGCTGTTAGCAGTTCCCTTATGTACTGAGATGCTCCTATGTTGGGTGCATATATATTTATAATTGTTGTATCTTCTTCTTGGATTGATCCCTTGATCATTTTGTAGTGTCTTTCCTTGTCTCTTGTAACATTCTTTATTTTAAAGTCTATTTTATCTGATATGAGTATTGCTACTCCAGCTTTTGATTTCCATTTGCATGGAATATCTTTTTCCATCCCCTCACTTTCAGTCTGTATGTGTCCCTAGGTCTGAAGTGGGTCTCTTGTAGACAGCATATATATGGGTCTTGTTTTTGTATCCATTCAACGAGCCTGTGTCTTTTGGTTGGATCATTTAATCCATTCATGTTTAAGGTAATTATCGATATGTATGTTCCTATTACCATTTTCTTTATTGTTTTGGGTTTGTTTTTGTAGGTCCTTTTCTTCTCTTGTGTTTCCCACTTAGAGAAGTTCCTTTAGCATTTGTTGTAGAGCTGGTTTGGTGGTGCTGAATTCTCTTAGCTTTTGCTTGTCTGTAAAGCTTCTGATTTCTCCATCGAATCTGAATGAGATCCGTGCTGGGTAGAGTAATCTTGGTTGTAGGTTCTTCCCTTTCATGACTTTAAATATGTCCTGCCACTCCTTCTGGCTTGTACAGTTTCTGCTGAGAAATCAGCTGTTAACCTTATGGGAGTTCCCTTGTATGTTATTTGTCGTTTTTCCCTTGCTGCTTTCAATACTTTTTCTTTGTCTTTAATTTTTGCCAATTTGATTACTATGTGTCTCGGCGTGTTTCTCCTTGGGTTTATCCTGTATGGGACTCTCTGCGCTTCCTGGACTTGGGTGGCTATTTCCTCTCCCATGTTAGGGAAGTTTTCAACTGTAATCTCTTCAAATATTTTCTCAGGTCCTTTCTCTCTCTCTTCTCCTTCTGGGACCCCTATAATGCGAATGTTGTTGCGTTTAATGTTGTCCCAGAGGTCTCTTGGGCTGTCTTCATTTCTTTTCATTCTTTTTCCTTTATTCTGTTCCACAGCAGTGAATTCCACCAGTCTCCAAGTCACTTATCTGGTTCTTCTGCCTCAGTTATTATGCTATTGATTCCTTCTAGTGTATTTTTCATTTCAGTTATTGTATTATTCATCTCTGTTCTTTAATTCTTCTAGGTCTTTGTTAAACATCTCTTGCAGCTTCTTGATCTTTGCCTCTATTCTTTTTCCGAGGTCCTAGATCATCTTCACTATCATTATTCTGAATTCTTTTTCTGGAAGGTTGCCTATCTCCACTTCATTTAGTTGTTTTTCTGGGTTTTATCTTGTTCCTTCATCTGGTACATAACCCTCTGCCTTTTCATCTTGTCTTGTTTCTGTGAATGTGGTTTTTGTTCCACAGGCTGCAGGATTGTAGTTCTTCTTGCTTCTGCTGTCTACCCTCTGGTGGATGAGGCTATCTAAGAGGCTTGTGTAAGTTTCTTGATGGGAGGGACTGGTGGTGGGTAGAGCTGGCCCATTGCTCTGGTGGGCAGAGTCAGTAAAACTTTAATCTGCTTGACTGCTGATGGGTGGGGCTGGGTTCCCTCCCTGTTGGGTGTTTGGCCTGAGGCAACCCAACACTGGAGCCTACCTGGGCTCTTTGGTGGGGCTAATGGCAGACTCTGGGAGGGCCCACACCAAGGAGCACTTCCCATAACTTCTGCTGCCAGTGTCCTTGTCCTCACAGTGAGACACAGCCACCCCCCGCCTCTGCAGGAGACCCTCCAACACTAGCAGGTAGGTCTGGTTCAGTCTCCCCTGGGGTCACTGCTCCTTCCCCTGGGTCCCGAGGTACACGCTACTTTATGTGTGCCCTCCAAGAGTGGAGTCTCTATTTCCCCCAGTTCTGTCAAAGTCCTGCAATCAAATCCCACTAGCCTTCAATGTCTGATTCTCTAGGAATTCCTCCTCCTGTTGCCGGACTCCCAGGTTAGGAAACCTGACGTGGGGCTCAGAAGCTTCACTCCGGTGGGTGGACTTCTGTGGTATAAGTGTTCTCCAGTTTGTGAGTCACCCACCCAGCAGTTATGGGATTTCATTTTGTTGTGACTGCACCCCTCCTACCGTCTCACTGTGGCTTCTCCTTTGTCTCTGGATGCGGGGTATCTTTTGGTGAGTTCCAGTGTCTTCCTGTCGATGACTGTTCAACAGTTAGCTGTGATTATGGTGCTCTCACAAGAGGGAGTGAGCGCACGTCCTTCTACTCCGCCATCTTGAACCAATCCACACACAGCTATTTTTAATCTCAGTGATTGGTGATTTTTATTTTAGTCTTTTGTCCCTGTATTTTCTAAGTTTTAACAATGAAGTGGTATTATTTTTACATTCAGAAAGTTATTTTTAAAATTAATTAATTAATTTATTTTTGGCTGTGTTGGGTCTTTGTTGCTGCATGCGGGCTTTCTCTAGTTGCGGTGAGCAGGGGCTACTCTTCGTTGAGGTGCACGGGCTTCTCATTGTGGTGGTTTCTCTTGTTGCAGAGCACAGGCTTCTGTAGTTGTGGCATGCAGTCTCAGCAGTTGTGGTGCACAGGCTTAGTTGCTCTGCGGCATGTGGGATCCTCCCGGACCAGGGCTTGAATCCGTGTCCCCTGCGTTGGCAGGCGGATTCTTAACCACTGTGCCACCAGGGAAGTCTCCAGAAAGTCATTAAAAAGAAATATGACACAGAAACACAAGAGGGCGATATAATCAACCAGCAGCTTATTTCTCATTCAAGTTATTTATTATTATAAGATAAAAAGCAGATGGTGTGTATAAAAGTAAAAATAATTATTAGGCAGTGAATGTGGATGAAAAAAGTTACAGCTTCTCTATGACGCCAGGGAACTCGAGCTGCCTGCCCAGAGTGACAACCCTGACTAGTGTGGTCCTCAGAGCAACAGTGTCAGACCAGGCGGAAACTTCTTCGAAACAAAATCTCAAATCTCATTAATCAGACTCTACTGATGGGATCCAACAACCTCTGTTTAAACACGCTTTCTAAGGAAGATGGATGCAAGGTCAAGTTTGGGCCCTGCAGCCTTAGCTGTTCAGAGGAGAAGAAAAACCAAAGTTTCGTCAGAGAAGAAAGACCTACAGTCAGGGAGTGGAAATCACTTGCCTACGGTCTAAGGCATAATTCCTATGAAGAAAGAACAGAGGTGAGTGACTGCTCTGGGAGATCTGGGAACGAACTAAGGAAAAGGGGGAACCGAGTTCCCACTTTATGCTAAAGGCATCGGGAACTGGCAAGACTGAATTTAAGTGGAAAGTACAGTTTTACGGGAAGTTTTACAGAGAAAATTGGGTATGTGTAGGAGTGTCAGGGAATATGAGAATTCCTTAACATAAAGTAATGCAATTATATTTTGTCTAATTCAATTTAAGTAAATGATGGGTTAGATTTAACATCATCTCATACATCAAGAGTGCAAATGAAAACACAATTTTCCTTTGCATTATGTGCAGCACCTGATTTCATCTGAGGATAATTGTAAGAACGGGGGGAGGGGGTGGGTAGCTAAGATTTATAAGACCAAGATAAATGAGAAAGCAAAAGAAAAATGCCTACATACGCCTTGGTTTGAAAGAGTCAGCCCGACCCTAAGGCTTCTTTACTGTGCTTGAAATGATTAATCAGTTCATGATCAACGTTCAGACCTTTAATTTCATTTCCATGCATGTCATCTATAATCTGCTATGTTTAAACTAGAACAAAACCATAATGAAAGTGACATCAAATCACATTTTCCTTGTCTTTACCGAACATCTTTATCACACGTTACGGTACGTTTTACAACAAAAAACTTTTACTTAGGAAGAATCTTATTAACACAATTTAAAAATCTAACAAAATAAACATGTACAAGCACACAGGGCTCACCATGTACTGGAAGAACATCATAATGCCTCATAGTAGACATTTACTGTCTTCATGTAACTGATGATAAAAGAAAACAGGCATCTGCTGCTCCCTTTGCCTGGACTGCCCTACTCTGTCTGCTTGGTCCGTATCTCATGTTTTAAAACTCACTTCACTTGATCCTCGTTGAGTATTTTAGAATTCAAAGAATTTATCTAACTGGTGGCTGTGATATTCGCCATCAGCTGATGTATTTCAAGACCACTGCTGCAGAAGAGAATCTTCTTATACATATTAAGCCTGTGATGCTGCTAAGAAACCAAATCAAAGTTTTCTCTACTTGAGGGAAAGAAAAAGCAGGACGTTTTAAAAATCTGGTCCTATACCCACGCCCATCTTTCCCTATAGAATGAAGTAGCGCCTTAGCGTAAACTATTAGAATACTCTGTATAAGCAATCTCTTAAACAGAAGGCGACAGTCAAGCTTTAGCACAGAGCCTGGAACAGAGCAGACACTTAGTAAATCCTGGCTGAGTCAAGGCCACAATTTTAGAAAGTCTTTTATTTTCTTTCTTTTTAAAAATACTGAAATATTGATTTCACCTCACTCTCTAAATATCAGGTGTATCAACCAATGCTTGATGTTGTGTAATGTTTCTATTTAAAGAAAAGAGCCTCTGCAAGCCCAGGAGAGCAGTTTCACAAAATATCTGTTAATTATTTGTGGCTCAGGTCAAGGGTCTCTCTTCTGGGAAGGCTTTCTCGGTATCCTTGCTTTCTGGATGAATAAATGAGGGAGGGAGTGAATGAATGAATCTGCCTCTGGTGACCTAGCTTGGGAAATAGTAGAACAGAGATCTGAACTCAGTTGTAACTAACTTCAAAGTCATGCTACGTCCACCAGCTCTCTGAACTTCCAATTTCTTAACATGGCTGGGCAATAAGTCAATAAAAGGGCCATTCACTTTTCGTAGAAGATATAGTAAGCTACTAGCTCCAGATGGAATCAGTAGGCCATTTCTTCAGGTTTAAACCTGAAGGTACCACAGGCAGGGGTATCATCTAAAATAGAGAGGCAAAGTATAAATAAAGAGGCTTAATATACTCAGAAATCACATACTGAAATGTAAGTAAGAAATAAATTCTAGAAGAGTTGATGTGAAATGGAAAAGAAAATTAAAACAAATAAATACAACAGATGCAATGGATCCCCTGATCCAGCAAAACATCTAAATGAGCATTTCTCGAAGTGGGTTCATGGGAAGTTAATGTTTCTTATACAACAGGAAAGTCTCTGGTTAAGTAAGTTAGGAAAGCACTGAATTGGACAGGTCTCTTTCATTGCAGGATGTCTCTAAGCCTTCGATATACAAACGTGCACTGTAAATCCCCAAGGGTATTACGTAGTGCTTCTCAATCCAGAACTCTTGTCAAAGAACAAGGCATGGGATTCGTGCTTCAAGGAGAACTTAGGGAAAGGTGTTTCACACTCTGATGCGCCCACTCCCAGCCAAGAGGGAGCAGATGCACCGGGTGCAGCCTGACAACTGACCACAGGTGCACGGGGTACACACGGCTCAAAGCACCCACCTGGCAGGTGCACGTGGAGCCTGAAACCCAGCCACACTCCCTCACGCATCCGTGCTCTCCGGCACTGGCTGACGTCAACCAGCCCAGGAGAAGGCTGGCTGGGCTGTAGTACCTCTGCCCACGAGTCTAGGCTGGAGGGAGTGGCCTTGTCTGAGGGCTACAGAAAGTGGAGGTGAGGAGAGATCAGAGGCAACGTTCTGCAGAGGAATCCAAACCAGTTCAAGACACAGCATGTAATGTGAAGCAGGTCGGTGGAAAGGCAGAATCCAGAGAAGAGGCCTTGCCTGGGATGGCAACAGGAAATCAAGAGTGGAAAGGGGCAAAGGAGGGAGAGTGAGGCTGAGTTTGGCAGAATTCTCTGAGCCAAGGAAAATACCTGCATTTGCTTTTCACAAAGTACCTCCAGATGTGGGCCTGGAGATGGAGCTCTGGGGGCTTCTGGGCTGTTGATTATCTCAAAATAGTGTTTGCCTTACTCTTGCAATATCCGTGCTACTGTTTTGCTTGCCGTTCTTTATTTTTGTTTTAAGTTTTTAAAATATATTTACGGACTTCTATCTATCTATCTATCTATCTATCTATCTATCTATCTATCTATCTATGGCTGCGTTGGGTCTTCGTTGCTGCGTGCAGGCTTTCTCTAGTTGCAGCGAGCGGGGGCTACTCTTCGTTGTGGTGCACGGGCTTCTCATTGTGGTGGCTCCTCTAGTAGTTGTGGCTCGTGGGCTCAGTAGTTGTGGCGCACAGGCTTAGCTGCTCCGTGGCATGTAGGATCTTCCCGGACCAGGTTATCGAACCCATGTCCCCTGCATTGGCAGGTGGATTCTTAACCACTGCACCACCAGGGAAGTCCCACTTGCCGTTCTTTAAATCAATACTTTTTACTTAAATAAGTTAAAAGTAAACTTTATGTTATACCCATAAAAGGAGGTCCATATCCTTTGAGAGGCAGGCAGTCCAGGGCACTGCTTGAAAGCACGGACTGTGGAGTGAACTGCCTGGGTTTGCGTGCTGGCTCCAGTATCCACTGAGCGCTTTGCGACTCGATTTTCTCAGCTGCTGAACAGGGATAATTATGGCTGCTACCTGGTAGGGCTGATGTGAGCAGTGAAGGAGGCTATATATAGATAAGGCAGAAACAGTACTGCTCACCAAATACTCCATTTGTTCCCGTCCACCTCCTGGGCCCCTGCAAGCGGGGCCAGCAACACAGTTTAAACCAAAGAACTAATCTATCAAGAGAAAGCTGCGACACGTCTTCATCTGATTCTACAGTTTCTCTCGTCCTCTGCACAGCAAACCTTGCTGAGACACAGGAGCCTCCCTCTGCCTCGGTTTCTGAATCACTGTTACTACAGAGCAGACCCCCTCAGCAGACACGGGACACGAGGAGGAAATAAACCTTTACTATGTTAAGCCGTGGAGATGCGGGGGTTGATTTATTACTGCAGCACATCCTCGCCTATCCTAGCTAATGCAACATGCAAAGCGATTAAAACATAGCAGGCACAGCACAAAACACTCGCTGTCATTACTATTTGTATAGTAAACGTTAACCATAAAAATAATGAAAACTTTACCTGCCTGAAGGCTCTGAGGATAGGATCAGATCCATTTTTGTTTAAAAGAGATGCTGATAAGCAACTCTTAGGGGCATCCTAAAGCAGCCGGCACCAACCAGAGACTCCCTCCTCCACACTTAGTCCTCTCCTCTGGCTAGTGAGACTCCCTCCTCCAACAAGCGCTAATTTCTTTCTCCCCCTTTCCTCTTTCTTCTCTCCCTCCTTTTCCTTTCATCTTCTCTCACAGATCCACAGCTCTAAAAACCTTAAGTCTTTCAAGCATCAAAATGCTGTTCTGTGAGTGAGTCTGTTTCAAGTGGAGTTAACACCTGACAGCCACATAACCACAATCACACACATTTTAAATGAAAAGTGTTATTCACTGCAAGTAAAACTCACAAGATGAAAATCAATCCTATTTCAAATGCATTATTTGAACTTCCTATTTAAAACACTTTTAATGTAAATCCTTAAAAGAAGAAAAAAAGGAAAGGAAAAACAAAACATGTTAAAATTTGGCCTGGGGATACCAGGATTTCTGTATATTGAATGTATTTAAGACAAGGTCCACCTGTACTAATGAATGTACAATTCAAATCCTATACAGGGAATTATGGTTTAGTTATACAGTGAAATACTATGTAGCCTGTTAAAGTGATTCTGCAGTTTTATTTGTATGGTCATGGAGAGCTAACAAGCTTTAAAAACAAGTCTGCATGTAAAGCAATTATACTCCAATAGAGATGTTAAAAAACAAAACAAAAAACACTAACTGGAAAAGATATACGCACACCCATGTTCATTGCAGAATTATATACAATAGCCAAGACATGGAAGCAACCTAAGTGTCCATCAGTGGATCAATGGATAAAGAAAATGTGGTAGATAGACAAATAGTGGAATATTATTCAGCACACACAAAAAAGGAAATCTTTCCATTTGCAACAACATGGGTAGACCTTGAAGGCATTATGCTAAGTGAGATAAGTCAGACAGAGAAAGACAAATACCATATGATCCCACTTATATGTGGAATCTAAAAAAATTAAAACCAGCAAACTTATAGATACAGAGAAGATATTGGTGGTTGCCAGAGCTTGCGGATAGGGGGTGGGCAAAATGGGTGAAGGGGGTTAAAGATACAAACTTCCAATTATAAAATAACTAAGTCATGCATATATACAGTACCAAATGTAAAATAGATAGCTAGTGGGAAGCAGCCGCATAGCACAGGGAGATCAGCTCGGTGCTTTGTGACCACCTAGAGGGGTGGGATAGGGAGGGTGGGAGGGAGGGAGACGCAAGAGGGAAGAGATATGGGGATATATGTATACATATAACTGATTCACTTTGTTATAAAGCAGAAACTAACACACCATTGTAAAGCAATTATACTCCAATAAAGATGTTAAAATAAATAAATAAAAACAAGTCTGCAAAATATATGTATAACACAAGCTTGTTTAAAAAAACAAAACTGATTTGGTAGCAAAACCTGACCTGACCTGAATTCACTTGGTGGTTAGGTTGGACTTGAATTGAGGTGGGACTCCTCACTTATCCCACTTCATGTACTATTCACCTGAGAAGTCACTAGGGGGCATTGCATAATATATGGCATATGCACCCTGTCAACCTTCTGGAATCTATAAAATTCTGAATTTTGAAAAACATCTAACCCCAAGGGTTCTGGATAAGAGGCTGTGGAGTTGGATGTTACACACACACACACACACACACACACACACACACACACACACACAATGTGTGTGTGTTAGTGTATAAATTATCAGTATCTCTGTGTATAAATCTATGAAACTGTTTCCAAGGACAAACTATAATATTAGTATTCACAGAAGTTAGAATTATGTAATGATCTTTATTTTCTTATTTAAAATTTCTGAAATTTTTACGGTAAACACATACAACTTTTACAATAGAAAGGAAAAAGAAACCCTCCTCCTTCTTACCCATCCTCCCATTCATATGGACAGATCTCATTTCATGAAATGTCCTACAATACTAATTGGCAATGAAGCATGCCAGGACATAAGGGGATGGCTGGCAGATCAAAAGGTTAAACCTTCCAATTACGGATCACCATTGTGCAAAATGATGGGGTTTTAAGAATGTATTACATAATCCAGAGCACCCAGGGGTTACCAATTTACTACTGAGGAGACCCAGGCTTTCAGCACTTTTCCATGTTTCAAAGAAGAACCTGAGAAATAATCTGTTTTCTACAAACCTAGATCCAATCTGCACATTTCCAACCATTCTCATTTGAAGGGGAAAAAAAGAAGAAAAATTAAAAATTAAAAAAAAAATCCTTAACTCAAACCACAATACCCTGCAGTCAGAGACTGCAAACAGGAAATGCTACGCAGCTGGAGAAATCTCGGCTTTGCTGCAACAGCTCTGAAGCAGTATCTGCCCTCTAACTGCTGAAGGAGGTGCAGGCTCTTATGCAAGCTACAGAACTGTCCAAAGGCCTAGGGAATAGAAGGAAGCAGAGGCACAGAGAGTCCTGGCTGGACTGGAATCCTCCCGGGCACCTACTATTTCAAAAGAGCTTTTACATGTATTTCTAAAACTGCTGCTACATTGAGGCTCTTAGGGCACGGTTTAAATGGTTTTCCTCTGCCCACTGAGAATCTATTTCAATCTACTCCTTTCCCGTCCAATTGTTGTGGTTTGATAATTAAACGGATGCAATGCTCTGCTGACTCCCTAACTTCTTCGTCAGGATCACAGGATGATGGCCTGACACTGGGGTGTAGAGCAGACCCAGCACTGTTTAGCAAGTAATGACTTTACTGCTTTCCTTGTAATAGTTAACAAAAAAGAAAAAAAAAAAAAGACTGAACATAATTTTGGTACTATATACTTAATCAAATGAAAAATAAAAATATTTAGAAACAGCCAAAATTCAAGATCATCCTGTTTTTCTTATTTTTTTTTTCTTACAAGAAAGCCTTAATCATTAATACATTAACTAAAGGGCATTTGTAAGTAGAAGGAACCAAATGTATAATGGCACGGAAGCAAGAAACAGCCGATGCTCCAGCAACAACAAATCATTTGCTGTGTCTGGAGATGACTGATTACGAAGGCATCTTTGAACTGGAGGAAGGACGAGTCCAGAGAGACTGGTAAATCAACTAAAGAAATATTTCTAATAATTTTTTAAAAATGCTACTATCTACTAAGCAGATTATGAACTAAACCTACAAAAGATACTTCACAGAAAAGCCCACACACCTAAAACCTTGCCACAAACATATTAAAAACATCAGCAAAATAGATCACGCCCACATTTCTCTGGCATCTCACCACTAAAAGGCAGCATTCCCCAGACATATTCAAACATGATGAACGGATTCACTTCTGGGAGGAAACAGCTAATCACCTTTTGAGAATAGTGACCACACAGAGGTCTTTAACTAGAGGTAAAAATTCAAAAGACAGAGAAAGACTGGTTTAGAAAACCTGCAACAGTTAAAAGGAAGTAGGAAGTGGTCTAAAGGAATAGTAGAGGTGAGAGTTTGGTTTTTGGTCTGTGCATTTGTTATATTCTGAAACTGTTATATAACAATAGCTATATTTTTAAAGACTTTCCCCAACAATAGCTATATTATTAAAGACTTTATCCAACTTTCTCTCCCTGACTAGAATCTGATAATTTATTTTTATTAACCTTATTATTTTAAAAAAAATTATAGACTCACAAAAAGTTGCAGAAATAGTACAGAGAGGTTCCTTGTACCCATCAACCCACTTCTCTCAAGAGTAATATGTTACGTGTGCTATAAACCACATTATCAAAACCCAGAAATCAACACTGGCACAAGATGATCAACCAGGCTCCAGGCCCTACTTGAATTTCACCAATTTTTGCATGCACTTATTTTTTGGTACATCTGTGTACATTTCTATGACGTTTTACCACATGTGTAGATATGGTACAGCTACACCACAATCAAGACAGAGAACTGTTCCGTCAACTCAAAGGAACTCCCTTGGGTTCTTCCTTTATAGTTAACACCCTTGCCCCTGCCTCCAACCCCTGTTCTCTATTCTCTGTAATTTTGGATGATTTAGACTTAAATCAGAAAAATACATAAATGGCAAAGTTATCTTGTTAAAGGTCACTGTTTTATGGAACTTCTTGTTTTTACTTTAAGACGTCAGAAGCTCACAGAGGTAGAAAGAACACGAAAGAAAGAGACAAAAGACCTTCCTGTATGTACTTGGGTAGTTCCCATCGGACCGGCAAGTCCCCGATCCTATTCCTGCCCCAGTACCTGGATTCCCAGGTGCTGACAGCAAGCAGATATCTCAGCACTGGCTCTCACAACAGAGAAGGGACGAGGCTGAACTGCCAGGGATGAGGGCTCTATCAGAGGGGGTTCTTTGGAAAGTCACATTCTCTCGAACTTCTAGTGAATAACTCTGTCCCAGCCAGGAAAAGTGCATATGCTCTAATGCTGACACGAAGTGAAATCCACAGAAACACAAAGTTGCTTAGGACATGTGATTTCATCTATGTGAGGGGAAAAGTGCAGAAAAAGAGGACCAGGAAGACAAATCCGAAATATCAATGAAGGCTCTCTCAGGGTAAGAAGGATGTAAAAGAGAACCTGCAATTTTCTCTTTGAATTCTAAAATTTCCCAACTAGGCTGGTGTTTCATTTTATAATCAGAAAAAAATACATAAATAAAGTCCCTGCAGTGGCCATTAATGCCACAGTAGTATTAATATTAATGTAGTTTACTAATATGGTAACAATCCACTGTGCGTGCGTGACTCAAGGAATTTGCAGTTTACAAAGTTTCTCACATGGGTCACAGGATCTGATTCTCAAATAAGCAACAGGGTAGGAAGGGAGGTACTCTTCCCCCATTCTTCCAGGGAGGAAGTTCATGCTTATAAGTCAGGCGAAGTTAACCTTAAGTCACTCAGTCCTTATGTCAAAGGACATAACAAAGCCTTTGATTTCTGATGCCAGTGGTTCTCAAGTTCCCAAGGTCGAAAGTATTTCCATAATAATACTAAGAAGTTTTATTTGACCTTTTCACTGTCTTGACACTTGCACTGATAGTGCAAAAATAATGAAGGTAAAACTGCTGGTTCCTTAGTGTGATGCAAGGTATTGCCACAAAGTGTAGTCACTCTATTCCTCATGGTCATGCTCTTGCAGTATAAAAATAAAATAAAAGGCTATTTTCATTTAAGAATGTCCACCACGAAACAGCAGAAATGATTGATTTTATTACCTATCAACCCTTGAGTATATCTTCTTAATATTCTCTTTGATGAAATACGATGCATAGGAAGTAAAGAACTTCCAAGGCATACCAAAATACGATGGTTATCTTGAGAAAACACATGCATGCAGTTTTTCAAGTTGCAATCTGGACGGGCTGGTTTTGTTAGTTTTCTACTGGAACGCCACTTGTTTCCTTGGAAGCGCGACTGACAACTGTGGTACTGAGACCTGGGTATTTGGCGAACATTTTCTTGCAAATGAATTACTTGTCACTACAAGGTGAACAAGTGACAGTATTTGTTGCTAATGATAAAACTGGAGCTTTCAGAGAAAAGTTACAATTTTGGAAAACCTCTGTCACCATGAGCTTGACAGTTTCCAAATCCTTAAAGTTAATTTATATGGTTTCAGATTCGTATTGCTACTAACTTTTAAGGAACCACCATCATGTTTTGACACAGTACCAAAGAAAATTATTGATAATTACCTGAAAAGGCTCTGAAAGTACTTTTCTCTCTTCCCAATATATAGACCTGTATGAGACTGTAATTTTTTGTCTACTTCAACTAAAACAACGTATTGCAACAAAATGAATTAATACATTAAAAAATTCCTCAGTTTTAGATTCTAAGATAGTAAACATGGATAGAAACAGTCCACATAAACACAAACTCTTTGGCGTTCTCAAACATTTTTAAGATTGGGGTCCTAACATCCAAGTTTGAGTACTACTGGCTAACACTCTTCCAAACATAATATATGTAATTCACTAATGAGGGAAACCAAAAGGAAAAAGTAGAGAAGACAGTACTTTGCAAGCTAAAGAGAAACAGGAGTTGGACGACTGCTGGTACAGGTTCCAGTCACCATGTCAGATGGGCCGTTAGCAGCCACAGTCTATAGAGGCAACGCCACGACTTTTGTAATTTGTGGACGCAGCACCGCTGAATCCACGTGAGCGTGATCCATAGTCAGGGAGCTTGAGCTCAAGCCCTAATTCCACTACTTCCCAGGCATGTTATTTTTTGAAGATTTGATGCACTTATTTGCAAATTGGGATCTGACTACCCATACTTGCCATTAGGCGGCGGGCTGCCATAAAGATCAAGCAGGAAGGGCTTCCCTGGTGGCGCAGTGGTTAAGAATCCGCCTGCCAATGCAGGGGACACGGGTTCAAGCCCTGGTCCGGGAAGATCCCACATGCCGCGGAGCAACTAAGCCCGTGCGCCACAACTCCTGAGACTGCGCTCTAGAGCCCGCGAGCCACAACTACTGAGCCCGCGAGCCACAACTACTGAAGCTCGTGTGCCTAGAGCCCGTGCTCCGCAACAAGAGAAGCCACCGCAATGAGAAGCCCGCGCACCGCAACGAAGAGTAGCCCCCTCTCGCCACAACTAGAAAAAGCCCGTGCGCAGAAATGGAGACCCAATACAGCCAAAAATATATAAATAAAATAAATAAATTTATAAAAAAAAAAAATCAAGCAAGAAGATGTATATAATAAAAAACCTTGTATTTGCTAAGCAAATTCCATAGGTCAGGTATTATGCTTGGTGATTTACTTCCAGGATCTCGATCAAGTCCCACCACTACCAAGAAACAGATACTATAATTTCTTTTTACAGGTAAGGAAACGCATTAGAGAAGTTAAGTGATTTGCCTTAGGCTAGAAAGCTGGGAGCTGGGAGTTGGGAGTCCAGGTCTGATAGCGACCAAAACCTATATTCCATTCCTCCCACCACTTACAATGCATGAACTCTCCCATCCTGTATTATGACCTTTTCATAAAAACCATTTTCTAGTATGTGGAGGGCATGGGCAGTAAGAAAAGCAAGTTTCTTTAAACCTGGCTCAGTGCATGACCCTCTTTGCAGTCCTCAGATGTCTATTAGTTACAGGTTAAGGACTTTGCTGGTGGCGCAGTGGGTAAGACTCCTCGCTCCCAATGCAGGGGGCCCGTGTTCAATCCCTCATCAGGGAACTAGATCCCACACGCCTGCCACAACTAAGCAGCCCGCCTGCCACAACTAAGACCCAGCACAACCAAAAAAAAAAGCTCAGAGATGCAAGAGGTTAGAAGCTGGCTAATAAAAAGCCAGCCTCAGTCCATGTGAAGTTAACATCAACATATGGGAAGCTCCTGGGAGTTTCCATGTAACCTCTCACTTGATCATCATACCTTCCACACTCACTGAAAGTTTAGAAAAACAAAAATCTAAATGGTGACTGAGAGAGTCACCAGCACTTAGTGCATTGATGTTTTTCAGGACCAACCCTTTAGAAACTCCCAAACACAGTATACTTATAATACTGATTGCTTAAAAGTAACACGACTAATAAAAGTTTTCCCTACCTAGACTCAGTCAAAAGCAGAGCACTAGCCCTGACCCCAAAATCGACCCTTTCCTTTCCTCCATAAAAATAAATATCATTTTAATATAAACTATTAAAATACCCATCGTGAGCAATATCTTAATTAGAAAATGACATTTTTCAGGATTGACCATAGACCTCAACAAAACAGACATTTGGATTTACCGGCTGAACTGAGGATACAGTTTAGGAAGTCTAAAATATACCAAGGTACCTTGTTTTAAATCTCACTTTCTAAATTTCAACTGTATCCATTACTGCTTAATGTTTCCAGCCTTCACTAGCCTAAGAGAATAGGACTTTCAAGACTCTCCTGAGAAAAACAGCTTCCCAGGGGGGTGCTCCCCCAAACTCATCTGGGGCCTGAAGGTGCTTGCAACTGACCCAGAAACCCCTCCCTCCCCGAGGGGAACTGGCTTCCTCTCCGCCCTCTGCTCTGGGGCGTGGCCCCGTCAATCTTCCTGGTTTGCTCTTCCCTTTCCTGGCAAAACGTAAAAAGGGAAGCAGCAAGCTGCTGGCTGTTGTCGGGTTGTATGAACTCCTGGGACTGACTTTATTCAATCAGAATAGTGTTCCCTTAGTAACCAGCTACAATACACACTGATTCTTCTAACCTGCTCCCTCACTGGAAATGCCACCACCTTCTCTTTTTTTTGGCCGTGCCGCACGGCTTGTGGGATCTCAGTTCCCCAACCAGGGACTGAACCCAGGCCACCGCAGTGAAAGCCCAGAATCCTAACCACTAGGCCACCAGGGGACTCCCTGCCACCACCTTCTTTTAAGGGAAAATGGTTTTGTTTTTTAAATTAATTGAATGAAATCTTCCAGCAATTTCTTTTATTTCTTTCTTAGACTTCTGGAAGGAGGAGGCCTGCAGCTTGGGGTATGCTTAGGGAAAGAAGACAACCAGAGCACGAGGTGCCAGGCGGTGCAGAGCAGGCTGGGAAAGACAAGGGATGCAGCGACAGAATGCTGGGTTCACATCTCCTTACTAACAGCACGCCTGAACAAGTCACAGACATAATCTCAATGTGCCTCAGTTTCCACGTCCTGATTAAAGGTAAAACCACCACAGGGCTGTGATAAATTGTTAAATGAGAAATCCACACAAAGCACATTGCCAGGTTCCTCAGAGCGTTCAATAACTACCAGTTGTTTCTGTAGTTCCATACAGAGCTAAGCAAACACAGACAATGACTGATGCTTGAATGGCCACTGACTTGTGTGGACGGCATGAAATCCACACACGAATCCCTACACACGGAAGGAACCTACAGGGTAGGGAAGTGTGGAAATGGACTGGCCCAGGAAACGTGGAAGTGATGGCTACTGACTTGAGCCACATACATTTGGTCTCCTGGAAACTCAAGGTTAGCAAGATATTCCTGTGACAACGCCCATCTCAGGGGAAACAGAACGTCCTCCCCCACTAGTAGCCGTTTACCAGTTATTACCGAAGTGAATTGTCAGAGTCTTCTTTCACTTCTTTTCTTCCCACCATAGTACCTTTGAGCAATGCCACCCGCAAAAAGGCAGGCAGTACCCAGAGGAAGGAGAAATGGGAGGCCTCATCTGAATCAAAGAGATTCACATAATCTAAGATTTACAGGAATATCATGGGTTTGTCAAATAAACCCCAAAGTGTAGGAACACATAGGCCCTAAGTTAAATACCATCCTTTCTCAAATTTCTGAAAAGAAGACATATTTCTATTTGCAGTCTATTTTCTTTAAGATTAGTTGTCACTGTGTAAGACTAATTCAGTGGCATAAACTAGCAAACAGAATTAAATTGTCAGGGAGACAGACACATACATATATTGATCTAGTGGGATAAGAAAAAAATAATAATATTCTGATTGGTCAAATAACCAGGTTAATTTACTATAGAAAGGTAGTCTTTATTTTCCAATAGGGTGTATTCACATCTGGAAGATAGCCATTTGTACCAAGTAGATTTGCGACACGAGTCTCACGTAAGACCACAGACGCCTATTTGATATGAGTAACTGACCCAGGGTCAAGACATCTTAAGCTTGATTTCTGGATCTTTAAAGGAGGCAAAGATGCAGTGCTGAGACTGGCGAGAGGAAGAGGAGGAAACAGCTCCGCTCCTTCAGGAAGGAGCCAACAAAAGTATGATATACTTTTCCCTTGGCATCTTTCAACCTCCCACTGCTCCCATCTCTTGGGACTTAGGGGAAGAGAGACTTGATTAAATTAGCTCACACGCAAGTGTGGTACCTGTGCTACACAGAACGAACCTTTCTTGGCATGAACGCAGTGTGAGGGTGAGGGAGGGTAGTGGGCACAATTTGGGGACACCCAGACAACCCGCCTGCCCAGTGGGTCCCCCCACCTCCATCTGTGTCTGCTCCTAGGTCAGCGGCTCCAGTGTCTCAGACTTTTAGGGATTCTTCTCGTCATCATCTACTTCTGAAACCACAGATTCCCCAAATCTTAAAATCTTTTTTCTTGGGAGGGTGTTAAAAGGATATAGGGAGTTGGGAGAGGTTAATTATTTGTAAATCAGGGACCAAAATGCATGCTGGTCTTCACACAAGTGAAGGGTGACATGTATGTTTGACACACAAAAAAATCATCACTCTTTCAACTAATTAAAACGCAAGAGTCACTAAAACTTATCTAAACAAACACAAAAGCAAAACGACGGGAGAATGTGGAAGAGAGTTCAGGTTAACAAGTTTCTCTCAGATTCAAAAAACCTACCCTGCTATCAGCTGGGCCAGAGGTACAAATTCTAGGCATTTCACAGTGACATTTTCCTTAAATGTGACTCCCTACCGAGGACTAAAAAGATTTTTATTTTTATTTTTTGCCCTCAGGATCAAGGGTTGGGGAGAAGATTATTATATTGTTCTCTTCATGATCTTACTATACCTTGATTGGGCTGTAATTAAAAAAAAATCTTTTATGAAATGGCTTACCAGATTTTTCAGCAGTGTGGACAGTTCCTTTGTAAGAGTAGAAAACTTGACAAACGCAGTGCCAAGATCTGGGTTGTCTCGACTTAAAAAATTACTCCCAAACTTATCAAGAACTTGTGCATAGTTTTCTTCATTTTGTACATGATCTGAAAAGAAGAAGAAAAAGGAGTCTGAGATACTATTTGCCACAATGACAAGTTACTCTGAACACTGATCACTAGAAACTCTCAAAAGGAAAGCAAAGAAACTCCATCAATTCTTTACTGAACATGTCTACAAGGTGGTCAGCAGTACGCTGAGCGCTCTCACTCACTCTATCAAAGGCGGTTTCCACTTTTTCTATCAGAGCATTGACTTCATTTGTATCCCAACTAATCCACAGACTCACCAAACATTGAGGGGTCAAAGTATCATCACATTTTCAAGCAATTAAGAAACTATGATCGTCAGGAAACAAGGAGAAAATTCTCCTTAGAAAAATCAACCTTGGAATGCAAAAGAAAAATCCATGTGCTCTAACATGTTTCTATCTCTGCAATTAATCTTAATTCCCTTTCATTTTGTCTAAGACCCAGGTCCGAGGAACAGCATTCATACAATGCTTTTTCACACATCATCTCTTGATGCAAAATGTGCAGGTGTAGATCAGACAGATCTAGAGTTCAAGATTGGTTTCACTACCTATGAGCTTGCTACCTTAAGTTTTTTAACTTCCATGGCTATTATCCTAGCTGGCACGTGAGAGGTATCAATACAATATCTGTGAATACATTTCCCCACTCTGAGCTTTGGTTTTCTGATCTATGAGATGGAGACCGATATTTACAAGACTGTGGTGCTGATGAGTTGATAAAAAATATACAAAAGTTTCTCAATAGAGTGAATGCTCCATAAGTAATAATAATTCCTTCCTCAAAACACTTTCTCTGCTTGGCTTCCAGGATATCACACTCTCTTGACTCTTCCCACCTCATGGCTGTTCCTCTCCATCATCGTCTTCGCTGGTTCTTCATCTCCCAGGCCTCAAGTCTTTGGGCCTTTACTCTTCCATACTGATGCTCACTCCCATGGGATCTCACCTAATCTTACGGCTTTAAGTAATTTCTATCAGCTGACAACTCCCAAACTGATATTCCCAGCCCAGATCCAACCCTGAATGCAGACATATATCAAGTGCCTGTTCAATATCTCCTAGTGTTCAATCTTAACTTGCTAAAAACAAACCCTGATGTTCTGCCCCAACTCTCTTTTTTCCACAGTGCCTCCATATCTCAGTGGGTTAATGGCAAATACATTCTTATAGTTGTTCAGGCTGAAACCCATCAAGCCATAGCTGATTTTTCTTTCTCATACCCCAGATGCAATCCACTGGCCTTTACCTTTAAAAATATAACTGAAATCTGACGGCTCACCACCCACATGACTATCAACCTTATCCAACATCATCTCTTGCCTCCGTCACTGCAAACCTTCCTGCAAAAGTTCCTTTGTTGCAGCTCTTGCTCCCCTACAGGCCGTTTCCAGTACAGCACCCAGTGTGATCCTGGTAAACGGTGCATCTCATCTCGTGACTCTCGGGGCAGACACTGCTATTCATCATGGATATCCAGGTTCCCAAACCTTGTAGGCTGATGGGAAGGGACAGTGCACATCCCCACACCCTGAAGTAACAAGGCACTGACCAAGGAAATGCGAGTGGAGGTGGTGTGTACCACCTTCACGTGGCAGCATCTCAGATGCCCGTGCTCAGCTCTGCACGGCTCTCTTCCTTTGTGGTGGAGTACAGGGAAGCATGAATTTACACAGAGGCCCACAGTAGGTGCAGGATATTTATTAAACAAATAAATGAACAAAAGAGTATCTATCAAAATCATACCTTTAAAGGCTTAATTCAAACGACAGCTCTTTCTTTTCAAAGCCTCCCCTTAGTTGGCAATAATCTTTCTTTGCCCATAATTCTCTATACCTCTACTGTAGTATTTTCCACTACATCATACATCTGTGTAAGTACAGCTCTTTCCCTGCCACCGGACCACGAGAGGCAGGGGTTCCCTCTGGCTCACCTCTGCATCCCCACACAACGAGCGCCACTGCATGTGTTTCAGTGAGCTCGGCTTATGAAGCTAGCTTTACTGGGCTGTTGACTTGGATTCGTCGATTTCCCTTTCAGGAATTTAAGAAGCTTTCACTTCTTAAGTCTCCTAGGTTGTTCAGTAATTGAACAATAAATAATTTAAAAATATTTCACTCTCAAACACACCCTCAATAACTGCATGGGAGCAACAGTATGAGCCTGGACTGGGGAACGTCCCAGGAAGAAGTCGAAATACGACGAAGGTAACAAGCGTCACCGCGTCCAATGAAATGAAATGAGGCCCCAGCAACCTTCTAATCACTGCCACATTAAAAATGCATGATGCCTACAGTGGATGTCGGCATTTCAGGCTGAGATATTAAAAAAGGTAAACTGCAGCTCCGGTTACTGCCCAGGGTCACTCTGAGAAGCGGCTCAGAGAAACACAGAAGAAAGACCACATCAGCTGCACAGACAGGGTGCACACCTTTGATGTCCCGCATAAGCTGGACCCACCCTGACACCTTCTGTGTGAGGCCAAAGGGCCTCACCTTGCCCCGGAGAATCCCACCCCACCTGCCACCCTTTCCTGCTTCCGGAGGCCAGCAAAAAAGGGGTTCAGCTGCCTGTTCATTTCAACTGCTTTCGAGGGAAGGGTCTCAGAGGTAAAACCTAAGTGGTCGGCTTTGTGTTATTTTCCTTGAAATTATAAAATATTTCAAATGATATATCAAAATCTTTAGTTAATAAAACGCCCATGTACCCACTGACCAGTTAAGAAATAAAATACTGCAGAGTGTCTCCTCTCTCTCCCACCTGCTAACCAATCCCAGTCTCTTCCCTCCTTCCCCAGACACAACCACTATCCTCAATTTGGATTTCCCTGTAGGGTTAGAAAGTACTATGAGAAGCTCTCCTTTTATGAGGGAGGACAGATTCATCAAAAAATAAGATGGACTTGGCCAAGGAAGGGAGAGAGGCCACAGGAAGTTGGCTGAGAACCTTCTCTGATCCAAATGCTCTTCACAATATCATAGTTAACCTTCACCAGAACTCTGCAAGGGACGAATTACGCTTGTGGGGCAGATGAAACCTAAAATGTGGTGAGAGAGAGGCAAAAGGTGAGACTGGATACGTACAGGCTAGACCATGGGTGCTGTATGTTTTGTCAATTCCGCAACCGAAGAACCATATGTACACACGTAAGAGTGTGTGTGTATATGTATTAATCACGTTTATATATAAACACAGGTATACAATTTCCTAGTGTAGTTGCCTGTTTTAAAATATAGCAGCTAATTTAGTGAGCTGTACCTTGGAATACCACTACTAATTCTCTTGAGGGTAGAAATGATGGGAGTTAAACTTCAGGTGCTCGTGCCCAGCATGCGGCACGTGCGCCTAAAAGATCAGCTAACATTACCTCTATACCCATGATTAGTTATAATACAGAGATGCGTTTAATATCAAACAACATAGGGGCGTACGTCTCACGTTTTAAGTCTTTTCTTACATACCGCATTATAAAGCTAACAGTGACAATTCACCCGACAGATTATATAACCACACGCATCCCTTTGTACAAAATTAAGGGTTTACCAAGCAGGTCTTCAAAGGCACGGAGGGCAAGGAGACAGGCCCCTGGTGGAGGCAGAGGCAGAAGGGAGGGACAGATTACAGAGCAGAGTAAGCAATGTGAAGGGAATGTCAGCTCAGGGCGTTAGGGGAGGAGGCAGAGATAAAGGGCTCTGGCTGGGGGCGCACCGCACTGGCATGGGAGAAAACGGCCTCGTGGGCTCAGGACACTTCGGGGAGCAGGAGGAGCCATTTTAAGACGTTTGCTACGCCCAAGTGCTAGATGACTTCGGGGAGCTGGTGAAGTAGGGGCTGGGGAAGCTGGCGAAGACAGAGATGGGATAAAAGGAAAGAAAAAAATAGGGTGAGAGAGAAATCTTGACCCATCCACAATGGAGACCCATGCTCTTCCAACATTTGCAGGTAATTTCTGGCATTCAGGGTACTGCTGCAAAGTGTAAGACAGTAAGAGCAAGGTGACTCCTTTCAGTTCTGACAAAAGAACAAAATAATATAGTTTTACCAACTGAACCAGAAAGGGCCACTTAGTCAGGATTTCAACTGCTGGCATTTCTTCAGAGACATGACTGACATGTACTAATCACCTCATATGTTCCACACAGCCTGAAAGGGCCTTTACATACATCCCAACATTTAAGCGCCACAGCAATGCCTAGGTAGTGACTTCTTATTCCAGTAATAATAGTGATAATAGCTAGTTTGTTGAGCATTCAGTATATGCCAGTTACTGTGTGAAACACTTTACATACATTACCTCAATCACACTTATTAATAAGTCTACGAGAAACAAAATGATCTCAAATAAGCAACGTAACTTTACAACTTAAGGTACTAGAAAACTAAGCCCAAAGTTAGCAGAAGGAAGGATATAACAAAAGTCAGAGCAGAAAATAAATTGATACCAGAAAAACAAGAGAAAAAAGAAAATGTTACTAAGATCTATTTTTTGAAAAGATAAACAAAATTGACAAATCTTTAGCTATATTATTAAATTAATAGATTATGACCTATTAACTGATAAAAGGAACTCATACAACTCAATAGCAAAAAACCCCCCAAATAACCCAATTTAAAAATGGGCAAAGAATCTGAAGAGACTTTCTCTGAAGAAGACATACAAATAGCCATCAGGTACATTAAAAGGTTTTCAACATCACTGATCATTAGGGAAATGCAAATCAAAATCAGAATGAGATATCACTTCACACCTGTTAGTATGTCTATTATCAAGAAAGACCAGTTATCTGTCCCCATAACTGCAGCTTAGCAGCAGGAGAATCACCCAGATAGGCCCAGTCAATGTATATAACCGTGGAGATAATAAAATAAATGTTTTAAGCTACTATGTTTTGGGGTAGTTTGCTATTCAGTCATGAATAACAGAAACAATCATCTACATTGCTTTTCCTTCATCCCTTTATTTCTTTGTATTCGTTAATTTCTCAAATAATCATAGAATCTTGTCATCAAAATAAACTAATTCACTTGAAATCTTGAAGAAAAAAAAAGTCTACGAGATAAGTACTGTTATCACCCTTATTGTATAGATACAAAAAACGTGCCCAAGGCCATACAGCTCATAAATAAGGGAATTTAAATTAGGGCTTTTTAATCTATGAGCTGAGGACTTTCCCCCGTATCTTAAAGTGAGACAGACTCAGATTCCAATTCCAGGTCTATCACTTACACTTTGTGATTGCACTGATCCAGCAACTTCACTTTTTTCTAAACCTCATTCCCATGCTGTAAAATGGAGATCATAATGGTATTGACTTCACAGAGGTACTGCAGTGATTAAGTAAGATACTGAATGGTACATGATAGACTCAATAAATTTCTACGATGACACGGCCAATAACGATGGTGAAATAGCACGCTGGCCATCCTGGGCCGGGCGGCAGGGGCTTCCAACAGTACTCTGAAATCAATGCGCCCACTCCGAGTTCACATTCCTAGCGGCTGGCAATAACAACTGCCTTGGGAATACAGTAAAGTTCAATACTCTTTAAAAATACCTTGTATATTTCCCAATGAGGCCCTCCTCAGAATTTTCAGAAGCACAGCAATGATTAAACAGGCCTTTCTCTGAGGGGCGTTTGCCTGATGGTCACCCTGTTAGACTTTACCAAACTGGGAAACTCTCACAAACCCTCCCCGACGGGCCCGCCAACCCCACCGCTGACTCTCTGATACTGTCGTTTATTAAGCGCCAACTGTGTAGCGGGACCCATCACAGAGAATACGTTAAAATGCAAGACAGGGCTGCCCTGGTGGCGCAGTGGTTGAGAATCCGACTGCCCATGCAGGGGACACGGGTTCGAGCCCTGGTCTGGGAAGATCCCACATGCCGCGGAGCGACTAGGCCCGTGAGCCACAATTGCTGAGCCTGCGCGTCTGGAGCCTGTGCTCCGCAACGGGAGAGGCCGCGATAGTGAGAGGCCCGCGCACCGCGATGAAGAGTGGCCCCCGCTCGCCGCAACTAGAGAAAGCCCTCGCACGGAAATGAAGACCCAACACAGCCATAAATAAATAAATAAATAAATAAAAATTAAAAAAAAAAAAAAGCAAGACAGTTGTTTTACAGATAAGAAAAGGGAAACACAAAGGTGAAGCCAGGTTAGGACCCAACTTCATTTGATTCCAAACCCCATCCTTTTCCACCGACAGACTCGGGAAAGACAATCCCGGATATCGGAATGTGTGCCACAAACGCCTATTTGGAATCTACTGCATGAAAGGCTTAATGACAAATACCAAGAAAGAAAGGGGAATAAGACCTCCTGGCCCATAACGATGACAATGATATAATTATTATAACGATACCTGTTAACAGTTATTAACTGCAATAATAACAATTAATAGTAGCTAAATTTTTTGGTGACTTAATGTGCCAGGAACTGTGTCCGGTATTTTTCCTGAGAATTCAATGCTCACAGAACATGCTAACACTACCTCGTTTTTATATATGCAGAAACTGGGTTAGGGAGGTTAAACAAGTCGCCTCAGGTCACACAGCTAATAAGAGCTGATGACACGTGCTGACTGCAGAGCCTGTGCCTTCCCCCCTACCCACCCCACCCCCACCCCCAGCCCCGGGTCACACCGCGCAGCTTATGGGATTTTAGTTCCCAGACCAGGGATGGAACCCGGGCCCTGGCAATGAGAGCGCTGAGTCCTAATCACTGGACCACCAGGGAATTCCCCAGAGCCTATGCTATCAACCAATAGGCTTGGCTAAGTGTTGGAGCCCCTAGATGTCTTCTAATTTGAGCCAGATGTCAAGTGATGGAGGGACCTAAAAATCTGGGTCTTAGTTCCAGCCTCTACCGTACGACCCTGGTCAGGCGACTAAGGCTCTTAGGGGCTTTAATTTCATCTAGAAAACAGGTCTAATAATACCCACCCAGCCTACTCCTGGAGGCTAATTACTAAGAGGTAAAGACGTCATAATTACTGTGAAAGCTCTTTGGGGAAAACAACAGCAGCAGTAACAACAAGCAGAGAACACTAGAAAACCACAAAGGATTACCTCTGTTTAATGAGCATAAGGCCTGGAAGACACTCATAATAAATCCCTCCTAAAGAGCAGCCCCAACCTAATTAACGTTCATGGAGGCATCACCTGGTGGAGGGGCACCGTCCTGGGTGGCACAGAGACCTGGGTCTGAATCTCCCTCTGGCCCTGCCTGGCCATGTGTGACCTTGGAAAAGGCACCTAACTTTTCCGGGCCTCAACTTCACAGGTGAACTGTGATAGATAACATCTAGAAAGTACATACAAGTCCCTAAAAATATCTTCACTTTTATTACTTTCATTCACCCTGAGACCCAGGGTGAAGTTCTGATGTGATGGACATTCAAAGAGAATCCAAAGATTATGGTATTTTTTGGAGGGTTCCAAGATATGTAAGACAACTGTGGATCAAAACCCAGATCTTCCATTTACCAGCCACAGATATAGAGCAATTTCTATAGTGTCTCTGACTCTGCTTTCTTAACTGCAGTAATACCTACCTGATAGAGTTATTGTGTAAAATGGATGAAAAAACCCTATAATGTGCCTCACTGTGCATCTGGCTTACGCTGCCTGTTTATGAAATGGGAGGTACCACCCCTCACTCCAAAGCAAGTCTCACTTCCTTAGTTTGCTATATTCTCTTTCCTGGGAGCCTAGCTTCTTCTCTTCCAAGATCTTTATGCAAGTTATCTTCCATGCCAAGAATCCAGAGCAGCTTGTGTTTGTCAGTTTACCCTCATGATCTCAGAGAAATCTTCAGGAGGACAGCCTGATACATGTATTATTATACTATAGTTATACAACCTAGCCCAAGT
Source organism: Balaenoptera acutorostrata (assembly GCF_949987535.1). Lineage (NCBI taxonomy): Eukaryota > Metazoa > Chordata > Mammalia > Artiodactyla > Balaenopteridae > Balaenoptera > Balaenoptera acutorostrata. Next base: position 10,697,827 of record NC_080080.1, on the reverse strand, counting down.
TCCCAGTCCACCAAGCTCCATCACAATTCCAGGCCTAGCCTGCCTCTTTCAAGGTCAAATACAAGTGGGACCTCCCAGGCAAGCTTGTCATTCACTCTCAACCTCTTGCAATGTGCAGGTTCCCAGCCTTATGTAATCTGTTGTTATACACCCAGTCCCCAGCGTTGAGCCTGGCACATAGTTAGTGCTCAGTAAAATGCTCATTGCATGTAGTGAATTCTCCTGGAACAAGTCTTCTTTCTTCCTTCAAAAAAGACTCAGCATGGGCCATGGGACAGGGATGAAAAAACAATGAACTATAACCGCAATAATAAAGCCATGTAATACATGTCATAAATCATAGTGCTGGCATAGAGGGGCACGTGATTAATTCTGTTATACTATCCTACACATACTTCGTAGCACAAATCACACTTCCACAAATTTAATTCCATTTGTTTTTAAAATTACAAAAATAATTCATACACTACTACAGAGACGTATAAAGATAAAAAGTATTATTTCTTTCCTTTTCTCCAATCATCTCCTTGAAACCAGCGAAGTTAATAATCTGTAGTGTAAACTCTCTCTACGCTTAAAAAATACACATACAAACAAGGATTTCCTCCCTTTTCTCACTTTTAAAAAAACAAATGTGGGGCTTCCCTGGTGGCGCAGTGGTTAAGAATCCGCCTGCCAATGCAGGGGACACAGGTTTGAGCCCTGGGCCGGAAAGACCCCACATGCTGCGGAGCAACTAAGCCCGTGCGCCACAACTACTGAGCCTGCGCTCTAGAGCCCGCGAGCCACAACTACTGAGCGCGTGCCACAACTACGGAAGCCCGCGTGCCTAGAGCCCGTGCTCCGCAAAAAGAGAAGCCACCGCAATGAGAAGCCCGCACACCACAACGAAGAGTAGCCCCTGCTTGCCACAACTAGAGAAAGCCTGCGTGCAGCAACGAAGACCCAACACAGCCAAAAACAAACAAATAAATAAATAATTAAAAAACAAATGTGGTATTACATATAAGACTCCATGGCTTGCTTTTTCCTTACTGAATAAAGATAGAGAAATTCAGTAAAATTAAATCTAATTATTTTAATTGTGATTATATTCCATAATAAACTCTACCACAATTCATATAACTATCCCCCGACTGAGACACTTCCAATTTTTTACCACCAAAAACCAGTGCTGCAATAAATATTCTTATACATAAGCTCTTACGTGCTATCACTTTATCTCTGGAAGGATACATTCACAAAAGCAGAACTGTCAAGGGATTGGGTGTACATTTCAAATTTTAATTAATATTTCCATGTTCCTTCCCGAAGAGGTTGGTTGTAGCAAGTCACATCCCCAACAGCAATGCAAACATGGAAGGGCGGAGCTCTCTATAAACTCATCAGCACATATATGTCATTCTTCTTCTTCTTTTTTTTTTTAAATTAATTAATTTATTTATTTATTTTTGGCTGCGTTGGGTCTTTGTTGCTGTCTGCGGGCTTTCTCTAGTTGTGGCGAGCGGGGGCTACTCTTCCGTTGCGGTGCGCGGACTTCTCATTGCAGTGGCTTCTCTTGTTGTGGAGCACGGGCTCTAGAGCACAGGCTTCAGTAGTTGTGGCACGTGGGCTCAATAGTTGTGGCTCGTGGGCTTAGTTGCTCCGCGGCATGTGGGATCTTCCTGGACCAGGGCTCAAACCCGTGCCCCCTGCATTGGCAGGCGGATTCTTAACCATTGTGCCACCAGGGAAGCCCTGTCATTATTCTCTTTAATTCTTGCCACGTGGATGTGAAAAACTTGACTATAGTAAGCCTGAGTAACTTTTTGTAATTTTACTGTCCATTCACATTTCCTTTTCTACTTGTTTACACACTTAGCCTGGTTTCCCATTGCTTGTCTTTTCCTTATTTGTAAAAAGACTGTCTTGCATACGGGATGGCAATCTTTGTCGCAAGTATTTTCTCCCATTTGTCT